>NC_051162.1:35141670-35445672 GCF_013339745.2 Dermacentor silvarum
TGGTAGGCCAAGACATATCTTAAGGGCTTGGGCTTGAATGCTTTGAATCATGGGGAGGTTAGTCTTGCAGGTGTTGGATATTGCAGGCAGGCTGTACCGAAGGAATCCAACGAACAGCACCATGTACAGCTGTAACATACCGTGTATGGATACTCCCCAACTTTTTCCTGCAAGGAACCTGAACAGGTGACAAATAGCAGACAGCCGCTTTTTCAACGTAATTCACGTGCGGAGTCCAAGACAGGTCTCTGTCAATTACGACTCCCAGGAACCTGTGACTTCTGCTGTATGGTATAAGTTGTCTGTTAATTGATATTCCGTAAGCAGACATTGGCTTCCTGGTGAATGCCACCATTGCGCACTTTCCACATGAAATTTCAAGTCCTTGTTGACGAAGGTAGCAAGATGTCATTGTGGCTGCCTTCTGAAGCCGAGCGCGAAGCTGAAGTCGTGTTACACCTGATGCCCAAATGCAGATGTCGTCCGCATAGATTGAAAGTTGTACGGTGCTTGGAAGGTTGTCAACTAATCCAATAAGGGTTAGATTGAAAAGCGTCGGGCTAAGCACTCCGCCTTGAGGCACTCCTCGGCTACCGTAATGCTCGGATGTCGGGCCATTTTCAGTGTGCACGTAGAATGATCTTCTCTGTAATTAGCTGCGCACCCACATATATATCTTACCACCAAGTCCTACTGCTTCTAACGCGCCAAGGATGGCTTCATGGGTGACATTATCGTAAGCCCCTTTAACGTCTAGAAACAGAGCAGCAGATAGCCGTTTACAGGCCTTCTGGTGTTGCGCAAATGTTACCAAGTCAACAACGTTGTCTGTAGACGAACGGCCACGCCTGAATCCGGTCATAGCGTCTGGGTAGATTTCATAGTACTCTAAGTACCATTCCAGACGTGTTAAAATCATTCTTTCCATTGTTTTTCCAACGCAACTTGCAAGTGCGATAGGACGGTATGAGGAAATGTCCAAAGGCGACTTGCCAGCTTTGAGAAGTGGAATGAGGCGACTTGACTTCCATTCCTGCGGAACCGTACCCGTCTGCCAGGAGTCGTTGTATAGGAGCAAGAGTGCTTTCCGAGCTTGGTCTCCTAGGTTACACAGGGCACGGTACGTAATGCCGTCAGGTCCTGGCGCTGAAGAACGCCTGCACAAAGCCAGCGCAGCTTCTAGTTCTTGCATAGAAAACGGGCACTCCATGCGGGGATCGCGTGAGAACAGTGGGTGGTCGAGCGTCCCCGTTCCCGTTCCATCGGAATTTGCCTCGCCAGCGATTTTTCTGCAGAAAGATTCAGCGACATCAATCTCCCTACATTGTAGATGTAGTGCCAGAGATTTAAACGGGTGGCGCTGACCAAAGGTTGTGCGAAGGCCACGAACAGTCCTCCATATAAGCGATAAAGGTTTTCGCGGATCCAGGGACTCGCAAAAGGATACCCATTGTCGGGAAGCCAGCTTGTTCATGTGACGCTGTATTTTCTTTTGTGTTCGTCTAGCCAATCTCAAGTCATGGATGGACTTCGTGTGTCTATATCTTCGTTCCGCACGACGGCGAATTGCTCGAAGTTTCTCGAGTTCGATGTCGAAATTGGTGCGGGCAGAACTCTTCAAAGGCGAATGCGTGGTTGTTTCTATGGCATCCTTTATCGCGCCCTCTAGGTTGCAGGAGGTACCGTCACGACAGCAGTCTTCCATGATTATTTTGTATTTAGGCCAATCGGTGCAATGGACGGCTCTGGGGGACCTGGAGCTAGTCAGACCTTCAATCTTCAAATAAGTTGGGATGTGGTCGCTACCTCGCGTTTCTAAATCCGAAAACCAGTGCACTCTTCTCGCAAACGAACGTGAAACGAAGGTAAGGTCCAAGCAGCTGCTATACACTGATCCACGCAGATAAGTGGGGCTTCCATCATTTGACAGGCAAAGTTCGCGTTCAGAGGCAAAGGACACCAATGCTCTGCCTCTAGAGTTCACTTTGGAGCTTCCCCATAGGTAATGGTGGGCATTAAAGTCGCCAATGATCACCCACGGCTGTGGAGTCGATGTCAAAATTCCCTGTAAGCGCTCACAATCCAGGCGACTTGTTGGAGATAAGTAGGCACCAAGAATTGTAAACGTGAGCTTTTTCTTCTTCACTGTCAAGCAAACATATTGATTCACTTCGTCAGGAGGCACTGGGTGATGCACATAAGTCAAGTCACGGCGTATAAACACAACAATCTTGCTGCACTCTCCGTGGGTAGAGGACATAAAGCACTCATACCCGGACAGTCTGATGGGAGCTGACAAGTTTGGCTCGCATATCACGATAATGGGGAATTGGTGCGTAAAGACAAACTGTCTAAAGTCGGCCATGCGTGACTTAAGCCCTCTTGCGTTCCACTGAAAGACAGATGCGTTCTTGACCTCCTCTTGAAACGACGCCATCTCTCGGGCTGTGGTTTTACCCTAGAGCCGCAAGTACCGGACTCAAGGTGTCCAGCACCTGCAGTGCGCTCTGCGCCGACGGCGTTTTCATGCTGCTCAGTAGAATGCGCATGGCGTCCATAAGTGACTTCAACATCGCTATGACTTGGCGATCCTCAGTTGCCGTCGCATCAGCGGTTTGTGAAGTCATCGAGGGCGGCGCGATTTGATGTGACTTCGAGGCAGGTTGTGCTCGTGGAAGTGTAGGCCACTCTTCAGGAGGAGCGAGTGTTGCCCCTTTCTTCGTTGTCGCAGTGTCCGTCTTTGTGGAAGTCGGCGTTGGTATGGTAGCCGCTTTGCTGGAAGATGGTGTATCTCTATCGGTAGATGCAACTCTTCGTGGTGCTCTTCGGTGGCGATGTCGTCTTCGCCGCCTGAGAGTAGCGGCAGCCTCTCTGTGTGTAGAATGGTCCCGTACCATACGTTTGAGTACTGCTCGCTCGTTCCTCACCCGCGGGCAATCCTTGGATGAGGCCTCATGGTTACCATGGCAGTTAGGGCACTTTAACACAGTTGCGCGGCAGGCGTCTTCCGAATGAGATTCAGCGCACCGTGGGCACACGAGATTGTTCCTACAGACACCTTTTACGTGTCCCATCTTGCAGCATTTGTAGCATTGCAGGGGCTTCGGTACGTAGGGCCGCACTGGATGGCGGACGTGGCCAACTTTGACGTGTGAGGGAAGGCTGTCTCCCTCAAACTCAAGCTTCAGGCAACGTGTGTTGCCAAGTCTTGCGATGTGCGTGATAAGAGTGCCTTCTGTAGTTGGCTTTATTAATATAGGCAAGTCGTCCGTTGGTATAGAAATATCGACATCATAAATGACGCCGACAGTGCTATTGCAGCCTGTAGGAATCGTGGATCGCACTTTCACTTTGTCGATCTCCGTTACGTGCCGCAGGCTTTGCAGCGCACTACGGTGTAGAACGTCTACTGCGAGTACATTCTTCCGTGCGTTTATTCTCACGTCTTTGATCTCATTTGGTGCGATACCCTCAAGAAACGCAGAAAGGACTTGCCTGTTCAGGAGTCGCAGATTGGACACAGGGTCCACGGGCATGAAGAGCATCGTGTACGGCCAGCGCTGTGGTGTTGTCTTCACGGTGGAGACACTTGCCGATGATGACCTCCGTAGCAGTCTTCTTTTAGTAGTTCGGCTCATGACAAGCGTGAAATCGTCGTCCGACGAGTCGACGCTGTCCGAGTACGAGTACAACTCGGTTGCCTCGCTTTCCGTGTCATTTGACGCGTTTCCACGTTTCCTGGACGTGACCCGACGTGATGGTTGGGCGCCAGGAAGGTCCTCGACGGCTTCTTCATCCATTACCGCAACAAGGGAGCGGCAGCTCCCCGATTTTGCAGAGAAACAAAACGAGACAAGGGTACAAGCGTTCTATGAAAGACACACTTCATATGAATGTGCACAAATATATATATGCACTGCAATGTTATGCGTCAGCTCCACAAAACCTCACTAAACTTATAAAACACAGCATTCTGGCCTATGTTGAAGTCTAGAAAGAACACTGGCAGTCCTTGTAAAAATGCAGCAAATAGTGGTGCTCCTAGAGAAGTGCATCATATATTGTACAAAGCTTAAAAAGCTTGAATGTTTTTATAAGAGAAATTTTGAGATCAGGCCCTATATTCCAAAATTAAGGTGGGAAATAAAAACATGACTGACGCACACAATACCTAAGAAAACGATTTAGCTCCGGAGCTCCTATGCATGTGAATAGTGAAATCGTTTTTCTCGGCAACAACAGGACTGAACTTGACAATGTTTGTTACATTTAAAGCATTTTAATTGTTGTTATTTACATTTAGGTCATCAATTTTTATTTATAATGGTTGAAAATTTAACAATTTGAAAAAAAAAAGCTTACCGAGTCTAGAACTGTAACTCACCAAAAAAAAAAGAACTGGCAAGCACAATTCTGTTCTGCAAATCGGAATTGGCCTCGAGCTTTGGCTAAGGATCAACTCCGATTTCCCTCCTTAATTACGCGTGAAATTCCTAAATCGTTTTGAGACAACTACAGGGCTATTTTGAATTAAATTGGTAGCATTTGAGAAAGTTAAGGTCTAGCAGTTGTAGGAAGAATTTCAATTCAGAGCCTAAAGTAAAATTTATTGAAAATAGGCAAGTTTAAAGAAAAGTAAAAGCAAGAAGTTTAATAATCCCCAGCTCAACAATAAAAACACATATCGGAGTTCTGCAGACTGGATCAGCTATGTCTTAAGTCAAGGAATTTGATATATGAATTTACAGCTTACGTTAAATGTTCCAATGTTTATAAGCATTTTACACGTCCTACTCACAAATTATTGATTGTATTTTAGAGCAGTGTATTATACATCAATTTCGCCAACTTTAGTTATGGATTAGGTGCAACAAACAACTGTGATATCGTTTTTTTGAGTAAGAGTTGTTAACTTAATAGCTTCGTTTCTTTATATTTTCGTGGATTTGTATAAAACGTCACCTGAATAAAAAAAGTTACCTCATGCTTGTGCTATGCAAATGATGCTTTTTTGAATAACGTGTTTACTTTGATGTAATAATGCTTTCCCACTTTGTCTAATTCCTTTCTGGAGGCATATAAGGCTTTAGTGAGGTATAAACAAATAAATGTAAATAATTTATAACGTAAATAAATAAATAATGTGGTTTGTCTTAGTATTCCTGTTTCTACCACCAGCATATGACCTGTAGGGAGCTTTGGCTACTGCTCACATGTTGCAAGTTCATTCTTACATAATCGCCCACTATTCTCACTTCCCAGTAAAGCAGCGAGGAAAGGCTAGCTTTTAACCTCGTTGGTTCCGCCTGGTACTCTGCCACGGTGAAGCCTGCAAAATACAATTGAAAATCATATTAAAAAGGTGTAATGAACATTCAGTCATAATGCATATGCAGGCGCAAACATGTCACAAATGTTTGTAAGATGTATGTCACTATATGTCACAAATATATACATGTCACTACGCTATGTTTCATTTAAGTATTTCAGGAAAAAATTATAACAAGAAAGTGGCAGAGGTATCTCCGTGAAGAGGGGCAGTTCTCAGGCAATCACTTTTGAGAATATTGCACTTTCCCAAGATTTTGTGGCACTAGAACTGGGGCAATACACCAGCACTAGAATGCCATTGCTAGGGACAAAAATAAAGTGTCTCCAAAAGACAGCAGCCCAGTCGCACATTAATGTCATCTTGTAATGACAACACATTCCAAATTTAACATATGTAAGCAAGTAGGAACACCCATGAACTACATGAGCGTGGAAAGAAGGCGGCTTGCGTAAGCGATGACACGGTCGTGGCCCTGTTGACGTTGGGCGAGGACAGCGCCGATGCCATAACCACTCGCGTCAGTTCGTACTTCAGTAGGCGCAGAAGGCTCCTATGTAGACATCGTGCTACGCATAGCAAACAAATTTTTGGAAGAAAAAGAGAACGATCTACTGGCTTCTATTGTTCAGTGGGTGAAAACATTAATATTACATCTGCCGGTTGCCATAGTTCGTATGTGCTATGCGTAATATGCCAGTGTTCAATTTCTTACGTAGAACTCTAGATTTTGAGCAATCATGATAACAATGCATTTAACTATCTGTTGCATGGGGACCAATCAGACTTTCTATGGTTATTTTCACTATAAATGGTGGATAAATATTGTTACGGTGAAGGGAAAGAAGAAGGTGACGCGAACGAGAGGAAGATGAAGTCTCTGGCCGTTGCCTGAACGCCATATTTCTTCGCTTGTAAATATACATCCTTCTACACTCGTGGGCCTGCTTTCTTCCTGCAAGATTTTGGTGGAAGGTGCTGGGTACAATCACGGAACTTCGCAGTGGACGTCATCTACCTGCCGCCACAATGGCAGATCAACCGACACAACCGACAACGCCTCAGCAGTCCACACCAACGGTCATCCTCACTCATCTGCGGGACCCGGGGACATTTTGTGGCACGGACAACACTGACGTCGAGGACTGGCTTGCGATGTACGAACGAGTGTGCGACAACAACAGGTGGGATCCAACAATGATGCTAGCAAACCTGATGTTTTATCTGAAAGGAACTGCGAAGCAATGGTACGATACGCATGAAGCTGACCTAACAAGCTCGGATGTCTGCAAAGAAAAAATACGCGACCTGTTTGGCAGACCTGTCGGTCGTCAGTTGGCAGAAAAAAAATGTCACAGTTTCGCCCTAAGGGCGAAGCAATGAATGCGGTCGCAACACAGCAATGTCATACGAAGTAAGGTGAGCGGCTTTGGCAGCAATATGAATTGTAGTAAACATGAGCTGATTAAGTAAGCGGGTGTGCTGCGGCGTAAGTAGACCGACATGAAGAGAGACATGCTCGGCCATCTCGTAGACGCCGCCGGAATCCAACCTGATCCACAGAAAGTCCAGGCCGTGGGCAATTTTCCTGTACCTTGTTCAACAAACGATGTCCGTAGTTTTCTGGGCTTATGCTCTTATTTCCGGCGATTTGTGAAACAATTTGCCGACATCGCTCGCCCTCTCACTGACCTTCTTAAGAAAGATGCCTCTTTCGCTTGGGGACCACTGCAGGAGCAAGCCTTCTTTACCCTGATGGAGCGGCTTACAACCTCCCCGATTCTGTCACACTTTGACCCTTCTGCGCCTACTGAAGTACGAACTGACGCGAGTGGTTATGGCATCGGCGCTGTCCTCGCCCAACGTCAACAGGGCCACGACCGTGTCATCGCTTACGCCAGCCGCCTTCTTTCCACGCCCGAGCGAAATTACTCCATCACTGAGAGGGAATTCCTCGCGCCCGTATGGGCGGTCGCGCAATTTCGGCCGTACCTTTTCGGTCGGAGCTTCTGCGTCGTAACCGACCATCACGCCCTCAGCTGGCTCTCCTCTTTGAAGGACCCAACTGGACGACTTGCACGTTGGGCATTGCGTCTACAAAATATACATTTTCTATTATGTATAAGTCAGGGCGCCTGCATAAAGACGCTGACTGCCTGTCCCGCAATCCCGTGGATCAACCGGACGATACCGATGCAGACTCGGACATCAGTATTCTGTCCCTCTCCGGATTTCTCCATATTGGCGACGAGCAACGCCAAGAACCTGCTCTTCGAACACTTATGGAACGCCTAAGCTCCTCGCCTAATGACCCGTCTCTGCGGATGTTCACCTTGCGCGATGGAACTTTATACCGTCGTAGTGTTCGTCCTGATGGCCCGGAGCTCCTCCTAGTCGTTCCAAAGCACCTTCGACTGGCTGTGCTCCAGCAACTTCACTACGCTCCTACTGCTGGACATCTGGGCATCACTCGTACTTACGACCGCCTGCAGCGCCGCTTCTTCTGGCCCGGCGTTTATCGCTTTGTGCGCCGTTATGTCACTTCTTGCGACCTGTGTCAGCGCCGCAAGACGCCTGCTATGCCCCCTGCTGGTTTCCTTCAACCAATTGCTATCCCTACAGAACCCTTCTTCCGTGTGGGCCTCGACCTCCTTGGCCCCTTTCCTATTTCTATGAGAGGAAACAAATGGATTGCTGTAGCAACAGATTATGCCACGAGATCTGCCATTACACGAGCGATGCCAACCAGCTGCGCTACAGATGTCGCCGACTTCCTACTATACGACGTCATCCTGCACCATGGCGCCCCTCGCCAGTTACTCACGGATCGCGGCCGCTACTTTCTCTCGAAGGTTGTCGATGATCTGCTCCGCTCCTGTTCTACAGAACACCAGCTCGCTACCACATACCACCCTCAAACGAACGGCCTCACCAAACGACTCAACCGCACACTAACCGAAATGCTGGCCCTGTACGTTTCAGACGATCACCGCGACTGGGACGTCGCTTTACCGTACATCACTTTCGCATACAACTCGTCCCGTCACGATACTGCCGGATTCTCCCCATTTTACCTTTTGTATGGCCGCAACCCCACCTTGCCCTTCGACACGTTGCTACCTTCCGCAGTACAATCACCCACCACTGGTTACGCTCGCGATGCTATTGCCTTAACCGCCCAGGCGCGAGAGGTCGCCCGTCATCGCCTCACAGTCTCGCAAGCTTCTCAAAAACGACGCTACGACCTTCGGCACCGAGACCACCATTTTTCACCTGGTTCCCTTGTGCTTCTCTGGACGCCTTCACGTCGCGTCGGCTTGTCGGAAAAACTACTTTCCCGTTATTCTGGTCCATAACAGATCTTACGACAACTGTCCGACGTGACTACGAGATCGCCCCAGTCGGTCAGCCTTCAGTGTCTCCCAACGTCAACAGCGATGTTGTTCACGTCGCCAGGCTCAAGCCCTATGTCCCCCCATTAAGCGACGCTCGATAACCTGCACTGGGACGGAGCTATATAACCCCACCGGGAGGGTGCTGTTACGGTGAAGGGAAAGAAGAAGGTGACGTGAACGAGAGGAAGACGAAGACTCTGGCCGTTGCCTGAACGCCATATTTCTTCGCTTGTAAATATACATCCTTCTACACTCGTGGGCCTGCTTTCATCCTGCAGCAGTATGATGGTGGCTTTTTTAGTTATCGAAACAATCACCAATTTCCAATTTACAATCAGTGCATGTACACTCGTGATATATGGACCACAAGGTCGCCCAGATAACTGAATTTCTTTGTAATTAACAAGCACAAACTTGAATTGATGACTATATTGAAAAGTTTGGACTGCCGTCCTCAGTTTCACATCGCTTTCACAGACAAAGGAAAAAAAATTGGCTTTATCGCTCAACCCCTGATCCGTATAATTTTGTCTCCTAGGCGCATGTTGAGGCCAGTCTGCCCCATGTACATTTGACCAAATATGCATATGATCAGAGAAATAGACAACACTACCCCTGACAGACACAAGACAAATTTAATGGTATCTTTAATAAAGCAAGCCTGCCTAGCCAGGGTGCCTTTCTTAGTTCACTCGTAGACTGCTATGCACATGTATTTCTAGCGAAAAATAAAGCAGGCAGGATATGCATGGCAATCCGCAAGCGAATTGAGAAAGGCAAGCAGGCAAGAGAGGCTTGCCTCGGTGAGAAATGCCACCAAATCTGTCCATTATGTGTCCCAGGTAGTGTATTGTATTCCTTTCACATGTGGTCAAACTTACATAGGGCCAACTGGCCGGTGCCTAAACTTGTGCCTAAGAGATGACCATATTTCCCTCAAAAGACCAGTATGCTTGTCCAACTTGGCCATGCATTGTCACAACAGGGCATAATGTAGGTTTAAGATTGGTCATCTCTTTTCACCCACGCTGAAAAATTAACTGGAGAAATCAGTGAGACATACCACATAAATAAGACATGTGTGAGCGAGCTCTCAATAATAATGCACGCAAAAAAGATATCATTTCTAGATGACACGAGATCGAAATCAGTCTGCCTATTCATTACTGAAGTAACTGAGTAGAGCGAATACTGACCTTCATATTTATTTTCAGCAAATTCAAGCTAATCAAATGTGTATTTGCCAGACACAGTTGTTCTGGGAACAGGACACAAATACCTGGCAAGATAATAATGATAAAAAATGGTGTGCACGCTGCGTGCTTAGATTTTTGACATAATTGGCGAACTACACAACAAATTCTTACATGCACAGGTAACTGCATGACCTTGTTGCACAAACAGGAAAAAATATGGAAATAAATGCCCAGCATAGGAAACAGTTATAGCAATAAAACCAAACTAAAAAGTGATAAACATACTGTGTAATAAGCAAAAATAAGATTTGTCTTGCAGCCAAGCAATTTATGCCGGAAAGAATACTAAACATCAGGACATGTTAGGTCTAGTTTTATACAGAACAATATAATGTGCGCATAATCTTTACGCACACATGTAAGTAGGTTGAATACGGTTGCATAAATATTTATCCTATTTAGTAAACTGCAGAAACTAATGTACGTGTCGCTAAACTGAACCATGAATGATACCAAGATCCAAGTTTTTTGGAACATGTACATTTCATACATACCTGACATGAGCATCCAGCCGTGCTGCTGCAGGCACTCATATGGAGTCTGCATTTCTGGCGGCTCCTCCTTTTAGTGGGCACTGTTGCGGGCCACGGCCTCACCACTACAAAATGAGTTCTGTGTTAGCTTATAGCAGTGGAACAATAAAACTGTCATATCGTGAACACATGCAAGGAGCACCTGAAATAGTCCCGAAAACAATGTATACACTAGTACAGGATGGCAAGAGAGCAAAAGGTAGAATTTACTGAATATCTAGCCTAAGGCTCCTATATTTCATCAAAGTAAAACATTTTCATCAAAGTAAAATTTTGAGCACGTCGCCCCTGCACATTACAATGTATTTTTAAATTTTTTTAGAGTCGTTTTTTTTCTATTGCTTAGACTAAGCAACTTTCCCCTGTCATGTTTGTTTATGTCAAAGTTATGTCAACACAGCTTGTCATAAAAAGAAAGCTATACTAGTAAGTAGCAAGTTATGATTGACTTACATTTTTTGCCCGATGCTTGTAAACCTAAAACCCCGTAAGCAGACATTACCCACAACGTCGAAGCATTTATAAGCAAGGAAACGTCATTGAAAGAATCGGTGAAGAGGCAGATGGATCGTTACTATACAACTGCAGAAGAAAAGCGGGAGCTCACTCACAGGTGCACAAGATGAACACGATGATTTCCGAACGTAATCTATCTCAGCGGAAGAAAACGCTTATCAGGATTATCAATTCGGCATTGTGGCAACAAATTTACGTAACTCAATTCTGACAACCAGTGCGCCGCAAGCATCAGCACAGGTTTCACTGTCGCCTTGGGTGTTCTATTTCCTACGTCCGCAAGGCACTCTATGCACACAATAAGCACGCACAACACACGTGTAGTTAGCAAGTACGATTGCTTACCTTTTGAAAAGTACGATGAGATCGAAAAGAGCTCTCCGAGTTGCCAGGGCTGCGTCGACGATGTTGATCCCAGCATACATGCCGTTGCATAATGGACAAGCTGAGGCGTGCTAATAATACACATTGTTTCATTGCGACGTCCGTAAAACTTTCCACGACCACCCAAGACAAAGGGAACGTACTCCACGGCATGAAAATCGTTGGTCCGCATTTGCCTGGCGCGCCACGCATACGGCGAGTTTGCAGCGAGACGCAGGCTACCTTCCGGCACTTTCGTGCACGCGAATTACGGCAAAACTAAAAACACACGATCAAACAAACACATCGAAGCAGCGTGCACTACCGACCGGCACATTCAAGACGGAGGAATAACAACACGCCTTATCTTACCGGTCGCGTGGGACCGGCGCCGCCAGCGCTGTCTGTATACTTGTGAGGCTGTTGTGGCCTCCGTGATGCCAGCAATAATAACCACTACAGCACGTTTTTGTGCCATTTTGTACCCAATTACGTATATATGTTGGGAGACAAAAAAAAAACATCGACCAGTCTATATTGTACGCTGCAGTTTAGCGCAGGAAGAAATTCCATAACCAATTCTTGATTTTGAATCGCTTATGCCGCAAGCAGCCAGCAAAAGCATGGCCTTCGAGATCCAGTTTTGTGATCCTGAGAAATCCGTCGCTGGGGCGTGATTTCAACGATTTGAACTCCGATCACCTGCATTAAAGCGCCTAAATGACATTTCCCGCAGCCATTAGCTGCGCTACCTGCGCCGTAACTTCATTTTAAGTAGGTTCCTGCTGTCTTCAACATTAAATGTAGCCCTGAAATTTTTGACAAAATCTCGGAGGTACACATGGGAGTGTGCGATGTTTCCGTGCGCTTTGTAACTGTCCGTCGCAAAGCAACAAATATACGATGGTTCTTAATTTTGCTCGTCTGGCGCAGGTTATACCCATGTCGTCCGTATCTTGCTTTCGTGTCGGTGTGTTTATCGTGCGCGGATTGCACTCATGTTGTTCGTGCCTTCTCTGTGTATCGTGCGACCTACGAAGATTCCGCGAAAGAACAGCATGTCTGTGCAGCGTGCATGCGTCGCATTTCAGTGACGTAGGCCAAAATGTGCGGCGGCGTTCTGTGTGTTTGCTGCCAAGTGCTGCAGTCACTGCGTTCCAGCAGATAGACGCGGCTGCTTACGCGTAGTTTTGTTTAGTGTTCCTTGGTCGTATTTGTGATATACCTGCATCGGTGATAGAAACCACAATGCGCTTCCTTGAAGTTACTTTGTGCAATGTCGCTTTTCTTTTTGTTCGCTTTCTTCAATGATTGTAAAGATGCTCTTGCTTGATAGTAAAAACCTATGAAATGGGTTTGAAATAATGAGGCTTTTCATTCCTTGGAAATTTGCGCAAGTGGTAATTTTACAAGCGCTTAGCAACAGCTCTGTACATCGAGCGAAAAAGCAAAATATCTAAACGTGTTACAGTACGTGAATCTTTACTATTATGTGTCAATATCTCAGTACGTTCTCTGCTGAGGGGGTGCCACCATGTTAAAGGCAAATTCAATTGTCCAATTCACTCTGAACTAGCGTATATCATTTTTAATATCATTTGTTGCAAGTACAAAAATTTGCATGGGTGCTCTGTTGTCTTTCCGAGTTAAAAAGACACTTTTAGATATTATTCAACAGTACTGGACACCTTCTATTGAAACGTTTATAGAGTGCGAATATAGAGCCATTCTATGGACAGGCCGCACGGTAGCTTCTTTAAGCGTCCTATAAACGTTCCTTTATATAGAATTCAGTGCATATGTGAATACACACACTATAGAACGCTTATAGAGTGGGAATGGAGAGCCAGTCTATAGGCAGCCACAATAGAAGTGCTACAAACATTCCGTAACATTCTTCTGTAGAATTTCATACATATGATGTCAATACGCCCTCCATACACGGTGTTTCACGTAACTTGAGCCAAACTTTAAAAATCAGCAAATGTCACGTAGCTGGACCGAACTAACCGAACCAAGGTAATGTTGTTAGCCAGTCGCTTGGAGATACTCGCATCATTTGTTGAGCATTCCGCCTAATTAGATAATTATTCTTAAACAATTATTCAACTTCTGAAATATTGCCGCGCGACTGGCCGCTCAAGGCACTTTGCGTGTATTAGCGGGCTTCTTTCACACTCGGAACACTTTTATGCAGCACGTATTGAGCAACAGAAATATGTGTCGGCAGTATTTCATGTTGCTCTACAATTTTTTCATTGACAATTTTCATCTAATTATAATACTTGAGAAGTCGATTAATTAATTAAGACTAATTATCAAATTAGGCGGAATGTAAAAATAATTTGAGTATCTGAGGGCAAGGGCAAACATTACCTTGATTCGCTCCAGCTATGTTGCATTTGAATATTTTTTTATGTTTGGCACAAGGTAAGTGAAACACCCTGAAGAATGCTTAAAGAGCGGGAATAGAGAGGCGCTCCATAGACAGACCACATAAG
The DNA here is from genome assembly GCF_013339745.2 of Dermacentor silvarum. NCBI lineage: Eukaryota > Metazoa > Arthropoda > Arachnida > Ixodida > Ixodidae > Dermacentor > Dermacentor silvarum. The sequence goes on from NC_051162.1 coordinate 35,155,564, forward strand.
AAGTACTAGAAATTTTCTATAAACATTCTTCTACAGAATGTAGTACATATGACGTAAATGCAACCTCTATAGAACTTTTATAGAGGGCGAATGGAGAGCCAGTCTATAGACAGGCCGCATTAGAAGTGTTAAAAACGGTATATAAGCATTCTTCTATAAAATTTAGTACATAAGATATCAATACACCCTCTATAGAATGTTTATAGAGGGCGAATGGAGAGCCAGTCTATAGACAAGCCGCATTAGAAGTGCTAAAAACGTTCTATTAACGTTCTTCTATAGAAGTGAGTACATAAGATATCAATACACCCTCTATAGAACGATTATTGAAAGCCAATGGAGAGCCATTCTATAGAGAGGCCAAGTTTGAAGTTCTGAAGACGTTCTTTAAAAATTACTTTATAGAATTCAGTACATATAACGTCAATACACCCTCTATTGCACTTTTATTGTGTGTGAAATGACATGTTTCTAAAGAAAGTTTGCTTTAGAATTCGTGTAGAGATTCTATGCAGACGACTCTATAAAGCGTGAGTTCCTATAGAGTCCCTTTTGACTTCGTAGGAACTCATTAGGAGTTCTAAAGGAACTCGAAATTCATTTTCGTAAAGGTGAGCTGTCCATGCATATGCGACACTAAAGATCACTTTCGCTTTGTGCATTTCCATTTTGACTGTGCGGATAGCTGCATTCGTGAAGGAAAATCCGCAAACACCGATAACGCCTCGTTTTTCAGTAGTTTATACGCATGTTATGACTGCCAGTTGTCGCAGTGTTGTGCAGTTGACACGAAACCCAGCAACCGTTCAGACGTGTTCGAACGGACCTCAAGAAGCCTGCCGCTGATTGATATTATCGCACCGACAACAAAGCTGAGGCGATGCGTGCGCTTCCGCTTTCCCTAGTGTGCTAAAATAATAATTAAAAGGATCGGAAGCTCAAATACAAACATTTTCGCATACATGAGGTACACGCGCCTAGATCCTTCACTTCCGCCGAAGGTTAGGCCTACCGTACCCGCTGAGTCCGTCTACACTCTATCGGCCCGTCCGGGCTGAGGAATAAACAAGTCTAACGAGGCTAAGCCAATGGCCGTCAATCAACTTCACATCTTTCAAATCGGTGTTTTTAAACAGACCCTTCTTTCGTATCTACAGTGTCAGCACAACAAGGGATGAGCGCCGATGTGACGCGTTATCAACATACCTACATGTGCTGTCGCCGAAGGCTACCAGCCGCATTAACAGACCGCTTCTCTGACGGAGATATGTGACTACACATACGTGTCGATTGAAATGCGTTGAAGAGCAATAGAAATGTTGCATTACCCTTGCGCGAAGAATAAAGAACGGCTGTCAAAATCGACATAACAGCCCGTACAGCGTCCCGGGTTAGCGGTTCATTGAAGGCTTTTTCCGGAGTTAATATACCAATCGCAAAAGCAAATAAGTGTTGCAGCACTTCCAGGCATACTATGCAATACGCACAACTTTTTTCGTTCTGATAGAGGCGTAAGTTTTAGTTACGGGGCGATAGTGCATCTACCATGTCCGTGCGAGACTGTGCAAAACTGCAACTTTGTCTGTGTGTTGGCATGGCAAACTGCGAATCGGTACTAACGAAATGATCAGCGGGCAAACAACACCACCAATACAGTTCAGCAGGTCGGTTAGGCAAGGATGTCCTATGTCACCAGTTCTTTTCGCTCAGTACTTGGAACCCCTGTGCCGAACAATTCTGAACGACGGTGACATAACAGGCTTCAGTTTTGCAGATACCTCTCTTAAGGTCCCCGCCTATGCCGACAACCTTACGCTTATGTGTGCCTCTAAGGAAGAAGTCCAACAAAGAAGGCAGCATGTCATGGACTTCTGTAAAGTGTCTGGTGCTAAAGTGAATTGTGAAAAGAGCGCGGGTGCATGGCTAGATGTATGGGATTCAAAACCAACCACCTTTCTAGATGTGAAGTGGACGTCTGAAATCAATAGCTACATCGGTGTGTACTTTACTACTGCCAACCTACGGAAAGGACAGAATACGATTCGAAGCGACACTCTCGCGGCAAAAGTGCAACAGTGGCACTGAAGAACTGTCCCACTTTGAACAGAGCCCTTGTGTGCAATACTGTGTTCTTTCCAGCTGTGTGGTACTCAGCGCAGGTGATGCCCTGTTTGCGGGTACACATGAATCGTGTACATAGATTTTGCGCAACATTTATATGGGAGTCACGTTTTGAGCGCATGAGGCGCAGTAATTTATTTTTAAATCAGGCGAAAGGAGGCCTAGGGCTTGTAAAGAGGTAAAAGAGGTAAAACTAGGGCTTGTTTAGAGGTAAAGAGGTAAAACTAGTGCGTAGGGCTTGTTTAGAGGTAAAACTAAAAGTTCACAGGTGCCGTTTTTCAAAAACCAAGCTAATCATATTATTTGTCATTCTTTCAAACAACTAGGCGGTGGGTACTTGAGTGAGTGGATTGATGGTGCCCAAGGAATCTCACGTGTGCATACCCTAAAATTTTACAGGAAGGTGGAGCAGGTAGCTCGATTCCTTCATAATCGTTTTTCTCAAGAGTACCTAAAAATGTAAAACGGAAGAGCCTGTACTTGAACACTATAGATATGCTATTCCCACCACCATTATATCGGTGTCAATATGGAAGCCAGCTGGAGTCTGACGTTTTAAGCGTCTTCCAAAATATCCTGTAAGAACAGCGATTAAGGATTTTTTTGTTAAGTTACATGTCGAAGTTTTACCAGTCAAAACATGGTTAAGTAATAAGGGTTCTTTTTTGTGCCGTGGTCAACGGACTGAGCGGTCTGCCCCTATCCAGAATCGTTGCAACACGTCGTTTTGTTTTGTACAAGCGTAGCGCACTTTTGGCACAACAAACTAATTGTGTTTAATGTACAGATATACCCAAACTGGGAAGACCTCAAGTTTTTGAGAGTTGAACACCTTATAAGTGACAGCTGTGTTCAAACCCTGATATTACTAGGTTTGTGTGCGATTTGCAGATCACGAACAGACTACATGCTAGCTCTAGAAAACGCGAAACCGGCGTGGACCTACTTTTGTGATGCTTTTACATACACAAGTTCGCTGCTTGACGGTGAAGATGAGTTCAGCAAGACATGGCATTTGTGGCAGAAGCGCCTGCAGCAAAGACTAGTCTTTATTTAGATGTGTGGTTCTCGCTCTGTGTGTTTAGCAAACCTGTGAAAAAAAGCACTTCAGTGCTGGATACTTGCTATGTGGGACAAAGAATGAAGTGAATGGCACTAAAAAATAAAAAAAAAGGCAAATTAAAAAAATATTGGCGTGGCGTAGTTGTAGGATACTGGGATTGGAATCTGTAGGACGTAGGTTCGAATCCTAGGACATTTTTTTGTTTTTACTTTTTTCTTTTTTTATGGCAGCACAACGCTCTCTGTTCATTTTTCGTATTTGAAAAATATATAATGTAGCCAGACAGCACGTATTCCTCGCTCTAGAGCTGCATTTCGCAACAGTACCCCGCGCCCAGCTACTCCCAGTATGCCGCGCCGAGCCAGCGTCCATCGCGCGACACTGGGCCCATAATCAGGCATGGCACTAGATTTTGCAATAGGGTTCAGTATAGAAACATAAACATTTTTAGATTACGCGCTCCGTAAGCTTTTGATGCTTACTTCCTATTCTGTGGGCGCGGCGGCTTTTTAACTCACGCGATGACAAGCGCTGACCACTTGATGATGGGTTATATCACTGTCACTGTTCCCCATCGATACCCGCTGCCCAATATTCTGTATTGCACTGCTTTTTACAGTGTAAGCTGTTATGGGCCCATTCCAATAGCCATTTCGGGTCGCGATGATGCCACCGCCGCCGGCGTCCGCGTAACCGCTATCACCGGAAACGAGAGAAAAGTACCCGTGCCCGCTGCGTGGGAGCCGGATACTCTACCACTGTGCCACGCAAGCGCTTGCGATCGGGCCGCGGAAAATGCCCTATCAGCCTAGCACGCAATGGGAGACGACTCGAGCCTCCGCCAGTATGGTGCTGTCATCTAGGTATGATGCCTGCAAACGCAGCGTCCGCAGGCTGCAGTCGACGATATGCGATTCAGACAAGGCGCGATCTACGCGCTCATGAGCTGCCGAGCCTCCGCCAGTATGATGGCGCCATCTAGTTAAAGTGCCTGCAAACGTGGCGCGCCCGACATGTAAGTTACAGTTGTAAGGCTTGATCTGGCTCAGCAGACTGCTGGGCAGAGAGCATTACAAATCGCCGCTCGCCATCGACTGCCGGGCGGACAGTTCAGATCGTTCTCGTCAGAACGAGGAGAACAGACTGCCACGAAGACCCTGTTGTGCGTGGTGCCCAAATTGGAGCTACCATTGAGCCGCTCCACCAGCTTACGATGTGACTGTGCTGCGTGTGCCGCGCAGGCCTGTGAATTTTTTAACCGGTACAACAACACATTCGAAAATCGATCACACTAAAGCTTTGCACCAGACCCCCGTTGAGCTATCCGACATTCCGTAAACTGCTATAACTACCCCATTTGGTCGTTTGGATTATTTACGCATGCCTTTTCGTTTGAGCAACGCAGCTCAAACTTTTCATCGTTTTATAGACGAAGTCACCTGAAGCATATCATTTTGTTTTGCCTACATTGATATTCTTCAGCAAGGATGCGGAAGCCCACCAAGCATATCTAAGTCAACTTTTTACTCGACTTTGTGATTACGATCTCGTCATCAATGTTGATAAATTCAGTTTGGGGCTCCGAAGATCGATTTTCTTGGACACCAGATCACCAATCATGACATCACTGCGCTGTCTGCAAGGTTCAGGCATCATCGACTACCCGCCACCAAAGTCCATAAGTAGCTTGCGACGTTTTCTTGGGCTCTTCAATTTTTATTACCGCTTCATCCCAGCATGCTCCAAGTTGGTGCAGCCTCTTGAAGCGCGCCCTTCCACTTGGAAAGCTGAGTCTGCCGCGCTTCCTTTGGACAGAGTTCTTGATCAAGATTTTGCCGTCGTTAAGACTCAACTTCCCTAGCCGCCCTCCTGCACCACTCTTCACAGACCACTCCCACTAGCCTTATGGTGGGAGCCGCTCTTATGGTGGGAGCGGCTCCCACTAGCCGTGGGAGCCGCTCTTCACCAGTGAATACATGGTGCCTGGTCCCCCATCTCATAATTTTTCCGCAAGTTATGCGACACCGAGCACCGATACCGTACATTCGTGTGGGACCTCCTCGCGCCCTACCTTGCAGTGAAGCATTTCAAGTACTTCCTTGAAGGGCAATCATTTATTATTCTTACTGACCACAAACCACTTGTTTCAGCTTTACGTTCTTGCAGTGTCACACATACTCCTAGAGAGCTCCGTCATCTTGCTTTTATTGCCGAAATTACCATAAACATAGGCTACAGTCAAAGGCAGCCTTAACAAGGCCGCGGACGCTCTCAGTCGTATTACCATCAATGCCACGACAAGTCCTATCCACCTTTGCTTGTCTTCGCTGGCGACGGCACAAGCATCCGACAAGGAACCACGACAGCAACCTTCTACAACCCATCGCATGGAGCAAGTCAACTTTCCCAACCCCGACGTCAAGCTCTGGTGCGACCTTTCAACTAAACTGCACCCGCATTTTTGTTCCTTGTCTTCGTCGTGCTATTTTTGATACACTGCACTCAATCTTCCATCCAGTGGTACGTGCCACGCAACGCCTTATCACCGAACGTTACGTCTAACCGCGCATAGGAGCTAATACACGCGTCTGGGTTCGCACTTGCACAGCGTGTCAACGTATCAAGGTGCAACGACACACTAAGCCTCCATAAGGAAAATTCCTCCTCCCCTACGCACGTTTCGACACCATTCATTTGGACATCGTTTGGCCTTGGGCACCATGCGGTTTTTTTAAGTATTTGCTTACGTGTATTGGCCTCTCTATATGGCTTTCATAGATTATGAAAGGCATTCGATTCAGTAGAGATATCAGCAGTCATAGAGGCATTGCGTAATCAAGGAGTGGAGGAGGCATACGTGAATATCTTGGCAAATATCTACAAGGATTCCACAGCTACCTTGGTTCTCCACAAGAAAAGTAGAAAGATACCTATCAAGAAAGGGGTCAGGCAAGGAGACACAATCTCTCCAATGCTATTCACTGCATGCTTAGAAGTATTCAAGCTCTTAGACTGGGAAGGATTAGGAGTGAGGATCGATTGCGAATATCTCAGCAACCTTCGGTTTGCAGATGACATTGTCCTATTGAGCAACAATGGAGAGGAATTACAACAAATGATTGAGTACCTTCATCGAGAAAGTGCAAGAATTGGGTTGAAGATGAATATGCAGAAGACAAAGATAATGTTCAATAGCCTGGCAAGGGAACAAGAATTCAGGATCGCCCGTCAGCCTCTAGAATCTGTAAAGGAATATGTTTATCTAGGTCAATTACTCACAGGGGACCCTGATCATGAGAAAGAAATTTACAGAAGAATAAAATTGGGTTGGAGTGCATACGGCAGGCATTGCCAAATCCTGACTGGGAGCTTACCACTGTCGTTGAAAAGAAAAGTGTACAATCATTGCATTCTACCGGTGCTAACATACGGGGCAGAAACTTGGAGGTTAACAAAGAAACTCGAGAACAAGTTAAGGACCGCAGAAAGAGCAATGGAACGAAAAATCTTAGGAGTAACGTTAAGAGACAGGAAGAGAGCGGTGTGGATCAGAGAACAAACGGGGGTAGACGATATTCTAGTTGACATTAAGCGGAAGAAATGGAGCTGGGCAGGACATGTAATACGTAGGATGGATAACCGGTGGACCATTAGGGTTACAGAATGGATACCAAGAGAAGGGAAGCGCAGTCGAGGACGGCAGAAAGTCAGGTGGGATGATGAGGTTAGGAAATTCGCAGGCGCAAGTTGGAATACGCTAGCGCAAGACAGGGGTAATTGGAGATCGCAGGGAGAGGCCTTCGTCCAGCAGTGGACATAAATATAGGCTGATGATGATGCTGATGATTGGCCTGACGCAGCGACAATGCCTGACATAACGTCGCAGCCGGTTGCTCATACTTTTCTGTCTACCTGGATTAGCCGTTTTGACGTGCCAACAACTGTGACCACGGATCGAGGCAGACAATTTCAGACGACACTTTTCACATCCCTAACATCCCTCCTGGGCTGTGTGCGCATTCGCACAACTGATTACCATCCTTCATCCAACGGCACCGTAGAGATACTGCATCGTTACTTGAAAGCAGCACTCGCCAGTTAGCCTCACGATGACGATTGGGTATCGGACCTTCCAATCGTGCTGCTCAGCCTTCGATTAACAGTCTGACCAGAACTCGCCTGCTCTGTAGCAGAGATGGTTTACGGCTGCACCCTCCGTTGGCCGGGTGACCTCTTCAACTCAGTATCTACGCCGAATGTTTGGATCCATCTTCTTTCGTCCAGTGTGTACTGATTTTTATGCAAGACTTGCGTCCATGGCCAACCTCTGCTCACACGAATAAGCACGACACTTTCCTGCCCTCCAACCTGCAAACATCGTCACACGTTTTTATCCGATTTGACACGCCTCGTCGTTCTCTTCAGCTCCGCTATGACGGTCCTTTACCAGTCATAAAACGCTCTGAACACCATTTATAAAAGCTTTGCAATGAGCGTGAAGGCAAAGTTGCTATCGCAAGGATCAAACCGACTCCCATTATCAACACTGCCTTACCACCTCTCCAAGTGACCATGGCCACTTGTCCGCAGGGAGGGACCGTATTGGGCAAACGTTTCTCCTTCTGGGACGTCGCCGGTTTAGACATGAGCGACTAGTGCGGGGAGGGCTTAGTGAGGAGAAGAAGAGGATGGAGTTGCAATTTACGCTCTGCCAGACGTTGAGCTTACCCTAGTCTATGTGGACGACGTTCACTTTGACCATGGAAAAGCGCAGCAGCAGGTGGTCGACTGGGCTCTTTGTAGTCTGTGTATGTACTTGGACCCAAACCTCGGAAAAGAAGCAGCCATTGCCTTTGTGAATCGCATCCTACCAACAAGCGTCAGGCATCGGCCGATGTTCGTTGTCGGGGAGTTAAACCAAGATGCTAGGAACTGACATGCATTTGTCAGTGGTCACAGTTGGTCACACCAACGACAACAGCCACCACGCAGCATGGCAGCTGTCTTGATCTCGTCGTCCAGACGTATCCAACCTCCGAAGATATGTAGTACATCTCAGTACATTTCAGTGATCACAAGGCAGCTATCGTAGACGTCAACCCAGCCAAGCATAATGAATTGAGGGGGCATTAAAGCAAAGACACAAAGAATTCATGAATAAACAGTCCATTATTTACTTCAAACCATATTTTGTCTATCTTTGTCAAAACAATTGAAGGACAATTTGAAAATTCCAAAGTGTGTTCGGCGAAAGCCTGTGCCCATTCCACTGGGAGTGTAATGCACAAACAAAAACATGGCATAATCAGTCGAATGTCCGCAGGCTTTCGCCAAACACACTTTGGAATTTACAAAGTTTCCTTCAATTTTTCTCCGTAGCTGAAGAGCACCGCTAATATACACTAGTATGTGCAGCGTACAATGCCGTGCACTGCTCTGTAGAGCGCGCGAACGGCAAGGCTTTGCTGTGCAGGTCGACACTTGGCGGTAGTTGCTGGGTCCAAAATATTGCTCCCAGGAGCATGCGCGGCCTAATAGTCATGCAGAACTGCTTTTGACGAGTGGTGACGTTGAAAAGTGCCTTTGTTTACCCTAATCTGCAATCGGTCCGAGGGCGCTTGCGTTACCGCAAATGCCATAGAATGAAGTGTATTGGGTGATAACGCGCGCCGGTCCTTTCGCAACAAATGAAGCAGGCTCACGGACTGTTCCGGATAACAAAGGCGCTTACGAGCGTCACCAGCGGTTAAATGCAACACGATCAAGTTTGCATGTTTATTAGGCCGTGCATGCTCCGGGGCATGCTGTCTCGGACCCAGCAGCCGACGCCAGGTGTCATCCCGCAGAGTAAAGCCGGCCGTTCGCGCACTCTACACATCAGTGAATGGCATTGTACAGGTGCTGCGCCGTGGCCTACCTGTCTCGACTTTCTCAGACGCCGACGGACCTTACTGACCTATGTGGTGGTGGTGGTAGTGGTGATGTTGAAGCAGGCGGGGTTAGCCTGGCATGCATAGCCGGCAATTGTTCTGCCTGATCCTCCTTCGAGTTGAGATCGGGGGTGTGTCACCAGGTGTCGATGAGCCCCGTGTCTCACAGGAAGGCTATGAGCAATCGTTGCGCTCTCTTCCTGATTGCCGCGGGCCTTCCGGCGAAAACGACGTCTTCAAAGGTCCTGTGCGTAAGACCGCTCCTTTGTAGGCTGTCGACCATCGCTTTTCTTTCTGTGTCAAACTGCGGGCATAGCCAAATGAAATGTTCGATGTCACCAATGTCACCACAGAAAGCACAGAGTGGGGAAGCGCGAAGCGCAGTCTTGAATAACCAAGCTGGGGTGTACGCGCAGAGTCGGTCCTGATGCGGTATAAAGGCATCGCTTCTTCACGGGTGAATCCATGAGTCACACTGGCTTTGTGGGGATTCTTGTGGATCTCCCTAAAGTGAAGGCGGATTGCACCCTTAGGGTTCTGAAAAGCTTTTGGAGCTTTCACTTTAAAAAAATAATTATGGGGTTTACGTGCCAAAACCACGATCTGATTATTAGGCACGCCGTAGTGGGGGACTCCGGAAAGTTGGACCACCTGGGGTTCTTTAACGTGCACCTAAATCTAAGTACACGGGTGTTTTCGCATTTCGCCGCCATCGAAATGCGGCCGCCGTCGCCGGGATTCGATCCCGCGACCTCGTGCTCAGCAGCCCAACACCATAGCCACTGAGCAACCACGGCGGTTAGCTTTCACTTTTGGGACACATGCCAGCGATAGGCGTGCAAGGGCGTCAGCTTTCTCGTTTCCATCAAATCACTGACCTCAAACTTGCATTGGGTTGTAGTTTTTATAGTCTTCAGTTTTGTGGAGTGGTGCATGGAATTTTTGGGGCTAATCTGGGCCCGACCCAAGCCCGAAACTCTTAGGCCTGAGCCCGCCTCGGGCTCCAGTCAGCAATTACTTATTCGGCCCGAGCCCGGCACCCTGACTGGGCCGTGCATGTGCAGTGCTCTAAATGTCGAAGCCCCGCATGTGTTTCCTCGCGTAAAGCACACCAACTTAGGACGTACCTTTGCAGTGCTGATATTTTAAAGCGATTAGCATTATTTGCCTACTTCAGACGTTGTGAGCCTATTGACTCTTTCGCCACCATAATGGCGAAAGTTGTCTACCCTCTTGGACAACTAAATATACGATCATGGTCGTGATGCCGTGATGTTTGTTCAATCGTCGTCATTCAAGCTTGGTTAACTGACTCTGGTGACGCCTTTTATGCCGACCCAGCGGTGTGTGCTCATGGTGGTGATGTCGGCGTGGTCGTTGCAACATCTTCATTCCAGCTTTTTCAGCCGCCTCTCGTCATGCCGTCGTCGGCACCCCATCCTCGTAAGGCCATCATCGTTATACAGGCTTCGTGATACAGTAGCCGTTACGCCATTATCGCCGTACACGCGTTGTCATCCCATTGCACTCCTACCTTTTCTTGTGATCGTTGTCGTACTGTGGTCGTCATACTGTCAACGTCGTCGTGCATTTGTCCTCATAATGTGGTCGTGATGCCGTCGCGGTCCTATCGTCGTCATTAAAACATCGTCCTCGAACTCTCGTCATTGCGTGTTGTCACACAGTCGTGGTCATACCATTGTCGTCACGCTGTCGTTTTACCAGTGTCATCACTCCAGTAACGTCATCCAATTTTCGTCCTGCCGTCGTAGTTATACTACATTCGCCATTCCATTGACCTCCATCTGTCTTCGTGAGTCCATCGTAATTATGCTGTGGTCATTCAATCGTGATTATGCCACCGCTTTCATGCCATCATTGCCATGACGTCGTTTTCAGAGAGTGGCTGTCATGCATTCGTTGTCATGTCGTCGTCACCACGACTTTCTCGCCATGGCATTGTCGTCATGCACTCTACGTCATCTTATTGTCCTCGTATTGGAAAAGTCACAGTGTCGCTGTCTTACTAGCGTCAGGATTCAAGCATGATCATATTATTTCCATCGTCCTGTTGTGGTTATACTGCCTTTGTCATTCCATCGACGTCATTCCTTCTTTCATTCCATAGTCGTTAGTGCGTCGGCGTCATGCTTCCATGCTCAAGCGTTACTATAACAAGTGAATGCCAGCGCAGCATGGGATGCTACCGGATAAGGCCACATATAACCAAACCAACGCAAGTCTCAGAATGCCAACTACGGGGCTACGGGGGTCAAACAAACTGGACTTCAGAAATATGGTGTGTTGCTACTTGCTCCAATTGTAATCGCGTTACTATCGGTAGTCATCATAAGATGAGACAACATAAACGGCCGTTGTTAGACAAGGCATTAGATGAAATAATCGAGACTAGCGCACCCGAACCGTCTACGTCTCGATGGGCATCTGTGGTGGTTCTCTCCGGAAAACGTGATGGATCTGTACGCTTTTCCGGCGACTACCGCAAGTCGGTAAGATAGTCCTATAAGTTTCCATCAATTCAAGGGATTATGTACGCCCTATCACGCACCACGGTTTTCAGTTCTTTGGACTGCAGTCGCCGCTACTTGTAGATACAAGTACATCCAGCTGGTGTAACTAAGGCCGCATTGACGTGAACTGCGGCTTTTTCCAGTTTGTGTCCGTGCCATTTGGTCTAAAAAATGCACTCAGCACTTACCAGAGTGTGATGGACCCAAATTTAGGCGAAGATAAACACAAGTTCGCACTTTGGCACTTGATTCAGGTCACCGTATTTTTGCGCTCATTTGACCAATGTGTTCAGCATTTGCTTATTGTACTACAGCACATGCAGGAAGCAGTGCTGCCTATTTATCCGAGCAAAAATCCAGTTTTCCACGTCAAATATTGACTTGCGCGACTTCGTGGTGGTCAACCGTACGCTTCGCCCCAATAAAGATCAGCTGCGCGCTGTGCTAAATTATGCACTTATCCGGATTTCAAATGGCTTTAGCGCCTGCTTGGCATGCTCGCGTGTTACCGACAGCTTATCTAAGAGTGCGCGAGAATCAGCTTGTAAGGAAAGGAATGGAATGGTGTAGGGGAAGCGTGCACCAAGACGCGTTCCGATATTTGCTCGCCAATGCGATGACGCAAAATGCATGCTTGCACTCTACCGAATATAAGCAAACCATTTACTTTACAAATAGATGCAAGCAGCTATGGGTACGGCACGGTAGTGCTGCAGAAACATGACGATGCATTAAGATCAGTTGCCATTGCAATCCACCCACTTTTCGCTACCGAAAGGAATTATAGTACTACTGAGCTAAAATTCCAGACAATAATTTTCTCACTAAAAAGTTTGAAATGTCTTAGATGGAGCGCGCTTCGTCATTCAGACAGATCATCAAGCCCTGTCTTGGTTTCAGCACTGGCATAAACCGGCTGGGCGTCTCGAGCGATAGGCCCTTACGCTGCAGCGCTACAACTACTCCATCGAGTGCAAGAAGGGCTCCTTAAGCAAATAGCTGATGTGCTCTCCCGAGCACCAGTTTCCACCAAGGAACAGAAGGAGCCCTCAGAAGTGCCACTAACTGGAGTGATCCAGATTGACTCTGCAGACCGCTGGGGCAGCTTGATCAAGAAATAACGAACTGCGTGCAGCTCAGCAGAATGACGGGGTCTTTCCCTACGTAATCGATCATCTCGCAGCCCAAGAGACTGAGGCCAATACAGGCGCCCAGGAGTCGGACGGCCTGCTGCTTCGGTACATGTTCACGCCGGCGTGAACCTAAACAGCAGTTCTCTGGCTGTTTACCACGTCCTACGCTACTTTTTATGGTACTATCATAGGAATCCTTCCTACGGTACTACCATAACTGTGAATTAGGTGGTCATGCATGAGTATTTGTCCGGGAATGCGTCCGGATTTTGTAAGGAATGCGCGCTCCAGCCCACTTATTCAAAAACCAAGTCTACGCGGAAGCTTGCCTTAGGAACAATAAAAGCACTTTCTACTTTATGTGCAACTGACATCAGCGTAATTTGAGCACTTCAGTGCGCAGAACTGAAAAAAACACTGAAGATTTGACGACCAATCAGTTCTAGTTAATCCGTGTTGGCCACACCTACAAAATCAATATTGGTCTTGTCAGCGCAATGCTGGGCATGCTTAAACACATTTCATCCTGTGTTTCCATCTCTTCTGCTTCGAGCTTCTCTCTTGTAAGCTGATTCTGGCTTTGACCAGCAATTCTACAGGTAACAAACAACAGATGAGAGCCACATGTTTTCCAATGCAACGCAACACAGCCACCAGCATAGTGATTACAAACGAGGAGTTTCTTAGCGAGTTACCACCCCTTTTCCGAGTCGCGTATGTGTCTAGCTCCTGGTCGTTTTGCCGACGGGGGAGGTAGTACAGCCAAAAAATGTGGGCGGATATGTGCTACTCCTACTGCATATGCGCGCCTGGGCCCACTGGTCGCCGCGATGTTCCGAATATATATATATATATATATATATATATATATATATATATATAATACAGGGTGTTTCAGCAAACACTTAAAAAAATTCTTAAAGGTTGCCTGTGGCACATAGCACAATTCAAGTTGATGAGCTGGTCTACTCGAAGAGGCGGACAGTACTTGCACAATAAATTGAAATGCATATTCTTATAATTAACAGAAATTCAGTACTTAAGTTTCTAACTAATTATCTGATGGCCCATAATGCAATTTACAAATTGTAGCCGTGAAGTTCGCAAGGCGGATCCACTTGGAACGAAATCTCGGGATGACACCAGTTTAGAGATAATTCCCGAACTTTGCGCAGAAATGCATTGGCGTTCCAATTAGTTTCTTAACAAAACGTCGCTTTATGCACTGAAGCACAAAATTAACTGGAACGTCAATGCATTTCTCCGCAAAGCTCGGCAATTAATATATCGAAACTGGTGTCATCCTGAGAATTAATTCCAAGTGGATCCGCCTTGCGAACTCCACGGCTACAAATTGTAAATTGCAATATGGGCCATCAGGTAATTAGTTAGATAAGTTTAGTTTATTTCAATATCAATAATCAATCAATCAGTTACAGTGTACTGTACATTGATCATACATGTCAGATAAGGAGCAGGGTTAGCAAAAAGGCAATTTAATGCCTGACAAAGTGCTGTAACCTGTCCCAGTCCAATAAAGTGCACAAGGATCAGTGATGTATACATGTTAAAAATTTAGAAACGAACAAGCAGCCACAGTTTCACAATTTTTGATGACAGTACATAAAACATCGTTTCGAGGCCTGTTTGCAAGACTCAGTTGATAACAATAGCGTATTATAACATTTTTTTTATAGAGACAAAGCAAGGAATATGTGTAAATATCCAGACTTGTTGAATACAGGACCATGCTATTACTATTCACTAAATGAAAATGTGACAGATTCACGTCAATTTTAACAACTTGAGAGATGCCACCTAGAAAAAAAGGTCACTTTTGAAGCATTAGTAGATACGTGTGTATTTTCTTTTTAAACGCAATTACTGAGCGGCTTTCTTGCACGATGGTGGTAATTGTGGGATGTACATTCAGTAGTTTAGGGATCATATGCGTCAGCTTTTGTGTACCGTAGTTTGTCCGCATTCTTTCACTGCAGTATGTGATACGTCTAAAGCTGTATGTATGATGCCTTTGAGAATATGCATCGTGAAATGCTACCGCGTTAGACTTCAATTTATCATATATAACTGCCGCTATTTTTTTGTATATGATGTTCTCAAACGTTAATATGTTGTGCTTGTGAAAGAGCGGAGTAGAATGCGTTCTAGGGCGAACACCTTCGATTATCCGTACTATTCTCTTCTGTAATTTATGGATGCTTTCTTTGTTTGTTTTAGTAGTCGTTCCCCATATTAATAAACAGTAATGAATACGCGAGTATACTAGGGAATAATACAGTTGCTTTGTTACCCAAATTGGCAAAAAACATCTGATTTTCCTGATTACTCCAATTGAGCGTGAAAGATCGGTGCGAACTTTGTTTATGTGATATGTCCAGTCGAGTGTTTCATGAAAGATAATACCAAGAAACTTTTGGCATGTGACCCGTTCAATCAAATCTCCCCGAAATTTTACTTGAATGTCACGGGGTACCCTTTTATTTTTTGGTCAAAAAATAACATATTTTGTTTTTTTGGTGTTTAGTTCAAGCTTATTTGCTATTAACCATATTGATAAGTGCTGAAGCCATCTGTTTGCTTGCTTTTCTAAGCTATCAATATCTTTGCCGGAGAAAAAAACGTTTGTATCATCGGCGTATAAAACCATGTCTGGAGTTAGCCGTATATTTATAATATCGTTTATATATAGGAGGAATAGCAGCGGACCTAATATAGATCCCTGAGGGACGCCGTACTTAATTTTATCCATTTTTGATATTGCATGCTGCGTGACGCAGTACTGAAATCGATTTGTTAGATAACTGCTTATTAACTTGAGGGAAACACCTCGTATGCCATATTGATTTAATTTCACCAGGAGAATTTCATGTTTGATCGAATCGAAAGCCTTTTTGAAATCAAGGAATATTCCAAGCGTGTAGTATCTCTGCTCGAAATTATTTATTATTTTGTCCTTGATAGACAGTAAAGCCTGTTCTGTACTTTTTTTCTTCTGAAAACCGTATTGCTGTTTCGTTATTATATTTTCTTGGCTACAAAAGTTTGTGATTCGAACGTATAAGACTCGTTCTATAACTTTTGAAAATATTGGCAAGACAGATATAGGTCTATAATTATTTAAATCATTTTCATTACCTCCTTTGTGAATGATTGAGACCCTAGCTATCTTTAATTTATCAGGAAATACTCCGGTGCTTAAAATCAAATTACATATGTGTGAGAGCGGCAGACTAATATACTGTGAGACTGCTTTTAATGGCTCTGCTTTTATACCATCAACACCTGCCGCAGAATTGTTAGGTAAATTCATGATGAAAGAATGTACTTCGGACTCATCAGTGGGAGCCAGAAAAATCGATTTTGTTACATTTTTGGTAATGTATGGTTCGCAGCCTGTGTCGGTACTAGCGGAATTTTCACAAGCTCCTGACTTCAAAAAATGGTTGTTGAACATATCTGCAAGTAATGTACCAGAGCAAGACTTTCCTTCTATCGTAAGCTCGGTGATGGTCTTTTTATTTGATGAAAATAAAAGATCGTTTATGGTATTCCAAACTGCCTTCTGGTCATTTATAATAGCTGCAAACCGATGTTCATAGTATTGTATCCGTGCCCGCTTTATGTCAGAGCCTAATTTATTTCTGAATTGCTTAAAATGCCGCAGGTAGTCGATTTGCTTTGTTTTAATAAATGTGCTAAATAGGTTATCATTTTCTTTTATTCTCTTTAGAAGTGACGCGTCTATCCATGGTTTTCTAGCTTTTTTGGTCGTTTTGAGGAGTACAAGAGGGAAGGCCTGGTCATAGAGCTGTGTTATTTTCAACATAAATGCTTCGTAAGCATGTACAGGTTCGGTTATTTGTAACATTTCACTCCAATCTGCCGCAATAACTAACCCTTGAAAAGTTTGAATTTTCTTAGTAGTAATCTTTCTGTAATAAGTAGGGTTGATTTTCTTCCACTTTGTTTTATGTGACCTAATGGATGCGAAAATTGGAAAATGGTCACTAACACCAGGTATAACAACTCCGGCACATATTTCACTTTTACAGTTTGTAAAACACAAGTCAAGAAGGGTTTCAGACGTTTCTGTCACCCGAGTAGGCACATGGATTTGGTTCCCATAGCCGAAACACAGCATAGTGTCAAGAAGGTTTTGTTTGGTGGCAGAGGTAGACAACATATCTATGTTGAAATCGCCCGTTACAATCACGCGTGCATCTTGCAGTTCACAAAATTCCAATAATTCGCGAACAAAGTCTAGGAAGGATGATGCAGTTCCAGAAGGAGGCCTATATATTACCACTAGGAACAAGTTGTCCGACCTCACCATGACTGACTCAAAATCAGAAGCCATAACTGTATATTCACTTATAACATCAAATTTCAGACTGTCGTGGATATAAATTGCCACACCGCCACCTCGTTTATTCTCTCTACAGACTGTGACGCGATTGTAGCCTGTAAAGGGCACAGCGTCTTCACAGCTCGTGAACCAAGTCTCAGTAAAAGCTAAGAAATCGAAATTGTGCTTTAAGGTGTCGAGCAGTATGTCAACCGCCTCTTTTTTATTTCGTAAGCTTTGCGAATTTAGATGAAGTAATGATAACTGTTTTTTATCACGGGAAAGGTTTAGTCGCTGAAAGTAATATGCATCGTAGTAACAATATTTTCTGTCATGCGCCATAGTGACGTGCGGATCCGGTACTGGCTGTCTTCTTTAAGTTTAGCGAATTTTTTCTAGGTCTTGCTCTGTCACGATTCTGATTACTCGATCGCGTGGGGTGCGGCGCACAAAAAGCTTTCCATTTCTGTGCCATGTGAACTGATATTCTTTTTCAGTAGCCCTCGATTTCATTTTCCAGAAAAGTGCTTTGTTGTAGGCTGTGAGGTTTTCATTGAAGAAAATGTTTGACTTTGCTTTCCTTAATTCGCTTTTCTTCTCAAACCACCTTTCTTTCGTAAGGCGAGACGAGAACCTGACTATCACAATGTCAGGTTTGTCATTTTTCTTTTCATTTTTGGATGGTATGCGGTGAGCGGCCTCGACGTCACACTCGGAAAGTGGTGGAAGCTGAAGATCAGATGCTAATTTGTTCAGCTTTTCTAGAAGGTTTTCATTTGTGTGTTGGGATAAGCCGTGCACTTCTAGATTAAGGCGTCGACTGTACTGGTCTAGTTCGTTGATCTCGTGTTTGAGCTTATCCACTTCTTTTTCTTTAGC
Organism: Dermacentor silvarum; assembly: GCF_013339745.2. Taxonomy (NCBI): domain Eukaryota; kingdom Metazoa; phylum Arthropoda; class Arachnida; order Ixodida; family Ixodidae; genus Dermacentor; species Dermacentor silvarum. Next base: position 35,173,587 of record NC_051162.1, read on the forward strand.
CACAGCCTCAAGTTTCACGACCCGTTTTTTTAGGTCCGAAATGTCATCTGACTGGTGCTTCAGTTTCGCCATAGCTTCATCATATTTATTTGACATAACCTTCACCGACTCTTCAATGTTCTCAACAGTTGTCTTAATTTTTTGCAAAGCATCGACCTTCGATTTGATGGTTAGCAGTTCGTTTACCTTCCGGTGAATTTCTGCTAACTCAGAAGCAAAGCTTGTTTCTGAACCGGTAACTTGACACTCTGAACGACCGGCAGCATGAGCCGCCGACTTGCAGGTTGCGCATGCCCACGACTTTTTAGCCGCCGCCGATTTTTTTTGTAGGCATTTTCTGTCACCCCAGAACATGTACCAATGTGGTAATAATATCTACATTCAGAGCACAAAAGCCATAAATCACTGTCGTTTATCTTGTCGTTGCAATTGCGACATGTGTCACCCATACTGTCAGTCAAGCGAAAAGCACTTTGGGCACTCAGCAGCAGAAGAAACCAAAAAATAAGAGATTCATTAAAAGTGCTAGGAAGAGCAAGAGCAAACCAACCTGCAATGTACAAGGCACGCTTTTAGAAGCCGCTGCGATGCCTCGATGGTGCCTCTACTACTGCCGAGTGCACAAATGCCGTAGAACCGTGCAGGAGACGTCCTTTTATGGAAGCGAAGGTACTTGTCCGCCAGGGGACTATCTTTGAGCCTCCGCTTGACCAATGGCTTGTTTCCTTTCTTCGGCGCGTGCTCCAGCAGGCGCTGACAGTGATGCCGCAGTTTCTGCAATGTACAAGGCACGCTTTTAGAAGCCGCTGCGATGCCTCGATGGTGTCTCTACTGCTGCCGAGTGCACAAATGCCGTAGAACCGTGCAGGAGACGTCCTTTTATGGAAGCGAAGGTACTTGTCCGCCAGGGGACTATCTTTGAGCCTCCGCTTGACCAATGGCTTGTTTCCTTTCTTCGGCGCGTGCTCCAGCAGGCGCTGACAGTGATGCCGCAGTTTCTGCAATGTACAAGGCACGCTTTTAGAAGCCGCTGCGATGCCTCGATGGTGTCTCTACTGCTGCCGAGTGCACAAAATTCACTAATTAAGTTAAAAACTTAATTAGTGAATTTTTGTTGATTTGTCGAATATGCATTTCAATTGTTTGTGCAAGTAATGTCCGCCTCTGCGAGTAGACCAGCTCATGAACTAGAATTGTGCTATCTGCCACAGGCAACCTTCAATAAATTTTGAAAGTGTTCGCTGAAACACCCTGTATATATATATATTAAACACAGCAGTATTGAAAAGATGAATCCTATCATATATTATGAGTGCATGGCCGAGCAGGCGGATGGGAACAGCCTGAAGCATTACCTGCGAGCATGCCAGTGGGTTGGCGCGCTTGGCGCGTTCTGTTGAAAGCTTAATTGTATGCACACTGCATGCGATATTTCATCGTCGTGGATAATTACACAAGAAATACTCCTTTCTCTCGTTTTATTACCGTTTTCTGAAGACAAACACTCACATTACCTAAAGGCTTCCCGTTTGCATCAGAAATTCATAGCCAGGTCGCGAAATGTGTATAGGCGTGCTTATTTGCAATTTGCACTGACCGGTGCAAAAGAGCAGCGGTATTAGAAGAACTCAGGTGAGAAAGCTTTTCCTGCTGGAACAAACTGTAACACAGCTATCAAGACCCTGCCAAGTTGTGCCATTGTTTTTCCACGTCACAGCACATGTTTGTACGCAGTTTCTGCAGGCAAGCGCCGCGTGCTTTGCTTCACGCAAACATGCATCCGCTTGGTAAGTGTCCGAACATCAACCAAGAAACTCCTATGAAACTCTAATCGCAACGAAGCAAGGAGGCCCTTAATACCAACCAACCAGGTGGCGCAGACGCATGAACAACGTGTTTCTGCGTGTGCGGTGCACGCTGCAGCCCAACGCTGGGAGATCCCAGATGCGGTATTGCGGAAACAATACGCGAAGCTGAGCGGCGACACGGACAATCCCCAGTGGTTCTTGTCGATGCAGCTCTCGCTCATCGTGCCCTTTCTGTCCATATGTCTCTGCATAATTCCCGCCAAGCGCGTTAACTTAGCCAGTGTTAAAGCGAAGCTTTTTATGGCTCACTGATTCGTCCGTGAGCGCCGAAAACGCACAGCAGGGAAGCCAACTTAACAAAATGAGGTCTCTGGCCCTCAACCCTTTGTACATGGCCCTATTACATACGCTAGTTACTGCCCAAACAAGTTACAAGAAATATTGCTTGTGAGTTCAATTCCTAATGTTTCTTCACAATATCACTCACGCTGTAACGTCTAGAACGCTCAATTTTTATTTGTCATTTCCAATAGCGATGTTCAAAAGGCAGATACAGGGGTCCTAAGGCGGGTGCAGCACACGGCAGAAGAAGAGGCTGCCGTACGCGAACGTAAGCGCGACAGCGATTGTGCCCGTAAGACAGAACTCGTGTATCGCCAACAGCATGCTCTCCGTGAAAGTATGAGTATGTGCGTGTAATCAACGGCTACATATGTAGGCGCATTTAGAATGGCCGCATGCAACATTTTCACACTTTCATTTTACGAGACGCTTCATTGCTAGGTAGGGCATTAATTGGTTACTGCCTTGATCAGATATCACAAACTTACCTTCTAGACTACCATAACAGCAGCACGATCCTTGGTTCGGTCTTTGTGCATGCTTTCCTTTTTAGAGCGCCGCTCCTAGGCGCCAGTTACTGCAGGCGAACGTCGGCGTCCTGCATCGTATCTGAGCGAACGAGAACAAGTGAAAGATGAGAGGGCACGCGGAGTGCAGAGGGGGATGAAAAGCGGCGAGAGCGAAAAGAGCGCGTGGAGGAGCGTGTAGTGGATTCAGAGGGAAGAAAGAGGGGGAGGGTATGGCGAAATCGTCAGAAGAAAAGCCTAGTACCGCGCAGGAGGATCTTTGCGGCGACGATGGCTACGAGATGGCGCCAGAGTAGCGCGTGTCGTCTGTATGAAAAAAAAGCGCTGCTAGAGCGGAGGTTGTCTGTGGCGGCTGCTGTAATTTGTGCCCACGCATTACCCACGCACTTGCTCTCGCTGTCTGCCGAATAGCGAGGCAGTTGCGCCACACTTCGCTCCGTTTGCAGCGTGCCGTACGAGACAGACTTTCCGCACTAGCCAACATATCCCGTAATGAAAACACGCACACAGCTGTGCCCTAATTTCGCATTAGGAAGTATGGTAAGCATCAGTGAATTTTTCGAAATAATTTATTGTTCAACTTCCCCTTTTTTATTGTCATAATTATACAAATTTCACTCTTGCAAGTAGTCATAAAGGCTGTTCATAGAAGGTTTATGCCTTGGTTACATCATTTGTTAATATTACACATAGCTAGTTTCTCATACGTTTATGCTTCACAACGCACATTGTTCACTAGTGTCTTGCTTAAACTTTAGTGCAGTAAATACTCATGTTGAATGTCAACTGTTGCACAGGGATGTTTTGGCAGGTCCACCCAAGTGTGAAGAATGTCCTCCGGGCAAATGCAGTGCCGTCGTCGATAGCTTGTATTCCAACACCGGTAGTTTCTGCCACTTTAACGACGCATCTCTAAAACGATAAAAAGAAAGAGAACGGAGATTTCAATGTGTTATTTGACGCTGCACTAACGTGCGTGTAAACATACTAGCAGTTTCCGCCTTACACAGGAGATGCTTACCAATTCGGCTTCTACCAGTGGCAAGCCGTTTGCTGCACTTTCGTTTCTGTTTTTCTTAATGTTTCTAATTTCAATTAACAGCGCACTTTCTTTCCTATTATTTCCTTGGCCCTATTCGCTTCCTCCCTATAAATGGTTGGGACCAGGAGTTAAACCAACGGAAAATTAGAGCCAGGTCCTGCCCTGTATTTTTTACTGGGAACTCAGACCCACTCGCTTGACTATTATAAATGCAGAGTCATGCACGCATGCACGCCGGCACACATAGGAGTATATACATACATACATACATACATACATACATACATACATACATACATACATACATGCATACATACATTCATACATACATGCATACACACATGCATACATACATACATGGAGATAACCCATGCATATTTAATTGAAAGCCCGGCTCCCTCCCCCCCCCCCTTTCAGCAGAGGGGGACGCCATTCATTGGTTCTAATAAAAATCTAGCCTCTCGGTTCCCCTTCGTTATGCTTCAGTGTGAAGCTCTCGACTCCGGCAGCTTTTATGCGTTAAGGAAGCATAAGAGGCTAATTAGCCGGCTACGGTACGTCTGCCGCTACAGCGGTAAGTGGAGCTAACTAACCCTTCCAATGCCAGATCTAGCGCACGTACACAAATACCTAGGAAAGGAGCCGGGAAGCTATCACCGCCGTAGCTCATTTGGTAAAGCATCACACTCCTCTATGGGTCCGGCACCCATAGTGGCTTCCACATTCTGTTCTCTTTCCCTTATCATTGCTGCATTTCGCTTATCACCACAGTTAATTTACCTTATGCATTTGTTGGCTTCGGTGTCTGTTGCCTTCGTATGGTCTTACACGCTCATAGCCGCACACCAGCCACTGTGGCACAGGAGCTATGGCGTGACACTCGTGAACTCGAGGTAGCGGGTTTGATTTCGCCAGTGGTGACTGCATTTCGATGTGACTGAAAGGCAACGAAGGTCTTGTACTTTGAGTTAGGTGCACGTTAAGCCCCCCAGGTGGTAAAAACGAACTCTGGCGTCCCCAACTGCGGAGTGCCTAATAATAAGATTATGAATCTAGCACGTGAAAATACGAACTTATTTCATTTTTTTCACCTGCACTCAGGAATTACACGAAACGAAACGCTTCATGATTGCCGATGGGCGAAGGTTGCGTAAAGGGCCGTGAGAGTTTGTATCAATCCATGGTGGTGTTGGTGGACAAAGTTTTGTTTTTCTTGCACATGTCTTGCTTTCAGGTGTAGCTGCCTCACGATGACTGTGTTTTACAGACGGGAAAATAGAAATTCTTGTGTATAACGATCACTGAAGGAGATTAGCACGTTTTTATTGAAAGCTTGCCTAAGCACACGCCTTTTGAGGCATACGTGTGCACTTTAATAACAATGCTGCACTATTGCACGCAATACAAAAGCAGCCGCAGCAGCGAAGTTGGAACAGCCGATACCGACTACCACTAAATTGTTTTTCAGCGAAGCTGTATATCTCTCGTTGGTCGGACGATTTCGTGGCGTAAGCACAAAACTCCAGGTTAACAATTGAAGGAACACGGCATCTCTTAGCGATCAGGCATACAGCTTATATATATATATATATATATATATATATATGCATAGCATAAATTGTAATTGCTAATTAAAAGAAAGTATCTAGTAATAATTTTACCTCAGCAAAAGTTACATTTAAAGCCTTCAGGTATTTATGCGCTACTGTATATTGCATGTAGGGGTGACATACCGGCTGTTCAGGTACGGTCTTCATATATCTGGTTTGGGGGAGTGCGGTTAGTGAGACCATCGCTCAGGCCTCTCCTTATAGAGATACACTAATATTTCGCGTTTTACTAAAGATTACCGTGGGGAGGGGCATGCAAATGAGCCTATAGGCCAATTTTACAGCGCAGCTGTATACCTCTCGTTGGTCTGACAATTTCGTGGCATAAACAAAAAACACCAGGTTAACCACTGAAGGCAACCGGCATATCTTTCTTTGGAATCCGGCATACAGCATATATATATATATATATATATATATATATAGACTAAGTGAAGTCAACACGCCTTCATATACAAAAGGGATACCCGTCCAGCAACTCATTCAGTTCATTCTAAGACTGCCATGGGTACACCATTTAAATTAAAGACACCAGAAAAACAGCGTGAATGCAATGCTCGACCATATGTGGTGTTTGTTACAGTTTAGCTCAGGCTGACCTCTCTGCCTTTTGTAGAAGAACAAGAAATAAAGTTTATTGAAAGAGCCGGCACGTTGCTTTTAGTGGCCTCAGGTGCCGGCTCGAAGTCCTTGGACTCGGGTGGCATCTTCTGCTTGCCGAACTTTTCAGGGCCGGCTCCAGCGGCGGCAACGCCGACGGAAAAGGTCCCCGGCGGTAAATAAATTTATCTCTCTCTCTGGACATTCACGTTCCCAGGGCGGGATGGCGGCCAATTTTTAAATGTAGAAGTCTATCAGTGATATCGCTGTTGCAGGTTTCGTCCGCATCAAGAACTTGTCGCTATAAGTTTGCGGTAAGCACGTGTCCCTCTTGCAACCTTGTTATCATAGGAAAAGTTCAAGTGAGGGCTTCAGAGCCCGACGAGCGAAACTATTTTGTATTCAACATTTCTCCCAAAACCCAACGCAACATAAGTAAAATTGTCAAACCATTTCAATTTGTGGAATTTACGCAATTCCCGTAGCGTTGACAGGTATGCGTAAAGATTGTATAATGTGTTTCGAAGTGTTTCATCAACCACCGTTTAGACGAATCGGGTCATATTCTACAGAGTGTACTAAGTATGCAAGAAAGTATCCACAAGTATGCTATCATGAGCTGAAAAAGCAGCAGGTTATATATCTTTGATGTTACATTTGCTTTATACTTGGACTAGGAATTCAGATGCATTACCTGATCCTGCAAGATATAAGCACTTACCAAAGCTTTCTCTGCGGCGTAACCATACTCAATAGGCAATTGGAATTTCGTATAAATTAACGAACTCTGCGGGAAAAAGAGTACACAGTGAAAGAGTTGAACTCCTTATACTTCTAGAAACGGTGCGCTTAGTCGGTAATGCTCTAACGTGAGGTAAACATCACGCCGAAGTTGTGCCGTCAAGCTCCGCTACTCTGAACAGAGTAGTCCGCTGTTCTTACCTTTATGCGAATACAAGTCCCAATATGCCATTAATTTTAATGAGTTGTCCCATCTCTATTTTGCCTACCACTAATTTTTCGTCGCCATAAATGAGTCCGGATATTCTTTGACGAATGATTATTACTATAAGGAGCATAGAGTTTCTCGCTATAAGACCTAGAGGGTAAACTGGCGCCACCGTCTATGCGAGTTTCTTAAAGGGCTGCCGTGCTCTTATGGGAATGACGGGATATGTGTCTGCGAGGCTTGTGTTGGCTGTTGTTGTACGAGGCTTCGTCTAAAACGTGGATATGGCTACACAACTAACGCGTTCTTAAAATAAAATCTACATAAAAGGCTTTCATTCACCTATATTACATCTATCAATAAAGTTTACTCCCCAACAATGCAGCATCAAGCGAAGAAAAGCCAGAACAGACGACAAGTTTTTCCAAAGCGAGCGAGAATCTTGTCGTCTGCCCTCCAACTTTAGCGGCCAGCTTATACTTTTTATGTTTCATAGAATTGAGCTTCCAGCAGTATGTCCTCAAAGTTAAACAAAACATGTTTTGTGTAATAATAAAGCTAAAGCAGTTTTTTACGTGCTGTTTTAGCCGGAAATGAATCATTGTCACAGAAGGAACGGTGCTAGCCAGGCGCGTCTTCAAGGCGTTCGGGCTCTTCAAGAACGTTGCCAATCCGAATCCACAATATACCGGCACTCCCATGCATACCACTGCGCAGCAGCGCCACATTTCCCTCTAGGTTTTATAGCGTGAAACTCTATGATAAGGAGTTAGCCTACAGGCTTTATACATGTTCTTGACTATATATTGAGAATGACGTGGTGGCACTTCGATGGAGCCCGTTCGAAGTGCACCAGGTGCACTATGTTGTGTATATAACACACAGCATGCACACATTTTCCATCACAGGATCATGGAGCTGGCACGAATGGAAAGTCTACAGGCAGAAACATACGCAGTTGTTCCACCAATATCTAAATCTAGGCGCGTCTGTCTTCGGCTGGTGCCCAGAAAGAGGCGTTATATTTTGTGGTTATTTCCAACAGCCAACAGCGACAGTGATTTCCGAGGGCAACCCCGTGTCAAGTGAATGTTATTCCCGCAAATGTCCGAGCCGCTGACATCCCTGAAACATTTCTAGATTATGCCGCTCAGTTTCAAGCACCTAAAGTTACGCCTCGATAATTCTATGGTCTCCTTTCTCAGCCTTGATCCACTCATGTTCTTCTCCCGAGACGTTTTGCACATTGTATTATAAACTGAGTTCAATTCTAAGGAAAATTCACCGGGAGCTTTAAATAAATATTCCAGACATGAAGATGGAGGCCACATTATGAAGAGCTACCTCACGAAAGCACATCATATTCTTCACTGTTAAGCAAAATAATACGATTCTTACCGGCACCAGCATTAAGATGCACTTCCTTCGTTTAAGTACACGTATACGCGGCTTTCGTGAAATAACGGCAGTATTCGAACACCATTGCGCTTCACACGCTTATAGCACACTGCTCGGTTAAAATAATTGACTCCAAAAGCTACTATAACCGTTGACAAACTTCATGCCTCAGAAAAATAGAGCGTTCAGCGTTCTTGTTTTTTTATTTCCGTTGGATCGGACGTACCGTTTCCGTTTTTAGTGCTAGCGGCCCTCTTTTTCATGAAATGAAGACACTTTTTCCAAGTAAAGTAACACCTGATTTTTTTTTTCATTTTTGAATATCTTTCGCATTGAGCTCACAGTGTATTTGGGGGAAGGTGAGGAGGTGCGATTGGCTGAATAACTTTTTTTAATTAGGAACATTGTGTAGTTCTGTAGACCCTGCTTTTTAAAACTGTTGATGTAATAAATGTAGAAATAACCATATTTTCTAGACGTAGTCTAGCGCAGACACGTCGCACGGTCAAGTGACAATGTAGGAATAGCGAGTGAGTGCATTTTATACTCGGACAGAAATTAAATGGGACTATATTTGTAACATTTCGCTGTGTGAGAGCAGTAATGAATAATGCAGATAAAATGAATAGGTAACTCAGAGACATCATTAACGTCAGTGAGGACGTTATACGTCAAACAGTGCAACCACGAAACGAATAATGCTTCAACGCTAAAGCCCGGTGCTGATGTCCATGTTGCCAATTTATCTAGTCCCTGCCCGGTTCTTGCGCTGCTTCCTGTATTACATTGTGATATAAACAAGCCTGGTTAACAGCAGTTTTGCTGCAGCAGGAAATGTTTCATTTTGACATGGTGACCTAGGCGTGAGAACAGCAAGGGCATGAGCCGGGGCTCTCCCGTCATCTCTAGGTAGCCTGCACTCCCAATTTTGGTCAGCTTTGTAGCGGCAGGCAATGCGCATGCTAATCAGGACAAGACATTTCAGATTGCTGGCGCGACGAGTTGGCGCATGAATTTTACGATCCTGGTTATAGATCGGTAGCTTCGCACCTGCTCTTTTCTATCTTTCTGTGGTTTTACGTGCCAAAACCAGTTCTGATTATGAGGCACGCCGTAGTGGAGGGCTCCGGATTAATTTCAACCACCTGGGGTTCTTTAACGTGCACTACAACGCAAGCACACGGGCGTTTTTGCGCATCGGCTCGATCAACCTCCTAGCTCTGCGCTAAGTTTGCTTTAAGTGGCTCTGGTCGGCTAAATCCGAAAAAAGCACGAACGTAAAAGTTCTTAACGTTCTTGTCTTTGAAATGAGTGTCATTTTATTGCGCGCTTAGCGGTTTCAAGTTTCTACGGTGAATTATTACCAAAGTGACCTGACTTTGAACATAAGGGGCATGATAGTGAACTTGTGGACATGAGGCAAAGTAGGAACACATACGTACCTTATTCAGCATCTTAGGCACAGCACAATGAAGGAACTGTAATTAACGAAATTGGTTTATTTCGATTTGCGTAGTATATTACGGTGTTAAATATATGAAGTCCGCTATCTCTTTGTCCTAAGCTGAAATTTTATATTCTCTTACCATAATTCAAAGGTTCCTCATTCGTTAACAGATGTATCTCAAAAGCTGGTACTAAAAATCGACAATAAATTCTACCATGGAATGCGCTGGTCTTACTACACATTACTAGTAATATTTTTACGATGCGGAAGTCAAACATAAAAACTGTCAGCCCTTCCACTGGGGTGGAGATCGAAGACCAGCGAAGCTGTACTATGGTGGGAATTATGTATTTGCAATTATTTAAGATGTGATGGTGTATTTGGGTATTTCAACTATAAAAGAATGAGAAATATATATGATCCGGTGGTTTTTATTTATTTAGTGACCACAGGGACCATGGCCTTATGGTCGCTACGGTACACCGCCATAAGGTGTACGGCAAAGCTGGGCATGTTCTTCATAAACACGTCACCAACGCCGCGCGTGTTCGGTGCGAACACGGGCAAAACGCCGCCGCCGTCGACAACAGTTCTGCGCGTTGCTGGTGCTTCTACATGTCGAAGTTTATACAGATCCTCAGAATTTTGACAATGACAGCCCATAAACAAATGCCCTGAAAGAAAACACCGGCAGCGCATGCCTTTTATTTTAAATCTTCTCAGACTGAATACATGGACACATTCGCTTACTAACTGAATTAACAAGGATGGTGTCAGTGCGCACACGCAAACATGAATAGATCACACTAGCTGACCGCACAAAACCGCTGTCAAAATGCTGGCGTGAGCTAGCGCGCCCGCAGCAGCGACCGAAGGTTCCTGCGGTCTATCGATTAAACGGAAACTGATGGGTGAAAACACAGCGCATAAAAAGGTAGGAGCCGTGCTGCAGATCGCTTTCAAGATACGGTGCGCGCGACCGCCCGTCGCTGCGCAAAGTAGAAGTACGCAGGTAATTGCTCGCAGAGCAAAAGCCGTACTCCCTCCCTCCCGTGCTGCCTTCCCACTTTCCTCCTTTCGCGTGGGTGATTATACGCCATTTCCCCTTGCGCTCGGTCGTAAGATACGCATTTGGTGCCGTAGCTAAACGTCGCCTCCCCTCGCTGCCTCCCGTCCCCCCCAAGGTCTTTCGCGCGACGGAAGAAGTCGCGTTTGCTCTCCGTGCGCTCACTCCCCGTGAAAGCGCGCGTCCCTGGCGCGCTTTAACTCGCACATACAGCATACGGCCAATGAGACTTTTTTTCTACACACGGACACGACCATCGGAGACTGAGCCCTAAACAGTTTCGTTGTATACTGCATATAAAATATATACAAGAGCGGCAACAACACACAAACAAGATGGCTGTCGAGACCGATTCCACCTGCACACGTCAAATCGTCTGCTTCTGACTGGCGCCACTCTCGGTTGTGCCCTAAAATAATCCCCGCCTGTAAAGGCACCAGCTCGGCGCTGACTAGAAGGGACGTGAACTCTGGGAAAAGTCCGGCTTCAGCCGAGATACATGAACAACGTCAGTGAGGACAGGCCAGTCCGGCTGGGTGATCTCGTAGTTGACATCGCCAAGCTGACGCAATATTGTCTAGGTCCCTGTGTAGCGCGGCATAAGCTTTTCAGACAAGCCGATGCGGCGACATGGTTTCCATAAGAGGCCAACAGAGCCATGAGGAAATCGAACACCCCATTGTCGGCTGTCGTACCGAATCTTCTGCGCAGCTTGAGGCTCAGTGAGCCGTGAACTGGAACACTGGCACGCCGTGTGAGCCCGGGCGAAGACGTCATGAGCATATTCAGTGGGAGTGTGCCTTGAGGAATGAAGCAGTGTGTCAAAGGGCAGAGTAGGGTTGCGGCCGAATAGACGGTAAAATCGTTAAAAGGCAGCGGTGTCGTGACGGGACGAATTATAGGCGATGGTCACAAAAGATAACGTGCTGTCGCAATGAATGTGGTCGTCAGAAACTTACATAGACAGCATTTCTGTCAACGTGGGGTTGAGCCGCTCCGTGAGTCAGTTTGTCTGCGGGTGGTAGGCGGAGAAAAACTTGTGCTCGCCAGAACAGGCACAAAGTCAGTCTTCAACGACGCGGGACAAGAAGGTGCGGCCGTGATCAGTCAGGAGCTTCCCGGGTGCGCCGTGGCGGAGAATAACGTCATGGAAAAGGAAATCCGCCATCTCAGTTGGATAGCTTGTGGGTAAAGTTCGCGTGATCGCGTAACGGGTCGCGCAGTCAAACGCGTCAACGACCCACTCATTGCCAGATGTCAACGTCGAAAAAGGGCCCTGAAGATTGAGCCCGACTCGAAAGAATGGTTTCGGGGGTACATCGATGGGGTGAAGACGGCCAGCGAGAAGCACAGCGGGTTTTTTGCGGCGCTGACAGCGCGCACCGACTGCAAGATAGCGGCGCACCGAGCGGTACACGCCTGGTCAGTAGGCCCAACCAACAGGCCCAAATGGCAGCAATTTCGGTCAGTAGAAGCGGCGCCGTACGCGGTCGTAACCATGGGAAACGCCGAGAACGTTGTTGCGGAGTACGAACATGTGCAGCGTGGGCTACGACTGTCCAGGATGGAGACGATCGATGAGAATACGTACGCAGTCATCACGCTGTTGTTCAGTAGGAATGCCACGCAGATCAGGAATGGCCAATACGCAAGCATCGCTGTCATGCGCATCATATTCAGGGTGGTCGACAGGGTCACGGGAGAGGCAGTCGGCGACCTTGTGCAAGCGGCCTCACTTGTATAAAACAGCAAATGAATATTCTTGGAGCCATAGCACCCATCTACTCAATCGTCCAGTGGGGCCTTTAAATCACGAGAGCCAGCACAAGGCGGGGTGATCGATAACCACAGAAAGTGTGTGGCCGTACATGTAAGCGCGCGGAATTTAGGTACTTCCCAAGCTACCACGAGGCACTCCCGTTCAGTAATTGAAAAATTCTTCTCGGCGGGTATGCAATTCCGCGATTGCGTTTCGCTGCCATTGAACCAGTGCAGCCCTAATTGCATGGTCACTGGCATCCGTGTGAAGTTCAGTGGGAGCAGATGGATCTTAATGAGCAAGTAATGGGGCAGCCGTAAGCAAGCGGACGAGGGCGTATAAGGCTTTGGTCTGAGCAAGGTCACATGTGAACGCAACATCCTTCTTAAGTAAGTCGGTAAGTGGGCGAGGGGTGTCGGCGAAATTCTTGATGAAGCGACGGAAGTACGAGTATAGTCCGACAAAGCTTCTTACGTCTGGGGTGGAAGACGCAACAGGAAAGTTCCGGACGGCACGAATCTTGTCAGAGTCGGGCCAGCAGCGCTGACGAGATAGTCAAGAAAAGTAATTTGACAACGTCCGATGTGGCACTTGGTTGAGTTCAATTGCAGGCTGGCGCGTCGAAAAAAATCCCGCAAGTTTGCACTCGGTCGCGCAAAGCTTAGGCACATCGAAGCTTACTGTCTGCTACTGCTAGCTATAAACTTCGTTGCTGCTAGGTCTTAACTTGTTTTAATTAACTACGCATGTAGGAAGGTATTCTCGAGCGATCATTTTCGGAGGTACCTTCCCTTTCGCGACATTTCGCGTGACTAGCGCTGGACGCGTGGGTGCCTACGAGCGACAACGCTCGTGGCATGCCACAAACGCCGGTAAGCTAACCAAGGTTGGCACAGTTCCAAGAACGCTGCTGTGTGTTGACGCCGAACACGTTGGAGGCTAGCCGGTCGATATCAATCGTCCAGCTACGCTGTCTTGAGCTGTGTCTTGAGGGGTCGGGAAGCTGGCGAGGAGAAGACCGCGTGCGCGTGCACGCGGTCTCCTCCTCCTCTTTCTTCTCCGGGTTGCCATGGCTACCATGGCTACGCACCACAAATTACGGTTAGCCTTAACCGCTTCGCTGTTTAAAAAAATCACAGCATATCCACGAGGTGAATGATGATGATGGGGCGAAGCTCCGGAGAGATCATCGGTAAACCGTGAATACTCCGAGTAATTCGCCCGGTATATGATCAAGTAAACACGTGAGAAACAGTGCGTGTATATATACAATACGTTTTATTTTCTTAGACGCTTCTTCTTAGATGCTTGGTTTGCGGAGTCCCTTCATTACCACGGCTTTGTGGTCCGTGAAATGAAGGGATAACGGTTGGATAACGCCGCTGCTTCGCGTTCACGAACGCCTGAGATTTCGCGCCGCAGCTGTGACGCTTCTGCCTCTCGTTCTCGCACTACGGGGTCTTCGCGCCGCCGCCGCGCTGCCTGTCGTGAAGCCGTGGCTTCGCGGGCTCTCACCGCGGGATTCTGCCTGCGAGCGCGCGCCGCCGCCGCCTTCCGTGCTCTCCGCTCCGCAGCGTTGTCTTCCATCCGGCGACTCCGAGCGAAAGAGAAAGCGCGCCAAGAGCAAGCACCTTTTATTATAACACCCCCTAGCGGTAACCCGTCGCACTGCATTGTAGCCCGCCGCCGCCGCCTTCCGCGCTCTCCGCTCCGCAGCCTTGTCTTCCATCCGGCGACTCCGAGCGAAAGAGAAAGCGCGCCAAGAGCGAGCACCTTTTATTATAACACCCCTAGCGGTAACCCGTCGCACTACATTGTAGGTTTTCTCAACAACTATACGAAAAACTAGCGCCATCTAGTGACACTATATACACTTATATATTGAAAGATCGACACTTACGCCATCTAGTGAACACTTCATAAAACTACAGGTAGCTACATACTACATCGGAGGAAGGACAGACCCACGCCCTAAGGAGCTTCGTCCCTAAAAAGTGACGGGCCTGCGCGGCACACGCATATAGTCACAGCGTAAACTGGTGGAGCGGCTCAAGAGTACAGCTCCAATTTCGGCACCACGCACAACAGGGTGTTTGCGGCAAAGTCTTTTCGCCTCGTTTTGACGAGAGCAATGTGAAGTGTACGCCAGGCGTCGACGGCGAGCTGCGTCTTGTAATGCTCTCTGCACAGCAGTCTGCTGAGCCCGATGACACCTGCTTCTAGCTGCGCACGTAGATCTACGTTTACAGGCGCCGTAACTAGTGGGCGCCACCATACTGGCAGAGGCTCGGGATCGCGTTGATTGAACGCCTCGTCTGAATGGCATCTCGTCGTCTCCGCATGCGCGCCTGCCTAGTGCGCGTTTATAGGGCATTTTTCCGCTATCTGATAGCAAGCGCTTGCGTCACTCAGTGTTTGAGTACATGACTCCCGCGCAGCCGGATTGGGTTTGATCCCGGTGGGAACCAGGTAGTTTTTTTTCGCATTCCACGTGATAGTGATTACGGTTACCGGACACCGTCGGCGGAGGCGGACAGCATCGCGAACCGAAATGGCTATTGGAATGAGCCCATAACAGCTTACGCTATAAAACACAAAAATGGCCGACAGGCGTGTTAGATGACTCGCGAAAGTTGGTGGATAAAATATCACATCGCCTAGGTAAAACAGACATTTATACCGACTTTAGCCGCGAAGTAAGGAGTCCATCATTCTTTCGAAAGTTGCCGGGCAATATAAACCGAACGGCATAACCTTGAATTGATAGAGCATATCCGGTGTTACGAAGGTAGTTTTCTCGCGGTCCATATCATCTATCGAGATTCCCCAAGAGCCTCATCGAAGGAATATCAATGACAAATGCCTGGCTCCGTCTTAGCAGTCCAAAGCGCCATCAATACGCAGCAACGGGTAGACATCCTTGCGCGCGATTTTGTTGAGCTGTGGGTAATCGACACAAAAGTTCGAACTGCCGTTATTCTTTTTTATGAGGACAACAGGCTGAAGTCCCTATATAAGAAAAGTACCACCATTTACTCCTTCCTCCGCCATCTCCTCTCGTAAAGCGCTTGTTTTTTCTTGACTTTTTGCTTGCGAAAGCATGTCGACGGTGGCGCACCTAGAAAGTCCACGTTGAAGCTTTCAGGCCGGGTGCGCGCCGCCGCCGGCGCCGGCGGCTGCGCAGAGGACTTTCAACGTGGCTCTGAGGCGGAAAAAAATGAAGAATTGAAAGCGCGCGCTATTATAGTCCAATCGGAGATACAGGAGAGAGAGAAGCGGCGTTGATCAAAGGATGGCGGTACTTTTCTTATATAGGGACTTTACCACAGGCGACGCCCACGGACTGCAAGATGGTTAGATAACGCCTTTAGTAAACATCTTATCAACTTCTCGTTGTATCACTTCTGGTTCAGCATGTAAACCACGGTACGGCGGGCGGCGTATCGTATTAGCGTCTCTGGTGTAAATACGATGGCTCACCACCGATGTATGAACTAAAGAGCGGCCTTCAAAATAAAAAAAAATGTCTCTGTGGGATTCAAAGGGACGGCGGAGGTCAGCATCTTGTGCGGGAAGACGCTAGAGTAGCTGAATCAGAGGTTCTTATAGATGGCGACGGGATTGCTACGTCAAAAGCGAATATCTCGCAATGGTTGACAGGCAAAATGTCGCCCAAAGACTTGACCCTGGGGAACATTTGATGTGAGCAGTTAAAATGAAGCAGAGGGAGCAACGTCTGATTGCCTGTAATAGTGAGCATGGTATGGGGAACGGCCAAATTGTTTTTAAGCAATATGTCAGCGGTGAGACATAGCAGATACACGCCGTCAGGACTAGATGGAAACGACATGATAGTGACGTACGTAATGGCTAGAGGCGACAGGCGGGTGTATTCACCAGAGAAAGACCATGGCTGTGTGGCTGGTGGACTATAGCAGCCGTGGTGTAGCTCAAGCCGAATGACACTAGACGCGCCGTCAAAGAGGGCTGAATGGGACGACAGAAAGTCTAAATCGAGAATAACGTCGTCCGGGCATTTTTCCGAAACGGCAAACACCGTGGTTAGGCGCCCGCGATGCCAATGCGAGCAGTGCACATACCAAGCACGGTAGGTGTTCCTCCTTCGGCGACGCGGAGGGTGCGTGATGCAGCGGGTGTGAGAACTTTGTTGAGGCGTCGGCGCTACTTGGCACTCATCACTGATATGTGCGCGCCAACGTCAATGAGTGCTGGTACACTGACGCCATCGACTATGACGTCCAGCAAGTTCTGTTTGGTCGGCAAAGGGATCAGAGCATTTTGCAGTCGAGTCGTCAATGCAGCATTACCTCCGGGAGCTGCATCGCATGGTTTTCGAGAGACCAACGTCGGGGCTGCTAAGAGATGGTAAACGACGATACTGCGGCGATAAGTAGGATGGTCGACGACCTGGTGGCGACCGGGGATGGTGACGTCGGAATGACGACAAGGGACTGTTGCAAGTGGTACGAGCTTCATTGTTTGGCTGGTTCGGTTCAAATGAAGGCTGGAAACGGCGCTGGCGAATGGGGGTCGTCGAGGGTAGGAGGCATTGCGATTATTACAATGGCGAGCAATGTCACCAATAGGCTTGCAGACAAAACAGATTGGCCGATTGTCTGCGGTTCGCCACTCGGCCGGATTTCGGTAGCGTGCCGGATACCACTGACCAGTCGACAGCTGACAAGGGGCAACGGCACATACAGAATGAACTCCGAGATTGGCGAGTTCTGCGCCAACTATTGCCTCCACAAATGGCACTGTAAGCAAGTTGTTAGGCTCACTGGGGCGTGAAAAAGGGCTGCAAGAGCCATGGCTTCAAGTTCTCGCCACACTACTCGCGTCAGGTCATTTGCTAATGATAGTCTTTGCATTTCAAGCCTGTCGTCACAAGAGGATTTCGCTGCTGTGTTCGGCAGACGTGCTCAAAGCGCTGACACTCTTATATGATGTCTTGTACTGCCTCCTAATTTTAACAGCGGAGATGTTTAGGCTCTTGGTTAGGCCGCTTAATGTGAACAAAAACTGCGGGCCGATCCTGGAGGTAGTACAGAATGGGCCCAAGCACAATGGCCTCTGTGAACTAGCGAAGCTATTTAAGCTCGAGGATGGTCCATCGAGTGTACGCCGCAAAGGCTCTGCCTTGCGATGACGTCACCATGCGTCGCGCACATCGCATCGCTTCGCCTTTGCTTTGCCGAGCCATGACGTCACCGCGACGTGCGGAGTGGTTGCCGCGACTGCGTAGAGGTGGAGCTAAGCCGTGACATCACGGCGCCAACCCACTAGATATATAGCTCCGCATCGCCGCCGCGGCGACACCAAATCCCCGCCGTTTCCGCGCCGAGCACATCGCCGCGAAGATGGGGCGGCCGAAGAAGAGCGTCACTGCCGAAGCAGAGGAAGCAGACGAAGCATAGGCGCGGAAGCCGCCGCGCTGCTACTCGAAAGCGAGTGTGATGACTTCGGTCCGATTCCCAGTATCGTACTGCCGAAGCGGCGGCGAAGCGTCAGGGATTCGCAGAAGATCCGGAGTTACGAGCCCGCGAAACCGAGCAAAATCGTTTGAGCGTGCAGAAGCCTCCAGATACTTGAATGACCGAGCGTTCGTCGCTCCTTGGCCTGTGGATGATTCCGGGGTGACCTTGCGCAAGACGTGGCCGAGTCTCGAAGCATAACCTCGCAATAACCTGGCCGAGCCAAGATAAAGCTAGGTGGGGTTGCCAGCTTCGCTGTTTGCCCAGTCCTCGCACCACTAGTGTGAAGCTGCCCCCAATTTTTTTGCACATGAGCAGGTTGAACACATCGTCAGCGATCCCCTTCACTACATGGCCAACCTTGTCTTACTCGGCCATATCGCGGTCAGCCTTGCGGCTGACCGCATAAAGACGCTGCTGATTTATGTTTGAATGCCTTGTACTGTATCAGTTGCCTTTTGTTGAGTGGAGACGTGGAGCTGAATCCGGGTCCCCCCAAAGTTTATCCCTCAATAAAGCTCGGCAATTCTTCGAAAAGTATTGATTCTAGTAGTAACAGTTCTGAACGCTCTACACGCTCCACAATGACCACTCAACTTTCGGCTACTGCGACATCTTCGACCGAAAATGCTGACATTGTCACTATGCTTACTGAGGTTCTTGAACGCCAAAAACTGATGGCTGAGGACCTTTCCAAAATTAAGTCATTCCAAGCTTCTTTAAACTCGCGTTTTGACGCGCTAGAAACCCGTGTAGCAGTACTTGAATCGCCTACAACAGCCCAGACGGTCGATGAAAATGTTGCCGATCTTCTCCGCTCCGAGGTTAAAACACTAACTGGAACTGTGGCTCAGTTGGTTGCGAAGAATGACGACCTTGATAACCGATCCCGTCGCAACAACATTAATATACACGGCTTGGACGAAAAATCCGATGAAAATGAGAAGACTTTGCTAGATGGGGTTGGACAGATGTTCTCTCGTATACTGCAAATCACGCCCCCACATACTGAGCGTTGCCACAGGATCGGCGGAAGACGCAGAGAGCGTCCACGCCCAGTTATTCTTAAGCTGCTGGATTTTCGGGAAAAGTCTGCGGTGATGAAAAACGTATCGAAGCTTAAAGGATCGCAATATTACATTACTGAAGATTTTTCAGCCAGCGTTCGTGCAGTCCGGAAAAAAATTTGGGACGCCTCATGCAGCACCTTTTCGAAGACAAGGCTCCGTTGTCAAGCTACGCTACGATTACGTTTTTATCGACAAAGTGCGCTACAATTGGGATGGTGTGTCCAATGCCCTTATCAGAGACCTGAAATCTCTTAATAGCAGAACATATCGTTCAACACCGCCTGATTCGTCTCCTGCAGCTGAACCTTCTGAGTCACTACGTTCCACTTCCCCTAACTGACTGCCCCGTAATTCCAATTGTAACCTTTCAATTTTAAACCTCAATGCCAGGAGCATAACTAACAAGTTCGGAGACTTTTTGTCTTGAACTTCTGCGCACTCACCTCATGTGGTTGGTATCACAGAGACTTGGCTGCATGATGATAAACTGGACTCTGAGTTCACTCCTCCTGGCTATGTTGCGGTTCGCGCAGATCGGCGTCATTCCAAAGGTGGCGGCGTTGCGCTGCTTTTTCGATCGGATCTCAAGTTTTCACGATTGTCACCACCAGGTGACATAGAATCAGTCTGGTGTAAACTTTATCTAGACAAAGCACATGTCGTTATAGGCGTCGTTTACCGTCCACCAAGTTCCTCTGTAGAACACGTTGTAACTCTTACTCGCTATATTAACGAGCAGCAGCTAAATACGGGTAACCTCATTTGCATGGGTGACTTCAACGCCCCCGGCATTCATTGGCCTACATTAACCCTTGCGAAAGAGACTTCCATAAACAGAGAGCTAGTTGCCTTTTCCCTTTTATTCGACCTTGTCCAGATTACCGATAAACTTACACGATGTGGCGCTCTGCTTGATTTGGTTTTCGTTAGTTCTAACATTGTTGCGAAAGGCTACAGAAGTGATGTCATTCAGGGAATTTCCGATCGCCAGGCCGTTCTTGTCTCCTTAAATTTCTCGGTTACTAAGCAGAATTTTGTTTTCTCTACATTTCCAGATTTTAATCGCCCTGATGATGTTTCAATAATAGACACTCTGTCTGATGGTTTTGAAGAATTCGTTGCACTAAGTTCTACTTGTGATGTTAACGCATTGGTAACCTATTTCGAATGCTTGGTTAAAAAAAGTGTTCAGTGTTTTATTCCTTTCAAAACAAAGAAGAAAAATGTGAAAATTCCCTGGATGACGCGAGATATATTGCATCTGACACGTCGAGTAAATAGACTAAGGTGTAAGAGGCGCTCAAACAATCAAGCAGTCATGAATTTCGTTAAGGCAAAAGAGGAGCTTAGACTGAAAATTAACTCCGCTAAGGATTTCTTCTTCCGTGTGCAGCTGCAGGACCTACTAAAAACCAACCCCCGTAAATTTTGGTCGTCTGTCTTGCCACGTGATACGACGGCTACTTCTATGGTGAATAACAATGATTCTACCAATGATCCACTTCATATATCAAACGCTTTTAATGAGTATTTCCAGTCAGTTTTCACTCGTGACAACAACGTCATCCAAACAGACACCATTGCTCGTAGCGACGTCTCCATCAATGAAATTAACATTACCGAAGAAGGTGTCTTGAACCTAATATTGCAACTCAATATTAAGAAGTCTGCAGGGCCACATGGCATTCCTAACTTGTTTTTGTTACGGTACTCATTACGGACCTGTCGCTACCTCACCGTCATATTCCGCAAGTCCCTGGCATCCTCTACAGTACCCTCATCCTGGAAAATGGCTCAAGTTCTTCCTTTATTCAAGACCGGTGACAAACACGTTTTATCCAATTATAGACCAATTTCTATAACCTGTTATTCATGTAAAATTTTAGAGCACATTATTTACAAGCACATTATGGAATATCTTGAGTCACATAAATTACTAACTAATGTCCAGCACGGCTTCAGACGTGGGTTCAGCACATTAACTCAGCTAAGTGAATTTACACATGACATTTGTATTAACCTCAACGCGGGCAACCAAATTGACGCAATCTTCATTGACTTTTCAAAGGCATTCGATACAGTGATTCTTTCGAAATTGATGTATAAACTTGACGCAATCCTTAATAACCCCCGCCTTCTCAGCTGGATTTCTAGTTTTCTTTCCGATCTATCTCAATTGGTGTCCTTTAACAAAGCTAATTCCAGGGTGTCAGAGGTGCCCTCAGGAGTGCCACAAGGTTCCGTGCTGGGTCCGTTACTTTTCTTGGTCTTTATAAATGATTTGCCTCCTCACATAACATCAAATATACGTTTGTATGCTGATGACTGTGTACTATATCATAAAATTTCCTGCTTTCAGGACCATTTACAGCTTCAAAAATCATTTTCTAATTTTAGCTCTTGGTGTGCTACCTGGCAAATGACCATTAACATCCGTAAAACGGTTGTTATGAGTTTCACTAATAAAACGACGCCTTCCGTTTTCACTTACAAAGTTAATAATACTCCACTTCAGAGCGTTAGTGAATACAAATACCTTGGTCTTGTTTTCACACCAAGTATGTCTTGGTCGAAGCACATAGATTTAATATCCTCAAAGGCATTGAAAAAGTTAGGCTATCTGCGCCGCACATTGACCACAGCCCCAAGGGACACTAAACTACTCATGTATAAATCGCTAATCCGGCCTATCCTAGAGTATGCTTCTCCTGTCTGCAATCCACACAAACAATGCCACATTAACCAGATTGAGGCCATCCAAAAGAAAGCGATCCGCTTCATATGCCGTAGGTACGACAGGGATTTTTCACCCTCTACAGCGCTTTTATCCCTAGGCTTACAACCGCTCTCAGACCGCCGACGCACGGAATCACTGAAGTTTTTGCATTGCATTATTAACTCCTCTTGCCGTATATCTTCAGATAATTATCTACCTCCTGCAAAACCATCTCGTACTAGAAGTTACCATCACCTAAACATCGCGCCTTATTTTGCCCGCACGGACACTTTTAAATACAGTTTATTTCCTCGTCTAATTGAATACTGGAATTGTTTGCCTGGTCCTACTCGTTCTCTTCCTTTAAACTTATTCTTAGCAGCCATTGAATAGTTTCGATTTGTTTTGTTCGTATTGCCTTTATTGTTTATTATTTGTCATTCCTCTGCTTTTCACACCCACTCCTGCCATAGCCCGATAGGGCTGCAGTATGTACAAATAAAAAAATAAAAAAAACTAGCACGTCCTGGATGTAAGAGACGTGTGACTCTGTGGTCTTTCGGAAGTGGGTCGCTAGTTTTTTCTTAGCGGCACTCTTCCTCCCGGCGGGACGGCCGAACAAGTCCCTCAGCTTCTGCATGCAGGTTTCCCGGTCATTAAGCTCTTCCTCATTGTTATCATAACTCACCTTCACCATGCCTTGTAGGCAGCACACCAAGTTAGCCAGCATAATCGTCGGATCCCATTTGTTGTGGGAGCTTAAATGCTCATACGTGGCGGTCTTTCTTCTATATCAAGGTGGTTTGTGCCGCATAACGCTCCTGGATCCCGCGGCTGAGCCAGGACATCCGTCGGGCTTGTAGGCGTTGATGTGGCCTTCGCCATTTTGGGTCCTGTTTCGTCCTTTCATGTCGTCCAGTCCGAGGCGCCGACCACTGCGGAGTTCTGTTGTTGTCACTCGGGGTTACTCCGCAGCTCTTACTAATTTGTTAGGATGCGGAAGTCACAGATAAAGACGAACTATTGCACATTTTTGGAGGCAAATTGTCATTTAGGAGCAATAGCTGTTGAGTTCCTTGAGCAGTGCCCATAACCCCGTCACTTCCAGCTTGAGGCTGGCTTATGAAGCCTCAGGAACCCGCAATTTTACTATCGGGAATTGACATGCGCCACGTATAAGACAATGCGCATGTGCACGGTCACCTTGCACGATTAGTAGGCCCAGCCAGTGGCAAGCAAGAAGCCAGCCTTAGTGCTAAGCCAGGAGCTTATTCGGCTGAAAAATACTGGACTATTCAGGTTTCGCAGTCCATATTTACAGCACTGCAGCTGCGCCAACGAGAACAACGATGCAGTCATGCTCGTTGTCAAAGGTAATAAGATTGACCCATCCGCAGAATAATGGCCCCGCTCAGATCCTGTATTTGGTGTCGCGGGTCATTAACTCCATTCAACATCTCCGGCGCCACAAATGTTTAACTTGCCTCGATACAGGATTCTTTGTATTCATTACACCGCTGCTAAAGCATAGTTCCCTTTTGCTGCGTTCCGCACAGAAAGGTGCACGAGTACTGGCTTTCATTTACAGTGAAGCTAGTATTTAGGATATGCGTGCTTCCTTTTACTTTCCCCTGGGCACCACTTAGGTTCGTTGCCTTGGACCACCCGTACATGAAAGTAATGACGTCGTTATTTCATCCTCTGAGCAGCGCTTGTATTTACTGGAGGCAACTGTTCTCAGATTCACATTCCGATGTTTCATGTATGCGCTCATACTGACTGTAAAATGCTGTTCGCTCTTGAATGCGACGAGTTTACTATTATTCTTCCGTATGGTCGCACGTGTGTGCTATTCCAACACATGTAAGGACGAGGAGAATAATGTGGAGGAAGCCAAAAATGATTGTGGTACCATGGCTGAGACTGGCAAGCTGTGCCCCTTGGTTGCTCTTGCCTCACGGGGAAGCTGTAATGTATATTCATGATCGCCTTGCTGCTCCTCATAGTTTGGTGGCCATGGCCTACTCTGCACAGGCCAATCGGCAAGCGTCTCAGTGAGTCCTACAGCCTGTTTACTGCCGCAAATTTATTGCGATAGCAATTATATGGACACTCAAAAGCAGATTTCTGCCGTCGGCGTCGCCGTCACCGTGAGGTTCCGTATGACGTCATTTGGAGAAGAAATCGTCGCCGCGCGCCGAACGCTGTATGTGCGAGTGAAAGGGCGCGAGGGGCGCGTCTTTCACGAGGAGTGAACGCACGGCGGAGAACAAACGCGCGTTCTGCGCCGTGCTCGCTTAAGGGCTGCAGAAGTAGGCGTCTCTGTTCTCCTTTACAATCACCATATATGTAGAGCAAACGCGCCTTCTTCCGACGCGCGAGAGGCCGTGGGGGAGGGGGAGGGAAGGGAGGCGACGTTTAGCTGCGGCACGCAGTGCCTATTTATATCAAAGGCTCCGGCAACAGTCACCAACGCCGCACGCATTTTGAGCGAACGCGGGCAAAACGCCGATGGCGTCGACAACAGTTCTGCGTGTTGCCGATGCTGCTGCATGTCCAAGTTTATACAGCTGATAAAGCTAATATCATTACTCCGTATAGCTCTCTACAAGTTTGCTATCGCAATTGATGCTTCGCCTTTCAGGTGAAACTCCGACAACTTTTTTAAGGTATAGCACTTCGACCGCATGGTCCCAGCCCTCGGGCCCGTCCGCTGTGCCATTGCCGCTATTGGTCTACTATCATGGCCCCATCAGCTGTTTGCACAAGGGAGCCCATACTCTATGTAAACAGCATTACCTGCCTTCATTGTTGTTAAATTCAAAGACACCCACAGACATCTTGAGCCAGATGAGTTTCCTCACACCTCACGAACCTGTCTACGATAGGTGAAAAGTTGCCTTCTGCGGAGACTCTCGCATTTCATCGTGTTTTTGGGGCAGGGCCGCTCTCAAAAAGTTCCGAGAGCCTGTTACAGCGCTCTGCTATCAGCGTTCCAGCTAGATCATCCCAACTGAATCAAGAAAACCGTCGGTGTTATTTCCGCCATTCACATTGAGGCTCCGGTTCCTGCAAACGACGAACTGTTTGCTATCAGAAAAAAGGCCGCCCTGACCGAGTGATATAAGAGAGATATCGAGCTAACATATCGAGCCATCGAGCTAACATCGAGCTAACATATCGAGATATCGAGCCATCGAGCTAAAAAGGATGTTCCACATCCGCCCACCATCGTTCTGAGTGGCGCTGGCTAACACTCCTAGGGCTAGATCTAGTAAACATAAATACCCAAGTTAGTGGACGAATTGATGGCTGTCGCTGTAACACAATTGGTAGTGCAACGCACGCGTAATGCGGAGGTTGCGAGTTCGGCTTCCGCCGGCGAAAACTTATCTTTTCGTCCACTTTCATTTCCCTTTTCTTCATTATTTTCTACATTCCAATTTCAACTACACTTAACTACCCCGATGCTTTCCTTGGCTTCGTTGTCTGTTGGCTTTATGTGGTTATGACTAATAAAATCGAGCCGCTCGGTTCCCATTCTTCTCTCAGAAAAGAGATATGCCACTTCCATCGGCGAGCTAGACACTCACGATGCTGCACATACACCGGCGGGTGCTATTCATAGCACGAGAAATGCATTCATGTGCCTCCCTTAATCAGAGTATTTGAGTGCCAAACTTTAAGTTTCTCCTTAAATACGTGAAAAGTTTCTCCAAACTCACAGACCGCGGAAATACTTCATAAACGCAACATTATCAGTGGGAAATCATTGTATTTTTTCAGGCTTGCTCGACATCACAAATCTGATGCATGTAGGCGCACCAATACGTTAAAGATAGCTTGGCGGCACTTCAAGAAAACCATCCTTTGCACAATACACGTAAGCCAGAAAAGCGGACAGTTGATGTTTGACGTAGGAACTATCGTACACAAATGTTGAAATATCGCTTGTCATCTTTACTTGACGAATTGTGAAGACATCATAATATTCCCGAAAAATTGTTCTAAATGTTGCGCACTAGATACTTGCGATTCTCACAAGATTCTGTAGTTTGTTATAGCGCATGCAATACTGAAAAGTGACTATTTTATTTTGGTGTTCCGTATTACCCATATTTTTGTATATCCTATATTTCGAGCTATTAACACTGTATTCCAATTTCGTTACTGAGCTTGTCCTTCTTCTTGTATATATATTCCGTACAAAGAGATATTTGTCATTGCTTATATATTTCTATATGGCTGCCTTGTTGTGCAAGACAATAATCATTTTCGATTTTCGTTGTTCATGCATACATACTGCAAATCTGAACCCGTTAAGTTAGACCGCGTTCTACCCCCTGTCTCCCATTTGCAGGGCGTACGGACCCGGTATAGCCTGATGAAGGCTTTTTGTCCGCGCTCCTAAACATTCTGTGATGTTTGAATAAAGGTTGTTTGTTTGTTTGAGTGTTTGTTAACGCCGTCCGGTTACATGTAGAACACGGACAGCATTAGGGGATATACCGAATAGGCGGAACGTCTGAATTAGATGTCATGGGCATAACAGTGATATCGACATTGATCTCTCTTCTAGTTGCATGACGATGTCCCCTGTGTAAAATGTCCAACAATCACCCGAAAACGCTCCTATGCAGAAACCCGGCGCGGCCCAATTAAGACATGCTTCCTTCCTCCCACATCTTTCCAGCTCTGTTGATGCCGGGCACGCAGAAAACCACTATGCGGGGCATGCATAATGCCGACGATACCACGGGATATACTATGGCTAACTTTTTGAGCCGGCCGCCTGCTGCGCGGCACGCTTTTATGTTCTGTGCTGTTTATCCAGCGTTCCTGCACTGAAAAGCAGGTGCTACGCATGCTTATCGAAGCATACATCACGTTTACTGTATGTACGTGGCCTCGCACGTCTGGAGAGTTCCTTGATATCCCCCGGAGACCAGAACACAGTTATGGGCAATAATTGCTCTTCAAGCTGGCTTTTATTGTCGACGTTTGTTACGAATGAGAAAAACAGTTTTCCGAAGTTTAAATATCGTGTACAGAGGCCAAAGGCTGCATCTCCATTTACATGGATGAAGTTTACATCTCCATTTGTTTGCTATGTTAAAAACTGCATTTAAATTCCGTAACGCAGAGATAAAGATTGAACTACGTGTAGTTCATTGTAATGTTGCTGCTGCATCCTGGATATTCACGCAACAGCAAAGATTTCGAAACTAACTTCAAGGGCGCTTTCCGCCGTCTGTGACAACACACAGGTCTAAATCAACTTAGTGTGAAATTTTTCGAAAGCGGAAGGCAAGAATATCATTAAACCCCTCCTGTATAGTTCCACATGAACCGGACTTCATTTCAAGAATGCGTATCTTCAGCAACTACTGCCGAGTGAAATTTGAAAACAAAAAAGTCAAGGCAATGTGCAATATATTGGACAACGTGTCTTAGGAGGATATTCTAAATGTTGAAGCATCCATCACTTGTTTCGACCGCTTTGTTTCGTGTACGACTGCATTCGCTTGCTTTGTTCAAACAAGGTTCTGTGCTTGTCAGCGTTTCTGAAGAACACGCCACGAAAATATCTATCTCAGCGCACCAATGGTAAATTGTATGCACACAACAATAAAATACCCCGTACTGCTGTTGGTACGTCCGTTTATAATGTCCTCCCTCAATAGTTGTGTTGTTGCAGACGCCTCAACTCATGACTTGGATTTTTACTCCTAGAACACAAAGCTTTTTGGCGCCACATCTGCGATGCTCTGAACGATTTCCAAATTGTATGGGCGCCAATCGTTTGGCTACTGTGTACCGTCATCCTCGCCGCGCTTGGACGACCTACGGATCATTGACGAAACCGACGCCTAACATCTCAAAAGAAATGTTATCCATATCTCATAAGCAGCTATTGTGGCGATGTTTCTTAAATCTTTTGTTCTTTTATATTCCTACGTAGAGCTTTTTTATTGAAAACTGCCCTCTTGTATCGCCTAGCAATATATTTCTCTTTCTGTCTGCAATGTAAAATAATTACAGTCCTCGCATGCAAAACTATTTACACCTCGGTATTTTCCTGTGTATTATTATTGCAGCAGTTTTTTTTTGTAGTTATATGTATTATGGGCATGAAGCCACGTACATTGCTGAGAGCACTGCCAGTTCTTTGGCGCGAGTTTTGAATTATGCCTCATCGGCGTTCCGAGAGCTAGGACTGCTGGTTATCTACCTGTAATAGCCGCGATAGTAAGGGTTAATGAAGGCCTCGTATTATATGGGGACAGTAATGGCTACGACTGCAATCCTGGAAATAACCCGCCGTTGTTGCTTAGTGGTTATGCTGTTGGGCTGCTAAGCACGAGGTCGCGGGATCGAATCCCAGGCACGGCGGCCGCCTTTCTATGGGAGCGAAATTCAGAAATCGCCCGCATACGTAATTAAGGTGCACGTTAAAGAACCCAGGTGGTCCAAATTAATTTGGAGTCTCCCACTACGGCGTGCCTCATAATCAGATGATGGTTTTGGTACGTAAATCAAACATCAAGCGTGTAGCCCCAGCGTGATTTAGCCATTCTTAGCGGAAATAGTTACCACGAAGTAGAGAGTGGGTTTTCTTCATTCGACAGGGAGAGCTAATACGACAATTGGAATGATGCCACAAAGTAGCAGAATGTGCGCTTTAACTGAAGGGAAGTCGCAATCTTTTGTTGTGAAGGAATCACGAACACGACCTGACGACTTAACGGAGGTTCAAAGCAGGCTTTGTGGAAGTGCATGGACAACCCCCGTTGCGCACGCTTCGCGCTGAGCAACGATTACGTGGACGCGCGCGAAACATGAAAAAACTTCACAAGGTAGATGAAACATATCATTGACTTGTGTAACTGCGTTATTGCACCCATGTCCGAAGAAAATATCAGTTATATTAGGATAACGTTTCAATGTTTTAGGGCCCCTTTATTGTAAATCTGATTGCTCAAGTATGTATTTTCTATGACGGCCTCGAAATTGCTCCTTTATATGGGACACCCTAAAAAAGTAATTTCCGCGATAATGTAACTTCCCTAATTACATACACAACTTCGCAAAGTACTTGGCGACTGCTGCTGCTCCCGTGTGCGCCAAGAGCCAAAGATGCGGTCAGCCGTTCAGATTTTTCGTTTTTGACAGTGGCCAATGCGCTGACACAAGGCATGGGAGACAAGCGCCAGCACCTACCGGTTCCATGTTTTTCCCGTCAGCCAGTGGATAGCACGTGTTGTAGATTGAGCATGCAACGGGTATCACCTGAAAAAATAAATCGGAGTACACCTAAGGGTTGTGAATGCAAAAAAACAGCGGGCAAGTTTGCACTCGGTCGTGTCAATCCTGAAGTCTTACTGGCTGCTACTGCTAGGTATTAACTTGGTTGCTGCTAGGTCTTAACTTGGTTTAACTTAACTACGCATGTAGGGAAGGTATACTCGTACGATCATTTTCGGAGGTACCTTCCCTTTCGTGACATTTCGCGTGACTAACGCTGGACGCGTCGGCGCCTTGTCAAATGTGCCTTGTCGGCGCCTTGACAATGCACTTGTCAAACGCTCACTAGTCACCAGCGTCTTTTTCCTGAAGGCGTGCTAGGTCGTCTTGAACCACTCTACGCATAGTCGAGGTAATGCCACCGAAGGCAGTGACGTCCACACTTGCAACTATTGCCGCGTTGTCTATGCAGGCGAAATTCGGTACGATTGGTCGGGTGATATTTTCAGCGGTTAGCTGTGTTTTCGGTGGCTTATAAGCGCACGCCGGTCGCAAGCATACAGAGGCGCACTGCCAGTACTTCGCATAGTTTTTTGTGAACGTAAGCATGCAAAGTGTCAGCGAAAGTGATTGTGACTTCGTCGTAAGTATAGGAGACACACGATGTAGGACGCGATGTTCTACGCTTGGTTCTATGTGTAGTCACTGGCAGAATGGGTAGCGCATCCGGGTGTTGCGTGGAAGTACCAGGGTACAAAACGCCGCTATCTGACCAACTTGGGTCACTGTACACGCGGGCCTCAGTAGGTACCGTTGCTCGAACGAATTATTTCACGCCGACTTTGAGTAATGGGTATCTGCCACTCGGTTTATGCTGGTCTCCCAATGAACCTTTTTGATGCCAACTAGATCATTGGGTATGTGCATGTAGGTGTGTTCAGTTCTTCAATGAACATCTTTGACGTTTACTTAGATAACTTTGGTGTGCGCCACTGCAAAGGCGCCACTCTACAAGGCCGAAAAACATCCCTTAAGGTTTACCGCGTCTTGCAGTAATCGACTCCATGTCACAGGGGTTCTCACGGACAGCAACCCGACGCATTAGCAGGCTGCACCACAAATGCCCCGAGTGTGTGAGGCTTTTCAGTGAACGGATTACAACGCTTTCGTGGGATGCGCCATGATTCCACTAGGTATGTGCCTGCCATGGGATGTACGCGCGGAAAACAAGAAACAATTCCGTGTTCGCCGTGTGTGGGTGACGACGAAGTGTTGTGCTCGTGTGGCGTGTGGTGCGTGCCGGTGTTGTGTGCTGCTCGGCGTTGAAGGCCATGAAGGCCAGCCGGTTCTCGCTGGACGCCCGGTCCAGAGAACCTAGTTCGACCACTGCGCCGTTCTCGGACGCAAGGACCTGTGATCCTGTTGGGCAACCAGTCCAGGGAACCATGCGAGCGGGACAACTCGTTCAGGGAGCCTCAAGGGCCGGTGTTCGTGCTGGGCAACCTGTCCAGGGACCCAGGCACGCGCCCCACTTTCCCTGGCAACTGTCACGACCAGCACCAACGCTGCTGCATCGCAGCAAGGCAGCAACATCGGCCTAGACACGTCACGTGGCTCCACACAAGAAACACGGCGAGAGACAATTCATATTATACAACAGACATCGTAGTAACAGCCGCGGGCCTGCATGTATTAGCGGCTATATCAGTTAGGTACACGTCCACAAAGTCTGTATTTTGTGCTCTCAACATTGATTTTGAGTTGTGTGTGCACTCGGGTGGTCGATTGCGTTCCTTGGTGGGTGGTCCTGGGCCCAAACCTCAAATTCGCGTCACAATGCCGCTCTTCAGTTAACCGTTCGCTAATGCGCCTCGCTGAGTTTGTGCCACCGAGTTAGCGTCAAGCAAGGGAACAGCTCTTAGCGTTCGCAGGCAACGGCGCGCCACGCTTCTCGTATCGGAGGTGACCCGCGCACTCCTCGGCAGTGGCACATATGGCGCAGTGTTTCCAGAAAGTTGCACGAAAGAGGCGCTCGGTTGTCTCACGCTTTTATGATCGTTCGCACGCACCGGCGCGCCATGGATATCGGAGGTCACGCGCGCGCTTCGAGGTGGCGGTGCCACATGGGGCCAAGTGTTGCTAAGAATGCGCGACAGGAAAGTCACGCTGCGAATGCACAACTCATACATGCCTCGTTTCGATGGTCAAAAGACGTTGTGTTGCTATATTGATTCCATACTAATGCATTACCGTCGCAAGTTGTTGTTCGATGGGTTCTGCCGTTATGATTTCTCATCGAAACGATCACCCCGGCCGAGGTGGTCACCTCTATCGCCGCTCAAAGCGGCATCATGTTCGGTGATAATCTTTTTCTGACGCAGCATAGGGCTATCTCGCAAGTGAGCCAGTTTTGCAATGCTGCGTCATGTAATAAATCACTGGCAAGATCGGTAGCCACGGAGGAAGAACATTTCGCGTCCAGGCTACAAAGCCACTTGCAGCGAGGCCCATTGTTTGAGTTGCCAACTTTCTCTTCAGTGCGACGGCGTCAAGATACCCATTTATCTTTCTGTTCGCATGGCATACTAGTACAAGCGTTTATTCATTTTGGTAAAAGAAAACTGCGGCACCACTACGCGCTGTGAAGATGGTTGGGCAGCGAAGCAGTACACGACACCCACAACGACTACCCATAGTGACATCACTTGAATTCACACACGTGTCTCTACGAAGAGTGAAACCACCCTTTATTACTTGACAACGACATTATATTCACGCTGTTCTTCTGGCGCCTTTACTTTCGGTGGTTTACCCATTGTAGCCTGGAAGGAACTGAATGAGTTGCTAGACCGTGGGGACGTCACTACGTGATTTCTAGGCTGTTCGGTACTTTTCCACGGAGTAGCTTACGCAACCATAATCTTTACCGGGAAACACACAGGGGAGAAGGAACGTGCTTCGCATTATTCGCAGACGTCATCAGCATACATTACACGGCTTGCACTTCACACGAGGGTATTGAATGACGTCTACCCCTATCGAAGCAGCTGCAAACATAATCTTTACCGGAACGAGTCGGAGGGTGTTCCCATTGTTAACACGCGCGTTATCATCCATCATGTGGTTTTGATGCTTGTATTCTGGTTTTTCTTATGAAAACGAGTGCTGAGCTGTATGCTGTATACCTGATTTCAAAGGAGATATGCTGTTGTATTCAATATTTAGCCTGGCGTTTTTGCTTGCGCCGACACGCAAATTTTCCTGGGTGGTAGAGTTAACAAGCTTCGCTGTAAAAATGCATACTCGATGACGAGCTAGAGCTGGAAGCACCTTCACGCGCAGTCAGGTCGTCCAGTGAATACGACTAGCGGCCCTTTCGATGGCTGTTAGAGGAGCCGCATTTCTTCTCTCATCTCTCTGGGGTTTTACGTGCCAAAACCAGTTCTGATTATGAGGCACGCTGTAGTGGAGACCTCCGAATTAATTTTGACCACCTGGGGTTCTTTAACGTGCACTACAACGCAAGCACAGGGGCGTTTTTGGATTTCGCCTCCATCGAAATGCAGCCGCTGCGGCCGGGATCTGATCCGCGATCTCGTGCTCAGCAGCGCAATGGCTTAGCTGACTGAGCCACCGCGACGGGTGGAGCCGCATTTCACGGTGGGCCACTGTGAAGTACTTGTCACTCGCGCAGGCATGCTTTTAATGAGAAAGTTTGTGTAAAACTAACCATCGTCGTCCAAAGATGTTTGTTTTCTACTTCTGGACGACCATATAAAATCTTTCGAGCCTATACGTGGCAGTGGTTCCGGATCGCAGCTACAGTGCGTAACAGGTTGCTTTGTTTTCTAAATAAGTAGACCAAGAGATTGCTTTATGGCTATTTAAACGGCAGATTTCTCTCATCTCGACAATTATCAAGGTGTTCTTAAAACGGATGGGCTTTCCTGGCTTCAATTTGTATACTGCAATATGCCCCTTTAGTAAAAAAAAGTTGGAGGTGACCCTAATCCTTGACTTGGGTGTTTGGTAGTGGCACTCGCACCTCGGTGCTGTGTGCCTTGGTGTATTCCTTGGGTTAACTTGCGTTAGTAAAGTACGACTCAGACACAACCATAGCGAACGAAGCGAGCGAACCGAGCTCGAAGGAGCGAGTGAACAAACGCCCTTCCCCTACCAAGCACAGAGGAGAAACTGATGACGTAGGGCAGCGCGCGCCTTTACATGCAGGCGAGGGAACGAAGAATGGCGAGGAGGGAGTGACGCGTAGGCCTTTATCGAGCGGCGCGCGAAACACAACTTACACGCCCCTCCGACGCTGACGTCAAAGCATGTGAGGTGCGCGCGCAACAGCGGCGCGCTAGCGAGCGCATGCAGATGAGCAATGGAGAAAGGGTAGAATAAGAGGAGTGTGTGACGTCAGCCCACCGCTCGGAAAGACAGGTGTTCCCTCTATGTGAGACAGACCTTGATCCCCCCCCCCTTCTTACTAGTAATTAGCCAGATAAATACCTTGCCCCGTTGATGTTTGCGATGTCACTCACGTCACGTCCGGTTGTGTATGACACAGGAAATTTTGGCTAACTTGTATTACCGTGACTGGTATACAAACTGTAGGATTATGTCACTTGGGGTGCGTCAATTAGCGTCAATCATTCCTCTCACTTTAAACAATTTCCAACTACAGCTATGCTTTTATGCCACATCTATTATCAACATTAAGCAGAATCATCGATTTCGTGCAGTTTTCTTTAATCATTTATTTTTAATTCAGAAACATTCACGCAAACCGGAAGTGGTTGCTCAACCGGATGTCGCTGCTTAAGAAACAAGAGTGTCACTCGCTGCTCGTGCAAATGAAAAAAAAGGAAAATTGTTATCATTTGAAAAAAGACTATATTTGTATTTTGATTTCTCCTTTTGAATATGCACTTTTTCGAGCCACACAGCATTAGAGATTTAGATATTTGACAGTTTTATACTATATTCAAGCATACAGCATATCATTATCAAACGCACAGTCATTCAATGTAACATGTATAATCAAGAGGACATGTCGAGAGCATGACGCGGAATTTACTGCAATATTCCTCACACAGTCTTAGTACTTTGATAAAACACACGTACCTGACGTAGTTTCTCTGGCGGGATAGTTCTTGCATATGCAACCATTTCTTTCATACACCTTCGCATGGCTTTGCCAAAAAGCGCTTTCGCAGTCAGCAGGCGCGGTCCAAGAGCTGAATGAAAATATTATGAATACAATATAATTTAATTTATTTATTAGTCTTAGGGTAATAGGTGAACGCTCGTTTTGTTAGTAAATAGAAAATAATAAATTGAAACTTCTTATGCGTGGAACAGCGGACCGACGATCTTTAAGAGCAGAAATATGGGTGTAAATGATGATGAGGTGAATTGAATTCGGAATAATTTCGCAATAATTTGGAATTTGGTAGGTGTGATAAGAGGAACATTTTGTCAAAGGCATTCGTGTTGCAGTAAAGATAAAAGTCGATAAGAAATATGTTAATGATATGCTACTTCAAAGAGTATACACGTTCTTTGCAAGCAATATTTTGTGATATTGCAAGGCATTCTCACTTTGATATGTAAAGATGTTACATATCTAACGCGCATGGATGCACCTATCTGAATCGAAGCTTTCGTCAAGCTAGTTATTAGCTCTTATAGAACTACATGTCGCACTCGCAGTTGTGTCCATTTTATGTTATGAAACGTGTAACTGAGCTTTCGTACCTTTTTAGAATGATTTATCGAATCGGTGACCAAAAGTACACTTTTAACAGAGAACTGGGGAATTATCCTTGTGATATTCTGTTGATGGGTATTGTCTATTTGCGTTTTAATTCATATAATTTTTCAGTGATGTCATAAATGGTTCTTAAACTTTTACAGGTCAAGGTCGGCGGCAAATGATAAAACCATAGGAAAGTCGGCGGAAATAGGAAAATAACCCTGGTTCTGCCAAAACGGTGTAATTTACATCGAACTTAGCCCCAGTTGCCTGACGAATTTCACCACGACTATTTACTTGATCTATGCACAGCGTCTATGTGTGCATAATCTAAGATACCTTAGAGAGGAAAAAAGTCTAATAAAAACGGTCAGTATTCACTGAACTCTCCTAAGGAAGTAGTTCCTACATTTATTGTGCATTAAGTAATGCTCTGTTGCTTATACCCCTTCTGCGCGGTATTTGGTAAACGAATACAATATTGAATCACACCAGAATTCTGACAAGTCTACGTCAAATTTAAGGCAGGACTCCAGCAGTTTCTCTGATATCGTGCTCCTTATTTCTGCGTATCTATATCGCTTCTCGGTGCAAATGCTGGGAAGTGTATGTGTGGCGCTCAATTTTCTTTTTTACAAATCACGAATATCATAGGCGAGGATCCACATCCGAAGTGATGATGAAGACCACGTTTTTACCGATTTCTGTACGGCGCCCTTACAACGCTCAGTTGATAAAGAACTGTTTCCACCTCAGCGTTTGTGACCGCCAAGGCGAGCGCATGGATGGCCAGCTTGCCACCTCTACAAATTGGTTTGAGGAACCTGCGTAATGGCACACGACTACTTTGAACTGAAGTCCTCAGTTGAGCGCAGTGGCGGCCAAGACCATTAGAGATAGTTTCTTCCATTGAGCATCACTCATATTCGATATGTTTGATTGGACTTCAGGGAGTTCAGCCAACTGCACGATGGGTTGCACGAAAGCATTCTGGCACGTGCGTGCACTCAACGCACGTTGTTCCAGGCAAGACGCGCACAAATCTTGTCTGGAACAACGTGCGTTGAGTGCACGCACGTGCCACAATGCTTTCGTGCAACCATCGTGCAGTGCCACCGCCTATAATTTCTTGGACGTCAATGATAGGCATTGTCTGAACGGATTTTATAATTCTGCGGTGAAATTAATGCATCCTAAGAAAACTGAATTTTGCCTAGAGTGTCTATTTTGCCCAGGAATTTCTCCAACTCGTATGCGTGGGGAGGCACGGCTTTGAAGTGACCATCGGTGGGCTGACACATAGGGTCTACTTACTAAATTACAATTTTCCCTTCACCTCACACAGTTTTCATCAGAAACGTGAGGTCTTCAATAAGCTTTAGCAGCCCGCTTCGATCATCTCGTAGGACTGGATTGTGCGCGGAGTCTCTCAAAGGACATTCACTGTGAATTAGTGCAAACAAACGGGAACCAGAAGCACTACAAGCCTGTTTTGTGTCCGTTTGTGAGTGCGCCTTCAAAATGAATATGCACCAAATAACCCCGGTCTTTACTCACTAGAAGGACAAGCCTAAGGTAAGGCATGTAGAGCTTGCTTCTTGGATAAGAGTACACCTAATATAGCAGGTCGGCAGTACCGCTGCCTTTCATGGGTTTAATCGGTTCAGCAAGAAGTCGCACTAGTCCCGAATTCCGAAGACCACAGGTTTCTAGAAAACCCATTTTGTCCGATACATTCAGAGCCGCTAGTGGGTCTTGTCATTCACAGAGGGTCCTGCAGAGTTGACTGTACGCCGCTTTGATGAATGAGCAAATCACATACGCATTTCACGTGTACGAAACAGTCCACACCCCATGCGGTTTTCGCGAAGACTTTGCAAAAGTGTCAGTTAACACGAACAGAGCATACGTTCTACTTGTATCATAAGTAGGTTTGGGAGTTGCTAATTACTCTTCATGTTTCCTAAGACACCATTCTAGGTTTACGTGTTAACTGAAGCGTGGACTAATCTTATGTCTTCCAGACGGGCAGTAGCAAGTCACTGGCGTGTGACGAGCCCGCAATTTTCTAGCGATGAGTATTCCCGAAGCTAATACCTTTCGGCGATTTTCACATTCCAGAGTGGCCAAGCGGCGTTCCATCCAGGGTGGAGTGTGAAACGCGGCCACGTACAAACACGAATACCGCCGAAAGGCATTAGCATCAGAAAAGACATCGCTATAAAATAGCAGATCAGAATTTTGGGTGGTCTGACGATTTCCAAGGCTGCTCAATCCTCAATATTTATCATGAGGGACTAGGATGGAACAATTTTGTTTTGCTGAACACTTAAGTAGCGCACCCCTACATTTAGCAACTTTCTGGATGGAGTATGTCGACTTCTCTTGCTAACGGGATACATGTCGCTGGCCCGATGTCGGCCACCAATAGATGCGTGAAGTGTAGAGACCACTCTTCCTCAAAAGCTAACCTACTTCTTTCGGTGCGTGCGCAGGTCAGCTGCTATTTTACTATCTACGTAATTAATTATTTAGTAAGAGCTTTGTGAGATGACCAGCACAAGAGAATGCTGCATGCGTGTATATGAATAAACAGAGACTTGCTCCCTTTTCTGCGCTGAAAGAAGCGTTTACGGCTGGTAGTTTCGTTTCTTTGTAGGGAAAGTTGGTATAGTTCAAGCAGTCTGTTTTGTTTTCGTGGAGTGATTTTTACATGTTATAAAATATTGCCTTCAATTGGCACACAATGATATTTTGTTGTGTCCTGTTCTACTGGACTCAACGTCATTTGAACTTGTGCAAAGCCTCCGAAATATGTCCACAGAGCTGGGCACCATTTGGCTGCGAAGTTTATCTGTGTCTTTATCGTACTACTCCAGCATCAGTACGCTAACGTTAATGGCAACGCAGTCGGAATGATTCCTCTGATAACATTGAACATTAAAGGCTCCCTCG
This sequence comes from Dermacentor silvarum, assembly GCF_013339745.2. Taxonomy (NCBI): domain Eukaryota; kingdom Metazoa; phylum Arthropoda; class Arachnida; order Ixodida; family Ixodidae; genus Dermacentor; species Dermacentor silvarum. Next base: position 35,211,374 of record NC_051162.1, read on the forward strand.
CCCCACATGGGCAATTGTGCTTCCAGTATTTTGAAGGAAAATCCCCGGTTATCTTATTGTCTGTTATTCGTTCTTATTTTCGTGTTATGGAGCTGTTCGGCCAGAATGTGAAAACAGCATCGAGAGTAATAGCAAGGAATACATGTTTCCCTAGGGGATTGAATCCTCATTGTAAATTTTGCCTTATAGCCATGTTTACAGTGGATTTATTCATCAGTTAAGCAGCTACTCAGGAACGGCTATCAGAAACGCCCATTGACGAGGAAAGAGGCACTAAAGCATCACTATGATTCCAAAAATCGAAACTTTAGTTAATGTTACTAAATATTGTTTTAATTCGCGAAAACATTCAGAAGTTACCAACATGAATGTAGGCTCATGTAATGTGTGCGTGTCTATGCCGGTCATGTCACTACTTTAAAGTCATGCAATGTGTTTGACTTTGCTGGTCACGAGCCAAGCCGAAACTTAAACACTAGTTCTGAAAGGCGCACAATTTTGGACATCGACAAGCAGTGTCCCAAGGACAAGGTGATGTTTAGTGTATGTCAAGTGATGAATGGTGAGGAATGGAGCACGCAATGACGTGCACGACACATTTTTATAACATTTTAGAGCACTGCACCCAGAGTGTCACAGGGGCACGTACCCATCAAGTGAGTTGGCAAGAATAGGACAAGAACCAAGCTAAAAATATCTATTACACAAAGTAGCAATTATACAATTAGGAAACAATTTCTCACGTGGCAGTTGTGTTTTGCAGGCTGATCCAGGATTCACGATGCACTGTGAAGTGGCAAAGACGATTATGGAACATCCGAACCATATGTATGAAACCTGCATGTCTGATCGGCTGCAATATTTTCAACTTGATGACGCACAAACTTGAGCTAGCTGCATGAAAATGGGAGAATGAAGAAAGTTTCCGTTCTATCCAGAAAGATAGAAAACTTATCGGCCTTACTGCAGTAAGCGTTATACACAGATGTAGGAAAACGTACAAATTACAAAATAGGCACACACATTTTATGAATACCAGCACTGCTTAAGGATCTAGTGGCTGTTTTCTTCTGGAAACGCCAAGCGATTCTGGTGGTCCATAGTAAGATGTGCCCCGTGAGCGAAATAACATAAATGTGTTTGTTACTTCATGAAACTCGGGCACATATTTAAATGCATTGCTGCTTCTATACCAGGTTTGTTCTTTTAAGCACCTAAAGGCGTTTCTTGCATGGGACATTTGAAGTGCAGTTTCAATAACCTCAAATGCCATTTTCTTCCACATAATACTTAAGCGCATAAAATGAATTCTTTTCTTCACATGTTTCCGATATGTAGGAGAAGCCTACTGTAATACAGTATTGATGTGCCTCAAGCTCATCGATGTCACTGATCAAATTACGTATACCTATTATTATTATCTGACCTTATTATTACGTATACCAATTAAATAGAAACACGAGACAAGCAAAAACCTGGCACTATTATCACAGCAGTGCTTCAGTGCGGTAAATTCGAGTCGTGCTTCGGCACTATTAGGGTGCCTCACGGATGCAGCATACCTGAATTGCAGTATTCCGATAACATGCAAAGCATTTATAGCTCGCGCGCACGCTATATTTAATGGTCCTATTTCTTCACTTATCTCTTGCTGTTCAGTAGCACACGAGTTCTCAATTTCTCGGGTAATGGTGTGATTTCAAAACTTTGCCTTGGCTTCACCTGCTGCGAAGGCGAACTTCACTGAAGTGGACATTTGCATCGTGCTGCACGTATTGAATTTTCTCGTAGTCAAGATAATTATTGCTTACGATTAGGTCCCATATCAGCTCATGAAGCATCTGGCCCCATCAAACGCTCAAACATTTGTTCAAACAATTCGGAACTGTGAGATGGATGTGAGATTTCATTTTATTATAGGTTAAGCTTTATTTCTCCAAATAAAAAAAGAAATCAACCCTCGTCGCAAAGCTTATGCCTCATTTATATACACCTTTGCATGCATACAGACTGTTCTTTCTTATTGTATTTAGTCCACCTTTAAAAAAAGGACGATGCCGTGCCCTGTATTCCTTATTGACGTTGTTCCTCATTTTATGCGCGATTCATAAAATCACGCGCGCTTACTTTGCCTGATTTTTTACGGTGACCTAGCTAATACTGCGCTTCGCGAATTTTTAAGTGCCAATTGCTGCGGGTTTTGTCTGAAGCTACTTAAAGCGAGCATTTCTTTGCCTACCATTCCATGCTTTACGCTTGGTTGGTCTGTCTAGCTGTCTGTGAGGAAATTAGGGTAAATCAAAAGAGAACCGACTGCTTCGTTCGAGGTGAACAGAACAACTAACTTTATTTCGATTTGAATGCACATTGCCGAGCGAGTTTGGAGCAGTGCAGGGTTGCCCGTTGACAAAAACAAAGAGGCTGAAGTTGACAGTTTCTTCATACTCCCCCCGGAATGAGCTTCAGGCCATTCGTACGTGTATTCCACGTGGCACAACAGCTGAGTCACTCTTCTCAATGTGGCTCCGTTAGACATACGCACCATGCTGGCTCTGATTCTTCCATCTCGTCCGAGAAACACTTGTGCCACTTGTCCAGTTTTCCAGAGCTGCTTTGGTAGATAATGTTCGTGAACTAAAACGAGAGTTCCTATCTTTAGTGCGCTTAGCAATTGGGCACAACAAAATGTACTGTTCGGAGGCTCGTCAGGTTCTTTTCTAAGCTGCACAATAATTGGTCGGCCACCCTCTCGCGGTGGCGCCAGCGACGAGTGAGTTCACCAGGTGGCTGAGCCGCGTCTCTAGCGGAATTTCGCTCGGTAAGAGTGGTCAGTCGATTTCCTACAAGAAAGTACGAAGGTGTTGGTGGTTCGGGTTCGTTCGCCTCCGTGTAGACGTAGGTCAAGCTTAGAGACTTTATGGCAGCTTCGATTTCAATTAGTATTGTTGTGAGCTCCTTGAAGTTGCAGTAGGTGTTTCCCAAGACCTTCTTCAATTATGTTTTCTGCGACTCAACCATTCTTTCCCAGAATCCGCCCCGCCAAGCAGCTTTCTCAGCTGTAAATTTGAAGCAGATCTGGTGCATTGTGGATAAGTTTTGCATGTCTTCTCCTCTTATTGTTATCCACATGTAGTCGCCGGAGATCCTTAGAAGCATGCTGGTATAATTTGGCATTGTCAAAAAGGTGACTCGACTCACTCCTTTTCTCAAGATAAATCTTCGGAATGCCATCCGGAAGATTGAGATGGATATGTCGCTCACCAGTTCAAGGCGTATTTCGCGAGTAAATGCACACGTGGAAGTAACGACGTAAGGTGCCAGTTGTCTCCTTGATCCTTTGTGTTCAGTGGTCCAGGAAAGTCCACACGGGTAAAATCAAATGGTGTTGGTTGTTTCACCTTCTCACGACGCACAAGAGCAACTGGCTCAGTAGCGGCTGTTAAAAGGGTTGCAAGTCACACATTTTACGATCATCTTTTTCACCATTTGCCTTCCTCTCACAATATAGTACTGTTTCCTCAGTTCAGTGAGAGTCTCTATTGGGCCAACATGAAGGACACGGTGGAGGGTTGCGTTGATCGTTACCTCTGTGAAGGGATGTCACGACAGGATGATAACAGAATGCTTAACAACTCGACGACATTAAGCCTTCCTCCCACTCTTAGCGCTCCATCGTCATCACAGATGACGCTGAGATCACGTATCAGGGAATTTCTTGGCATGCGTGTCGAGCGGCGAAGACATTGGAGTTTACCATTGCAGGTTTCGAATTGTGCTTGAAGAATAAAGCAAGTGTTCTGCAGCTTCAGAATTTCCTCGGTCGTAAGAGGTATCTCGTATTTCTAGTTGGGGTGCCTGGTCATGTGGAAAAATACTAATACTCAGACCGTTAACCGAACCTGTTTACAGAGGGAGCAGTATTTTTGCAGGGGCAAGACAGATTCCGGTAACGTTACGTTGCGGACACGAAATGTTCTTTCCTCCTCTGCGATTGTCATGACAGCGATGCCTTCATGACTTGGCAGCAAGTATATGGCTGAGAAATATAAGTAGGTCCATCCCACCAAACTGAGCTCTACTTTAGTGCCTTAGGTGTGACTGCCCTTGTCAAAATGTAGGCAGGATTTCCTATCTCGGAACAGTGATTTCAGATGTCTGCATCCGGTCGCTGCTGAATTCCAACGCCCTTTCTCGCACCGAATGCAGCGCAATAGATGGATCTGCCCAGAGATACCGTTTGGCTATTTGGAGGTTCAGGGATCGCTCCAAATATTCCTACAGTTGAGCACTTATCAGGATGCCCATCAATTTCAATCCTTGAAGAGATTCGTCTTAGTCATTGCTACTCAAAATTTTGACAGTACCAGAGTCATAAAAGTCAGATGCGCAGGCATACAAATGCGCCGTAAGCTTTGCTTTTCGCATTTGTGAAGATTTGTACTTCCTTCCCGATATTGTTGGGCAAGCTACCATTGGGAAGCTACGTCTTGTTATACGTTAAATGTTGTAGATAAGTGTATCTACGGAGCTGCGTTAAATGTTGTAGATAAGTGTACCCACTGCGTCCAAGCTGCTTTGAATTCTGCCGGCAGAGGGGCTTCCCACTTATTACCCACTCATGCGCAGTTACTACTACAACCTACTATTAATTATAGGCTAAGATGTCTTAAGGTCACACAAGTGGCACGAAAGAAGGCTCTGCCTGTTCTATAAAAAACGCAGACGAAAAGTAATACTAATAGCGGAAGCAATCCTATCATCATCATCCTGTATATTTTATGTACACAGCGGGACGAAGGTCTCTTCCTGCGATCTCCAAGTACACTGTCTTGCGCTAGCTGATTCCAACTTGCACCTGCAAATTTCCTATCTTCATCATTCCACCTTGTTTTCTGCCGGCCTAGTCGATGAAGCTGCTTAGTACCACTTCTCAAACCTGGTGAATCACCGTTAGATTTATCATCGTACCGCCCCATCGCTCTGGCCAGCTGCATCGGAAAAATAATGGTTTTGACGCGCCTGGAATGGTTCCTGGAGAATTACAATGTGTACACACATGCTATGACTGGCTTCCGGCATGGGTGCTCATCCCTAGATAATTTCATCAATTTGGTAACATTTGTTCTACATCAAAAACGTCTGAAACGACTCACTGCGGCATTGTTCCTTGACATAAAAGGCGCCTACGATAACGTAGCACATTATGTCATTATAGAGGCTCAGATTGAAGCCGAAATTGGTGGCCGCACTTCGCAGTGGCTATGCAGCTATCTGACCGACAGACATTTCTTCGTGATGACAGAGGAGGGCGCCACGACTCACCACCAAACATTCCGTGGAGTACCACAAGGTGGGGTGTTGAGCCCGACAGTATACAACTTAGTGCTCGTTGGCCTAGTCATATGCTTGCCCAACACCGTTGGGGTATCAATATGTGCTGACGATATCTGCATCTGGGCGTCTGCTCTAACACGACTGCAAGTACGAGCAAGGCTACAAAAGGCAGCTATGTTAACATCATTGTACTTACGAAAACAGAACTTAGAGCTGTCTTCGGAGAAAATCTGCCGTGTTACATCCACTCGAAAGGCAATGAGGCCTTACTCTGTAATTGTTAATGGGCAAACAATTCCAAACGCACAGAAACACCGCTTTTTAGGGCTAATTGTCAACCGCGACTTATCATGGAGCCGGCATGTTTCATGCCTAAAGAAGAGGTTAGCGACAATAACACCCCTCCTCAAATTTCTCGGCGGAAAGACATGGGGCACATCGGTGCGGTTAATGCTGCAGCTTTATAATGCCTTGTTCCTCGGTTTCACAAAATACAGTCTCCCTGTGCTAGGCAACACCTGCAAACGAAACCTGCATGTGCTTCAGGAACTACAAGTTCGAGCCCTAAGGACGTGTCTCGGTCTTCCGAAGTGTGCGGCTATGGCGGCAGCAATTGTCATAGCGTGAGATCACCCCATATCAACGTACTTAGCCACCGACGCTCTCATGGCGCATGTTCGGCACGTTGTCCGAATACCTTCTCACCATCTTGTTTCTTTACCTACCGAAAGGCCACACACAAGTTTCAGTCGTATAATTGCTTCCAACCGTACCTCGTTGGCATAGAACTACATGCCTGCATCAAGACCATCCTCATCTTTATGGTGCCTGCACAAACTTGAAATACGCCTCACCATCCTAGGAATCCCGAAGAAAGATATCATGCCATCATTTGCCCTGAAACAGGACACATTGGAACTTTAACATGAGGTTCACACTGGCCGACTGTGTTTGCGTCGGTGGCTCAGTCACACCTACAAGTTCAGCTACCACGGCGTTGATTCCAGCAATATCCGTCAAAATACAGCTGTGACATGTCACATGTCTCAAAATACGTCAGATGTCTCATCAACGGCCTTTGCTCAACTGGTGGCCCTCCGTGCAGCTCTTCATTTCATTCTGGAGGAACCACTCCATCCATGGTCAATCTTCTGTGGCTCCAAGGCAGCCCTCCATAGTTTACTCTCAGTACTGCGCCATGGATAACATGAACAGCTGGTCACAGCGATCAGACAAGTACACAATCGCATAGTTGACGAAGGACACGATATAATATACCAGCGTTTGCCTAGTCACTATTGCACACATGGCAATGATCGAGCGGATGCAGCTTCCGGATATGCCCATGACGGCATCAACTGGTTTGCCATTCCTCTTTCGAGAGCCGGCGCAGCGAAAAAAACTTTCCGCGCTTGCAAGTGACCTAACATTGGTTGAATAAAATTCACCTGATTTCACAAGTGCAGGCCTTCATACCCTGTAGCCTAATTTACAGCTCCGTATTCCGTCCGACCTTCCACGATGTGAGTGCAAACTTCTAGTCCGTCTAAGGCTTGGAGTAGCATTTTCAGGTGCGTACTTATTTCTTATCGGAATGGCCAATAGCCCACTTTGTGAATTCTCCGGGTGCAACGAATCAATCGCGCACCTTCTTTTTGAGTGCCCTCGTTTCAACCCGCAGAGAGCCGCCCTATCAACCACGATATATTTTTCCTTTTCTCAGCTATCGCATTCCTTTACCCCTCCTCCGGTAGAAGGTAGCCAACCGTAGATAGTCTCTGCTTAATCTCCCAGTTTTTTCTTTGCCTTTCTCTCTCTCTCGACGGCGCTTGCCTTCTCTTGGTATCCAGTCTGTAACTATAATGATCCACCGGTTATCCATCCTACACATTACATCGTCTGCCCAGCTCCATTTTTTCTCTTAATGTCAATTCGCATATCGGCTATCCCCGTTTGCTCTCGGATCTACACCACTCTCTTCCTGTCTCTTAAGGTTAGGCCTAACATTTTTCGTTCCATCGCTCTTAATGCGGGCCTTAACTTGTTCTCGAGCTTCTTTGTTAACCTCCAAGTTTATGCCCCATGTGTTAGCACCGGTAGAATGCAATGACTGTACACTTATTATTTCAACAATGGTGGTAAGCTACCAGTGAGGATTTGGCAATGTCTGCCGTAAGCACTCCAACCCACTTTTATCGTTCTGTAAATTTTCTTCTCATAATAAGGGTGCCCGTGAGTAATGTATCTAGATAAACGTACTCCTTTACAGACTCTTGAGGCTGACTCCAATTGTTGCCGCTGAAATTAGCCTAGTTATGGTTTCATTCATTACCTCTATAGTGTCTTCACCTTCCTGTTCTAAAGCTGCATATTTGTTTGCGAGCACCAGCCTGAATTACTTTGCTTTTACCCTGACTGCGTCTATGTTGGTCTCTATTTTTCTTGATTAATTTTATTCTTTCTCTCTTCAAATTGAGATAGAAAGAGAGATAAAACTTTATTCTGTCCATGATGGGGTCTGGGGGCGGCGGGGGTTGGGAGACTAACCCCCAGGCCTCCCCTTCCTCAGACGGCGGCCAGCCCTTGCTTTCTGGCGGCGTCTTCGGCTATCAGGACGGCCCAGAGCTGCTCTTCTGGGTCCAAGCTGAGCAGCAAAGTCTCCCACTGCTCGGCCGTCGTTATGATGTGTGTAGTGTTAGTGCGGTGAGTGTTGGTGGGTGTAGCTTTCGGGCATGCCCAGATGATGTGATCGAGGTCAGTGCGGGCCTCGCAGGCTTTGCAGAGTGGGGAGTATGCATCGGGGTAAATTCGGTGATATAGCACGGGGTTTGGGAAAGTTCACGTCTGAAGTAGTCGCCAAGTGGTGGATTGTGATTTATTCAGTGTTTTGTGTGCTGGTGGGTAGCGTAATCGCTCTCTGCAGTAGTGGAGGAGGATTTCTCTGAATGTGACCATGCGGCCGCGCGCGTGTCCGCGGTGCAGAACTAATGGCTCATCAGGACCGGAAGACGCAGGAGACAGATGATGCGCCTGGTGTGCGAGAGCTCGGGCGGCATCGTCTCCAGCCAGACCCGAATGACCAGCGGCCCAGATCATCTGTACGCGGCGTTGCCTTGAGGCGGGAGTGTCGGAGAGTATTTTCTGTGCTTGGGGTGCTATGAGTCCTCTTGTGTAGTTGCGAATGGCCGTTTTTGAATCGCTGATGATGTAGTGTGCATTGGTAGAGGCATAAGCCAAGGCGATGGCCGTTTCCTCTCCTTCTTCGGGTTGAATGTTGAGTATTGATACGGCCGCGGTGAGAGAAATCCTAGACCTCAGCAGTCCTAAGGTCACTGCACTTTACCATAACACTTCTACATCCTGGACTATTCTGGCATCGGCAGATAGTGTGAAATCAATTTCATTCCTTGTTTCTTCATAAGGGTTTTTTTTCAGCTCCACTTCCTGTTGCTGCGGTTCCTGAGGAAGGTATTCACTATTCGGAGCCTATTTCTTTCCGCGAACTCTACCAACATCTCTCCTCTAATGTTCCTAGAATCGATGCCATAGTTGCCAAGTGCTTGCTCACCAGCGTGCTTTTCCCCCACTTTTGCATTGAATTCACCCATGACTACAGTATCCTCAGTTTGCACCTTTCTGATCGCTAATTCAACATCTTCATAAAACTGTTCTCTTTTTTTCTTCATCGTGAATCGAGGTTGGGGCGTATGCTTGTACTACCTTCATTCTATACCTCCTATTCAGCTGTATTAAGACGACTAGTACCTTTTCATTAATGCTGTAGAATTCGTCAATGTTTCCCGCTATGTTCTTATGGATTAGAAATCGTACCCCGTATTCTCCCTTATCTGGAAGACCTCTGTAGCAGAGGATGTGGCAGTTAGTCAGCACTGTATAGACCTCACCAGTTCTAACCTCACTCAGGCCAATAATATCCCAGACAATGCCTGATAATTCCTCAAACCAACCAGCTAAGCTGGCCTCACTCTGGGGGGTGCGCGTGGTGAACGTTGCGTGGTTCATATTCCAGTGGCGGCCTGTCCGGACCAACAAATTCTTAGCCCTCTCTGCCGCAACAGGTCTTACCGCCACCTTGGTCAGGTGCTCCGCAGTCGCAGGGCACTGAGGGTTATGGGTTAATTGTCGGGATCCTGAGGGAGGTAGTGGCCGAATATTGCACCAGGGAGACCAATTCCTCTACTGATGATGGAGTGACTTTGTTGAAGCTTAGTGAGCTGTTCTAATTTGGTGGCATCTGGACTAGTATAGCCCAACTAGCTCTCCGCAATTTTTTTGTTCGTGTCAGGCTCCACTCCATGCCTGAAAATGTAGTATACTGGAGAAGGATTTCAACTTACCTCGCAGAGCATTGGCACAATCGCGTGCGAATGCGCCAGCTGTGGACGAAGACGACGATGCTCGAATGCAATTTAATGGTTCGCGTAAATGAGTGTTCTGCAAGCGTGGCTGTATAGCTTAAAGAAAAATGTTTCGACTGCTGGCGTCCAGCCTGCCATTTAAAACATGGCTTCATGAAAAAGGAATAAATGTATCCTGGAATACAAATTGGAGACTTTGCAACCAACCTGAGACAATAGAACGCTCCTTTATTCTTTGTCTTGATGCACTTTACTTTTGGGACATTTTACAAAGAACTATGAACTATCAAAAAATAATTTCCTCTCGCATCTTACGGTATCCGGTTCCTTCCTTTCAAAAAGACAATCAGTAACTCACCATATGATTTGTTTATGTTATTAGAACTGTATTCATTATGGAGAAGCCGAATGATAGAAAGACATGCCGAGCCATCTCGCTCGACAAGGCCTGTCTTTCGAGAAGGGGCTGCTCAAGGGTGGATTTTGGTTGCAACCTTTGATCCCGTTCCGGAATGAATTTCGTATCTGGACGCTTGCGCTTGTTTGCAGGATTTTTGAACTTTCATTGGACTGCCTTGCGTGTGTGAATTCGTTTTTCATGTGTAAGGCAACTAATTTTCGCATATAACTACTAATATTTCCGTGCAATAAAGAAAAAAAAGTGGCTGTATAGCCTAGTGGTTACAACGCTCGCCTTGGAACCGTGGGCACGCGGGCTCGAATCGCGCCTCGGTAAAAAGTTTATTTTCTTTTATTTCTTTCTTCATTGCTGATGATGATAGTATCTTGATACGACTACAAATTTCACCTGGCTTAAACACCTTCGCTGTTAAAATGGATATGGAAATAGAAAGTTCGAAGTTCCATTTCACGTGTCCGACAAAACAGTTGTGAGGACAAAACCATACATCTTTACGAGGGAGAAGGCGGGGCTAAAGAAGAGCTTCCAAAGATGTTACCTGCCAATGTAATTCACCCATCGGTGTCTCCCGTTGCTTCACCTATCACCATTGATCCAAAGGAAGGCGGCAGCTGGCGGCTATGTAGCTGGCAGCTATTACTGAGCAGTGAATAATCAAACCCTGTTGATTCCTTTCCCAATGCCGAGGATTGACACCGTCATTGATGAAACTGGAGCATGTAGCTACTTCTCTCGCATAGACCTGTGGAAAGGCTTCTGGCAGGTGCCACTACAAGAAGACACCAACCAATACACCGCATTTACGGCTTCATTTTGTGTATGCGAATACAATCACCTTGCTTTTGAATGGAAAAGCTCATCTAGTTGGTTCCAAAAGATTATAAACACAGTTTTGAAAACCTACATTGGACTCTTCTGCAATGTTTACGTAGACGACATTATCATATACTCTAAAAGTGAAAAGTTGCATGAACACACTTGATTCTTATTCTCCAGCGTTGTCTGATCCTACTCTAAAAGCTAATTTTATGAAGAGTGAGTTCTTCAAAAATAAGGTGACATTTTTTGGCAGAGTTTTGCACTTAACAACAAAGAATGGGAAAGAAGAATCGGTAGCTCGCATAGCAAAACTGGCAAAGCCGTACGCCGTACACTCACTTCATGTGTGTCTAGGCTTGGCGGGCCATTTCAGAGCTTTCGATCAAGATTATTGTCTGAAAAGTCGCCGTTTGACAAGATTGGCTCAGAAGGATGTTCCCTTTTGCAGGACGTGATGACACCTATCGAGAATTTGTCTGAATCATTTTTTTTTCTGTCTCGTTCCCTTGCTAATCAGACTTTGCGCTGCCCTTCGAATTGAATACCGATGGATCTAGCTATGGAACGGCAGCAGTCTTTTATCAGACTTAGTCATCCCCCCACCAAACCAACAGTTCCGTGTAATGGGTACGACAGCTACACATTGAACAGACCTTAATTCAAGTATACCATGACAGAAAAGAAGCTCACGCTGTTATAAAAGCCGTCCGCTGCTTTCGTTCATACTTGGAAGGTGCAAAGTTCAAGCTGTACAGAGATCACGAAGCACTAACGTAAATATTTAAAATGGCCCAACTGAAAGGATAGATGGGTTCGGTGAACTTCAGCAATTTCATTTTTACGTACCTCATCACCCGGGAGCTTCTATGAAGGAAGCGGATGCAATGACGAGATTAGCCATTATGCTTCGAGGCAATCATGAAGAGGCAGATGATGAAAGGGTATGGACAGGAACCGAGGATTTGCAATCATACTAAATATGGACGAGTTGCCGTTCCTACTTCCTTAGATCCAAAAATATTAGAACTGTATCGTGACAGCTTTTGGAGAACCTACATGGACCTGACAAAAAGGTTCTCATGGTCTCCCATGAAGCAAGAAACAAAAGACTACATTATCATGTCATAAATGTCAGATTAGCAAAGGAAAATTTAAACAACCGACGCAAGAATGGGTATACCACAATATTCTTCAACGTCATTTGAATTTACCGATCTAGAAGTCGCGTAACAACGAAGTAAGTCTGAAGAAGTTAAGACACCAGCCGTCCTGTTGTGCATTCATGATTGCACCAGGAGAATTGCAGCAAAACCTGGTAAAGAAAAAGCTACAGCGTACTTTCTTTGTTCAACAGGAAAATGTTTGGCAAAGTAAAAGTAATTGTCTCCGACAATCCACCTGCCTTCCGTGGTCGTCGGCTGCAGAATGAGCTGAAAACCGCAACATCAAGTTACGCTTCACTGCAGCCTACCATCCTGCAGCAAATGGGCTAGCTGAAAGGCCTATCAGGGACATAATACAATGCATTATCATGTATCCAGTATTCACAGGTAGTTGCAAATGCTGTCTGGAATGCGGTAATAGCTCACTGCAACCACTCGTGTACAACTGGCCTGGGATGCACTCCACTATTCGGTACTACTGGGACACCAGCTTATCTGGCTGCGGATGGAAGCCTTGGCACTGACAAGAACATAAAGCTCACAGAAGCCGCAATAACTGATGATATTAGATAAAGGTATCATGAAAGAATCAAGAGAAATTTCGACAAGAACCCAAGTACAACGTTACCAACTCTCGACATCGGTGACGTTGGGCTGGTAAATAGAGGCCCAACCCTGAACGCGGCCTATAACGGACAATTTCGTGTGATAAAGACGGCAAGTTAATAAGGACAATTAGAGACTATATAGCACATTCGCCCCAATGACACCATGGAATCCACAGCTATTGGAAATATATTCAAGTATCATCTCAGGAGGGTTGCAAACAATGCTGGTGGGAAATAAGCAATGCTATGGCGGCATGCTGATAGAAGTTGAAGCAAGAGGAGGGCCAGGGGGAGTGAAGGCCATAAAAAAAGAAGTGAGACTGAAAAAAAGGTAGTCTGTGTTGGGGGGGCAGCTACTAAGTGCAGTTTTACTACAATAGCTGATAGCGTAGCCGTCTCCAGCCTCTTATTTAAAGGCTAAAATGAATTCCAACAAGTCTAAAATTATATTCGTGCTCAAACCAAGCACAAAACACTTGTCTTTGCTGCAGCCACGCAGCCTTGCGAGAACAAGTCCGTCCAGCCCGGACATTTAAACCGTGATAATGATGGCGATAATTTATTGGCATCCCCATTGAAACGGGGCGTTGAGAAATACTCATCTAGTCTGGTTGCGTTGATGTGGCACATTATACATGCTTTTCATTCTAGCATTCTAGCATTGTATACAAATTCAAATTCTTTTTAAATTCAAATTATTCATTTCTGCCTTGTAAATATGCAGACAGCGGAGGCGCAGAAAAAACTCTCGGATGCAGCTTGACAAAGCCGTAGCCCCCTTTCACTTGGCAGCGGCTTCACAGCAAGCTTTAAAAGAAAGGTTTAAGCACAGTGTAATAGCAGTTATAGAATAATGAACAAGTACAAAGGAAATCAAAACAAGATTGCCGGGTGTTCGCGATGCACAGGTTTCCATCGGGATAAAGCAAAATGAGTCATCCGTGAGCATCGTAATGCTGAAGTGCAAAGAAATTACATCCACCTTGTAACGTCGGAAGAAGTGAGTACCGCTCGTTAAACAATGAAAAAGGTCGTAGCGCCGCATCCTGGCATAGTAAGCTTCTCTCAAGTTTTGTGTACACATCCACCCCAACTCACGCGCAAACTGACACCCGCTTTTTTGCCAACGTTTCAAGAATACGTGAATAGGCGCACATGTATACCCGCCGCGGTAGCTCAGTTAGCTAAGGCGTTGCGCTGCTGAGCATCGCCTTAGCAGCGCAAGGTTCGCGGGATTGAATCCCGGCCGCGGCGGCCCCATTTCGATAGAGTTGGAGCCGAAATAAAAAAAACGCCAGTGTGCTTGCGTTGTAGTGCACGTTAAAGAACGCGAGGTTGCCAAAGTTAATCCGGAGCCCTGCACTACAGCGTGCCTCATAATCAGAACTGGTTTTAGCACTTAAAAGCCCAGAAAGAATAAGAAGGTGCACATGTGACTCAAGGCGCCGAAGCAAAGGTGATGGTGACTACACACGAATGTTTGAAGCTGAACATTTCATGACGGTCCGTAAAGTGAGCAAGTGACCAGCTATACTGCGTCTTTGCAACAAACAATTACAAAGTACAGAACATCTAGGTCCCAAGCATCGTGTGCAACAAGAACATCTCTTCCGAATCTGGGCACACGCATGAGCGATTAATCAGAAAATAAATAATCCCATACTGACCGCGCCGAGGAACTTTACTGAGTCAGAAAGGTGACAAACCGCTGCTTAAAAGTATTGGGTAAATAAGGAAGAGAGAGGAAAAAACACTTATACTCATTCAACTCATAAGCGGTACGTATTTCTAGCCCTCTGTTAGTATAAGCGCGATATACCCTGCTCGAGCCGCTTAGACAAGCCCTAATGAGATGCCAAAACGCGTATATGTTCCTCTGAAGCTGTGGCCAAAGCTTCGTGTCGTCCACCCAATCACCATCTACAAAATCTGCCAAAACTGGCTTGCTCAAGCGCACCGGGGCGTCATACAGATACATCGTAAACACGGAGGTAGCTGAGGCAAGCAATAGACGCACCAACCAGTGATCAAACATGGTGGCGCCCATGAAATTGCCGTGAAAAGGGTCTACCCTCTAAAGATATTTTACCCATCTTGACTGTGGACCGATTGATGCTTTCATCCACTTTAAATCCCGCCTTCAATCCATCAAACTTTGGCACTATGCACCATCTGTCGTGGTCCGCGGCTCTTCGCTGACGTTTCGCCTGGGCTTTGCAGGTGCTCACGCTAGAATCGGCACGTCGACGACGAGCCCTTTCCCGAGCGTGTTCGCGGCGGCGTTACTCAAACGCGTTAGAACAAGTCTTTGCTTGCTCATGAATGGCTCACACCCCCTCGAAGAATGGCTCATGACCCCCAAAACGCAGCCTCCCCATTACGACGACCGAAGAGAAGCGAAATTCTATGCTGGAATGATTAGCGGCAACGCAGCGAGCTGTGGAATCAGACAATGACCACGAACGCGTGCCGAGCACGCGCTCGTGCTCGGCACGACATCCAACAGCAGGAGCGCAACCCGAGAGGCGACGAGAATCGAGCCAATGCTGATGATGATAGTTTTTTTCTACACGCAGACACGATCCTGAGGGAACTAGTAATGTATATGTAAACTGGGGTGCTATGCAGGATGCCCCGAGTTTGGCGAAACTCGGGATCTTCACGAGCTCTGGCGACGCCCCAAGATGAAAGAACTAATGGTAACAAGACAAAGTTTGTCCGTCGGCACACCTCCAGTTTCATTGGTTTATCTAGATTCACTCTGGGTGGCCATCATGCCTTGGGCGTTGCCATATGGGCGGTCGACAAACTGGGTCTCACGTGATCACAGGTCGGTGCATGGTCGTGCATTCTTTCACTTGTTTGTCGTTCCACCGAGTGCATTAGAGGCACAAGCAAGTTATCAAATAAATGCATTTAGTACAATGATATTAGTCACATTACCGTAGGGTATAGGTGTTTTAAAGTTTACAAATTGTACACTGCATATGTATTAGACTAATTTGTAGTTTGATCGTTTCGCGTTATACCACGAGGGCACGCTCGCCCTCCTCTTTCTTCCTCTGAATTGGATTGGCGCGGCTCGCTAAGTGCTTGCGCTAGCATTTCCGAGCACAGATTGGTGTGCGCTTGGTTTTCGCACTAGGCTTTGAACAGATCGCTCGTTGCTCTTTCTCTTTCCTCTAGATTTAATTGGTGCGGCTCCCTACGTGCTTGCGCTCCCAATTCCGAGCACAGATTGGTGTGCGCCTGATTTTTACACTGGACTTTCAACAGATCGCTCGTTGCTCTCGCTAAAGTAAGGCTTCGAGATGAAGGGAGCGTCGGCTAGCGCAGAAGTGGTTTGCCGCGCGCTTACCGTGTAAGCGCTCAGGAATGTCGGAAAACACTCATGCAAGGATAAAAAAAAACTACGCCTTATTTTCTTTTACATTGTGACGCACCTTCATACTAGCTAGCGCCGAGCGATGGCTTCTAACAACCGCAGGAAAGTATACTGGGTAGCCCCAGCGATCCGTGGCTTCTAACAAACGCAAGAAAGGGTCTTTGCAGCGCACGTGTCCGTTGAGTGCCACCACATTCATCCCAGATGGGACTCCAGCATCAGTGCAGTTACTCTGTACCCACTGCTGACGAGGTGATGCTTCACTTTTGACAATAACTTTCTATTTCTCGCGTGTGAATGCCCGTGTTGGTTTCCACAAGGTGCAAGCTGTGGTTAACTGTCTCCCAATGCACATTGAGGCATAGCCCCGTTAGCATCCACTGAATTTGGGATACAGTTGTATGCGGCCAATTCGTCACTATGAATAATGGTCCCCGGTTGAACATTGGCTGCAATAATGGCGCCTAGCGTTGCCGCCTTTCGTCGGTCGACCTTGACAAGTAGCAGCACCCCTCAGGTCGCGCAGACCATACCGAAGACCCATGGGCCACCATCTTTAACACCACCGTAGTTTTGGCGGCTCGGCGGAACGTTGTCGCCCGTCATTAGGCGGCCTCGATTGCACTTTTGCTCGCCGCGAAGAAGGCACTCGTCAATTTGCGCTGTCTTCCCGCGGCCACCGAGTGGAGCTCGCGCCAGCAGCTCGTCCTTCGCGACCTTACGGGGGTAGCTCCTCCAGTCGGCGATGGCGTGCTCCGACAGAGGAAACAAGTCAACATCCATATGTCCACGCTTTTGGTCACGCAGTACGTGAGCCAAATCATTTGCCGCCTGGAGAGGTGGTCGTTCGGACGGCCGAGGCGGTCCGTGTTGGCGCAGTAACTTCCTTCGTCTCTCTGCCCGTGCCGCGCAGCGGTACCGTGTACCTGCCAAAACTGATTGCGGCACCTGTTGCACCGGAAGGCAGCCCGGCGTCCATTCTGAGTCTTCCAATATAATGTGACTACTTCGCCTGCGCAGGTTGGTTGGTCCGGGTTGAACCCCAGGTGCTCGCAGGTGCTCCAGTACTCCGATGACGACGCCGGACCTGGCCTGGGGCTGGGACGCGGTGGACGAGCTTGCTTGAAACAGGAGAGAGCCTAAGCGATCGCATGAACTATTTCTCCGCAGCCTAGTCACACCAGTCTACGCTGGGAAAGCATAATTTGCCCGCCACCCTATCTCCGCAGACGACGGCCTTCGCCTAACTCGTCACACAGCCAGCGCACTCACGTTTTGGAAAGGCAAAAATGACACTGAAACTCTACGTCGGACATGTAGGTGAACGGGTCCAGATGGTCATATTGACGCTTGCTGCCGCTGGATGCGATTACACAGGCTGCTGCTACCGCCACCATGTTCCCGAGTTGAACTCGAGGGGGGTTACGCGATGTACGAGTTTGGCCCGAGCTCGCGTGTCAATCAAAACCATACGTCACGCCCCGCGCGAGGCATGTAACTCTTGTGCGCGCGCCCGCCACGGTTGGGCCACGCCCAACTTATTTTCCGGCAACAGCGACGTGGTGCGGAACTGAGATGCATCAACAATCTTGACCGCCGACAGAAAATACGCACAGCACACTGTCATCGGTGATGCAATGTAACTGAGAACCACTATCAAAAACAAAGCGGCGACTTTCGTTGGCTCATGCTTCTATCTTCTTAGGCTGCGATGGCCCCACAACATGGTTCATTGTCTGCATTGTAGCGACGTAGCGCGCAGCAAATAATTATCGGAGCGACACTGTAGCTGCTTGCAAGGCGTCG
Source organism: Dermacentor silvarum (assembly GCF_013339745.2). Classification (NCBI taxonomy): domain Eukaryota; kingdom Metazoa; phylum Arthropoda; class Arachnida; order Ixodida; family Ixodidae; genus Dermacentor; species Dermacentor silvarum. Next base: position 35,229,289 of record NC_051162.1, read on the forward strand.
ATGCGCCGTGGTGGATGACGATGCTGAGCAGTGCGTAGTGTTTTCCAGCGTAAAGGTATCGCAGCTGTTCTTTGAGATGGCTGCTCTGTCATCGGTGGTGTATCGGATCTGCAGTGTCGCAAACACGGTCAGCGCCGAGAAACGCTCGCTTTTTTAAACCCAGTGCGATGGCATTTCTTAATCACAAGCACGGAACACTAAATAGTTTCAACCCCTTCCTGCGTTCGAAGTTTAATTTCCTAACTGCAAATAGGAGCCATTACCCGCCAAAATGCGATTGCGGCGCTGTCGTTACTATATCTATCTGCGATCGCTGTTAGCTCAGCAGCAGAGGCAATCGGCAAGCACATTGGAGAGAACAACACACTCAAGCTCTGCGTATACATGCGAGCGGAGGCGCCTTCACTGGGCAAGCGATGACAAGCGATGAATTGTGTCACTGGGCAGCGCGCTCTTCTTTGCAATGCATCGCGGAGGCTTCCCGCTCGCAGATAAACGGGCGCATTTTCACTGTGCTGCGTCACTACAGACCCTAGAATACCGCACAGCCATTTTGCAGTGACAACTGTTGCCCCAGTCGTTTCAGTTGGTAAAGCGGCGGCCTTAATAGCCGCCTAAGTGAAGCACCTACGGTGAACAACCATGCCGTAGCGCTGCGTTGCCATTCCCCTAATAGTCAGGAAATGGAAAGATCATTGTCATGACTGACTTTATCAATGATTAGAGTGCCTCGATGCGCGCGGGCATCAAGGCACCCTATCAAGGATAGCACTGCAGTGCCCCTGGGGACTGCTCACCGTATGAACTCCCTCGTGCGGGCGACCCTCTAAAATGTATCCGCTTGTAAGCTTTCGCCTCACTGTCGCCACTCGCGGCAAAAAAGTGCAAAATTTTATAATTTGCTCGATCTCTGTTTATCATCAAACATTTATGGCATTCCAAACGAAAAACAGATACTTCAAGAAATAAAGTGTTTCTTATTTTATTTGTTGTATTTGAACATAATCGATTGAGGGAAAGTGTAGGCGCAACAATGCACCGCATGTGCCCTGTTCGCATTCGACGGAGGATAGAAAGATAATGCTTGAAAGAGGAGGCACGCCCTTTACGCGCCCTAGAAAGGCGTGGCAAGTGGCTCACGGCAAGTGTGCAGATAGACAGCGGTACAGTCACGGTATTGCTAAATGGTGATAATACGTTGATAACAATACGCGGCGCTGGCGCGTTTTGCTGTGCAGTCTTGTGTGCTTGAAGCACGGAATCACTGTGCCGCGCAGGGTGCGCTCCTGTTGTCATACGCGGCTTTATCTCGACATTTCTTTTTGCCTGCTGTTCTTGCACGTTCCTTGCTATCTCCGTTCACTGACTGCCATCGAGCAAACTCGGGCGAAACTCGTGCGAACGAGAAACTCGGCGCATCCTGCATAGCACCCCTGGTAGCGAAGCTTCCATAGAAGCCCATAGGCTCAAAACATGGCGGCTTATCGGCGGTTCATGGGGCTTAGCGCCATCTGTGTGAGGAGGGAACACTTCCGGCGGAAGAAAAATAATTTGACGTCATATCCGTTAAAAACAGAAGTGACGTCATTTCGTTCTCATAAGCGCGAAATTTGTTTTCGGAGGCCTGCCATTAGAGCTGTATATTCAAACGCCCTGCCCTTCGACTTGATGGGCGTTCCGAGCTTTCAGCGCGGAAAGCGATGCAGGAAAAGGTCAGCCGTGCGGGTGACGAAATCGCATCGCTGCACAGAACATACTTTCTTTGGAGGCCGACGAACGCTTTGGGCGTAGATTGCGTAGAGTGCTCGTCCTTTCGTCGGACGCCAAGCCCGTCGGCCAGCGCTGTCGCACGAAAACAACTAAAGTAAACAAGTATCTGACGGTCGCTACTCACTGCTTTTGACTGTACAGGTTAAGAAACAATAAAGCTACCCACGTCACCTAATTCAGACAAACGTTGACATGCAAAACAACACAACATGTGAGGGGGGCGTATTGTAACAGGTGAACTTTACGAGTGCGCCTTTCCACGCACTCCAAGAGTTGCATGGCATTGCAACTGATAGCGGCGTCAACGCCCGCCGCTATCGATTGGCGCTCTTACGGTGGGCGCTGAAAAAATGTATTCATTAATAATGATCAAGTAAATTAGAATTGTATCTTCTCGACATGCGTATATAAAATGGATTAGGAATTTTATTCTTATTGAATGAATATAACTGCGTTTCGCTTTAATTAAAAAACGTCTTTTTCTTTCCTGTGTTTATTCCCTCCAAACATAGTCGCGCTTCAATCGCTGCTCCCATAACCACCCTTGCTGATATTGGTGACAGGTTCTGAACCACTTTTCGCCCGAAGCTTCGCGACCTATGTGGATCGACCTTGGAACTAGCCCTGAACAGCTTCGCTGAAAAACGTTCACCGCCGAAGCACTCCGTACAGATGGTTAACCAGCGAATTTGAAATATGCGGCCCTGCCGTTTATAACTGGATTAATCCCGTCGGTTTATTAAAGTATTTCTCAATTATGAGTTTACCCACACGTTCGGCTGCGACGTAGAGAACCACGTCACTGATGGTATGCCCGCAGTGTACAGTTCTCGCTTGCGTTCGATGTCCCGAGTTTGCTCGACGGCGTGGTTAGCAGCATTCGCTCGCTATTGCCACTTGCAATTCTTCTAAATTAAATAGCTTCAAAACTAGATCTGTCCGTCACGTAAGACATTGAATGGCTCATACCCCCTTAAGCAATGGCTCATACTCCGTAAACGCGGCCTCCCCATTACGAATACGTGAAAGAAGTGAAATTCTACGCTGGAATGATGAGCGGCAATGGAGTCAGCTGTGAAAGAAGACGACGACGGCGACGACGAACGTGGTAGCTGTGACACAAGCGGGTGCCGGGTACGAGCACGAGCGCAACCCGAGGGGCGCCAACGAGCTAGCTGCAGAAGAAGACGACCATGCTCGAGCCAATGCTGATGATGATGGTTTTCGGTGTACAAGCGGTGGACAGACGCTTTTTCGTTTCACCTAGATTATAAAGCTTCGCTTTATTAACCACGTTAACAATTATTTCTGACGGAGAATCGAACTCTGTAGCACAACGTCCATGTAAGAACTCTGTCCTTTTGGTCCGGTTTATGACACTTTCTGTTTTCTGGCAAAAAAAGAAAGAACTTTGTCGGATTGCCCACTGAACACTGTTTTCCTCTTCGCAAAGCACTGCAATGTCAAGCTTATTGGTTAGTACGTGGATGACACTTCTCTTTATTGAAGTTTTATGATGCTATCATTTATTACATTTAGCAAAGCAGATCGAAGTGCAATGCTGATAAAAATGGCGACGTTGGTTTTCCCTGTTTTACTAAGGAGCAAACCTGAATCGTTTCTTTCAGCGTCCTATTACATTTAAGCATCGTACAATCTGTATCATCCATTAAAAATTGCCTTGCCGAATTTTACTGGTTTGATGATTGCGAAAAGTACTTTGTGCGACACGTGCTCAAATGCCATCCCAAAGCAAGTTGCAGTATCGCAACTCTTCTAGAAAAGAAGTCACAGCACTGGAAAGCGGTCCAAAGGGCATGAAAATTAGTCAAGATAGATCGTACTATTATGCCACAAATATGAGTTGGTCCCAGAAAATAACTGAGAACACATTGTATTGTGTCGCCAGTTCTTTCATCAAGTTTTTTAATAGTATTGGACAGACTAATGTGATGGTATAACCATATATAAGTATGGTATGTGCCTCAAGGAAGGACGGTATAGTAACGCCAACGCTGAGGCTTGCTTAATTGCGTTTATAGTCGTATTAACCACAGCCTTGAAGCTGTTAGGTCCGTTGTCGCATTTTTTCGTTTATTTCAGGATTTCGAACGCCGATTCTTGTGTGCTTTACGTAAATTCTACTCTAACCACGTCCTTTATAAAGCATTAAAGCCTAGAGTTGCTTGTAAACGCCTCTTTAATTACAACAGTGAGCCGTCCGCCGCGCTAACACTGATTGCCGTCGAAATGCGCTATGGCACGTACTTCTCAAAAATTTGTATGCAGGTTCCTAGCTTACATATTATCACTGAAAGGTATGTATGATGATTGTATGGATTGAACGCGAATGTATGGGTGCATGATAACCAGCTCTGTATAAGTTTGAACACTGTGCTGCGAAGGTATCCCGAACTGTCGTGAAATACGGCGGCCGAGCCGCATCCTTTTGATGGATCCGCCATTCAGCCGTATATTTAAGGAGGCAATCTTGATTGGTCGCGTGTAATTTGGACGAATCTTTAGACACTTCATAAGTAAAAAGAAGAAATAAGCAGCCACACCTGTCACCATTGTAACAATGAAACTACAGTAGAGCCTAGCCTCAGTCATTCTTCGACAGTATTAGGGTGCCTCAAGCATTACAGCACAACTGAACTGCACGATTAGGTCGAGTAATGTGGAGAGCATCTTCATATTGTGACTCTGCTCTTTTAATCTATCTGCGTCTACAATTATTTCTTGCTGATCTGCAGAGCACGCGTTATCTATTGTTCTAGTGATACCATTGCTATCTAGGCATCACCTGCTTTGTAGCTGAATATCGCTGAAGTAAACCTATTCATCGCACTAGACGTATTAAACTGCCTGGAGGTGAAGACAATTATTTATTGCAATTTTCCATTTATAAGTTTAACGTTAATTGGCGAAGCATCTGCTATCATAACAAGCTGAAATTGTTAATGAAATATTCCCGAACTACAAGGCGTGACTTATTTTACGATACGCAGACATTCATTTCTCGAAATAAAGGAATAAATCAAGCCTTATAGAAAAGCTGCGATCTTTTTACGTTACGCGTGTGCATGCATACCAGTTATTCAGTTGTTTTATTTCATTTATTCGCAAAACATTAAAAACTAAACGGCGCACTTTCTATGTCTCCCTGATTTTCATCGTTCTTTTTTAACGACCAGTTCATACAATTAATCGTTATTTCTATGCCCAATGCACTACTTTTACTTTGTAAAACGATTGTCCAGTGCATAACTCCACATTTACCTAGATATTCCGTGAAGCTTTATAAATAATTGTTGATCCAAATATGCACTAATATTTGTTTTGTTCTGTTTCTTGATATTGTGTGGAGCTTTACACAGTTGTCATTGATTTAGTTGAGGGCTGTTCTTCTCGAATTTCTTTAAATTCATCTCTTTCTAAGCGAGAATACTGCCTTGCGTGTACACACATCGTTACCATTCATTATTACTAATTCAAGAACAGAATTACTAGCTGTATTAGGGAAGGATTGCTGCAAAAAGGCAATCAAAGAATAAAACAAGATACACGGCAATGAAGAATTGTAATGCGATAAACCACGTGTGATTAGAAAAATGATTATCGAAAATGCACAGTACGAATAATTTTTTTGTATTAATGAAAGTAGTATCACATATTAACTTATTTTACTCTGAGAACAGTGCCCCTGCCGCGGAATGCAGTTTGGTGAAATCGATCAAAAAATGAAGCCACTCTCAAGCTTGTGAACTCTGATGAAACGTCTGAGCTCTGAAAACATGGGTATATAGCGTCGGGGCATGACGCTAGCCTTCGGACCGTGAGTCTTCATCATCCTGATCATTATCAGGCTATGATGATGTCCACTGCAGAACGAAGGCCTCTCCCTGCGATCTCCAATTACCCCTATCTTGCGCTAGCTAATTCCAACTTGCGCCAGCAAATTTCCTAACTTCATCACCCCACGTAGTTTTCTGCCGTCCTCGACTGCGCTTCAATTTTCTTGGTATCCATTATGTAACTCTAATGGTCCTCCGGTTATGCATCCTACGCATTACATGACCAGCCCAACTCCATTTTTCTCTATTAATGTCAATTAGAATATATGCCATCCCCGTTGCTCTCTGATCCACGCAGCTCTCTTCCTGTCTGTTAACATTAAGCCTAAGATTTTTCGTTCCATTGCTCTTCGTGCGGTGCTTAACTTGTTCTCCAGCTTCTTTGCTAAGCTCCAAGTTTCGGCCCCATATGTTAGTACCGGTCGAATGCAATGATTGTACAGCTTTCTTTTCAGTGACAGTAGTAAGTCCCCAATCAGGATTTGGCAATGCCTGCCGCATGCCTTCCAATCGAACCGCACCGTCAGTACTCGGGTTCAAATCCCGCCTCTCTCTCTTTCTCTCTGTGTTTCTCTTTCTTTCTGTCTCTTTCTTTTTCTCAATCTGTGTCTCTCTCTCTCTCTCATTTTCGCTTTCTCTCGCCCATAGCAAGTTACGTTACAATCGTCGGTACAATGCAATCATATGCTTCCCATAAATGTACTTTCAGGAAGCGTGGGTGTATAGCCTTGTGGTTATGACGCTCGCTTTCGGAGCGTGGGTACGAGGGCTCGAATCCCGCCTCGCCAAGGAAATTTATTTTATTTATGTTATTTGTTTCTCTCGCTCTCCGCCTCTATCTGCACCTCCTTTCCTCATCTCACACTCTCTCGACTTCGCTCGAAACTGCGAACACCATGGCTCCGTTGGGATCAACCTCGACCTTAAACAGCTCCGCTGTGAATACCCTTTCAAGAAAACACGCAGCAACTTTGGCATGCACTATTGCGTGGCGTTCGCCGAATCCCGCCTCGCCAAGGCAATATATTTTATTTATGTTATTTGTTTCTCTCACTCTCCGCATGTCCCTCTGTTCTCTCTCTCTATCTGCACCTCCTTTCCTCATTTCACACTCTCTCGAATTGGCTCGAAACTGCGAACACCATGGCTCCGTTTGGATAAACCTGGACCTTAAACAGCTCCGCTGTGAATACCTTTCAAGAAAACACGCAGCAACTTTGGCATGCACTTTTGCGTGGCGTTCGCCGCGGTATCTCGTTTGTTGTAAGTTTCACCACGAACGTTTTTGCACGCCACCAACTTTCAATGGAAGATGAAGAACCATGCCTTCAGCGCATCGGTCGCATCGTGATCTACACAAACCAATTTGCGTGCAAGACTGTGGCAACAAACTCGTATTTGCACTTTGTGAACAATTTTGTTAAAAATGTGCACTTCTTAGGTTCGGTTGTGGTCCTCATATGACAGAGAAACAAACCCCTTAAATAACGTTACACGTACTCAGCGACTGAACCTCGCTATTACCTAACGCTCTCAGACATCAGTGAACAGCTACCCTCATGTTGCGCATTACAAAACGCTTCTAGCTTTATTTTTCTTTATTATGATAGCAATTAGATGAACCTTGCAGGCAAATTTTCACCGTCACGACAGCTGCCGCCATAGGGTTCAGCTTAAATTGGTGTATGATAGGTACGCACCAGTGCGCCGTGTGCTGTTTGTGCGAGGGAAAGTGTGCGAGGGTGAGCCCGGAAGGATGTTGTGGTCACCTGATTGAAAGCACGCTAAAGCGGGTAGGGAAGGAAAGTAAAAACGCGGTAACATGATACTTGATCAAGTGCGGGCAGCGGAGAGGGATGAGTGCACGTTCTTATAGTGATAGCAATTATTTGGACACTTCAGGTGCACTTTCGCCGCCGGCGTCGCCGTCGCCATTACATTTAGCATAAAGTACAAGGACGATAACAGTGTCGCCACGCGCCGTATGCTATGCTATGCTATGTGTGCGAGTGAAAACACGCGAGTATGGCCGACAATCGCGGCTCAATCTGGAGTGCGCTAGAGAGGAAAGCGGACAGTAAACGCGCCGTCTTCCGTTGTGCGAAAGGCGGGGGGCAGGACGGGGGGAGAGGAGGGATGGCGTTGTGCCCCGGAGCAACTGCGTGAATCCCGAACGGGCGCAATGGGAATTGACGATCATGGCTCAATCTCACGGGCTAAAGGGAGGAAACCGGGGAGGCAAAGCCAGAAACTGCGTACTTTGCGCAGCCGCGCGCGGTCTGACGCGCCGTGTATAGAAAAAGGTTTGCGGACGGCTCAAGCCTTTCTGCGTGCTGTGTTCTCGCCGCTCAGTTTGCGTTGAAGCGATAAACAGTACGAAGGTCACTTTGCTTCCAGATGCTATGGCGCTTGCTCAAGCCAGTGTTTTGACCGCGAGTGTGTTCATGTTTGCCTGTGCGCGCTGACACTGTGCTTGTTGATCCAGTTGGTAAGCGAAATGCTTCCAAGTATATACGGCTGATACATCCACCATCTTTACTTCGTAAAGGTGTTTACTAATTTGCTAACGCAAGTTGATGCTTCGCCTATCAGTCGGGACAGCGACTTTTTTCGTCTAGTCTGGCCATCGTGGTACCAATGTGTGCAAGTGCACCCTGTATTTAAGGAAATCTGAAGCGAGCGAAAATTGTAGGCGGAAAGAGATGGCTGGTCTCTTCATGTACGCTCACTTTACCTAGTTTGTTTCCGAAATCACGTAATATCCAGTCACGGAGTAGCGTTGAAACAAATAGCAGACCGAAGGAGACTGCGCGCGCCAAGGCAGGCGCTTTTGATAACGTTAGCGCTGAGACATTAAGTGCTCGCGGTAAACGAGTGAGATCTGATCATGTTATCCAGTGCTGCAACGGAGCTGCTGCATCGTCTATTTCACTACAGTTTCAACGTCGGGCAGCTGGCCGAGCTTCTTTCGGGATCTGCGTAACTATACGTGTATATTACGGGACTTTAGACACTCAGTTAAAGACACTAGACGACATCGAGTGCGCTATAGTTTCATTTTTTATGAGACAAGTATCATATTTGCGCTGCGAGTTACCATCATACATTGTGCTGCGTTCTCACTTTGCTTTGTCATCTCAATCGCCGTGTTTTCTCAGCATAGAACGAATGAGCAGAATAAGGTTATTTTCCATGTTTTATTACACATTCCTCGCAGTCCCAAGGAAACCTCTACTCGTACGAGTTTGCGTAAGACTGGCACGAAGAATGTAAGAGCAGTATTTCAAACCGACAACAGAAACACTCAGCAGCATAGCAAATTACTGGGACAGTGTAGTGTATACGAGATAGAAGCACTGCATTATAAATCGCATATGTAGTCAATTGCATGCGCTTTATTAATTTCTCCCATGCAGTCAATAGATAACGCGTAATAATTTGCGTTATCATGAACTATATGTGATGTTGTGACGCGTATGCAGTCCTATTTCGGTGTTTGCTACTCATTTGCCGCTTTCTCTCTTCGCGGTCACGAGTGCTGCTTACTCATGTACATGAAAAACACAGAGCACGAGAGTCGTTAAGTTCCGTGCACCCTTGCTTATTTGCTGTAACGGAACAATCGCTGCGCATGCCTCGACGTCGGCAGGCGCATGCGAGTGCTTTCTGTTTATCTTTAATATATGATAGTCGTCAATAGTACTCATAAAATATGTAGGCTTTCATTACATCAATTTTTGAGACATGACATATTTGGTTTCTCGCTCGTTTGGGCTTAACCTCACAGCTTGTTCTGTACACTGTAAGAAAGAGGCGGAAAAACACATAAAAAAACGGAAAATGGTAAGTTTCTCTACAATGTATTTCAATGGAAGAAACAGGGGCCGAATTCACATTGTTTTTCTTTCGTAAGTTTTCTATCTGCCATTGGTCAACCGCCTTCGTTAATAATATTCCAAGCATCCGGATTGGCTGAATTTTTTTCTTACGAACAATTTTAACACAAGAAGGATTTGTGAATTCCGTCCCAGATTATTCGATTTCTAAAAATTGGTTTTCTTTGTTATGGTCAGAGACAGACTTGTTCTCTATTTTAGCGGTATCGGTTCCCACACGATAAGGTGAAAAACTTTGTCATAAATATTGCGAGCTAAGCAGAATTTTTTGTCTCTTCACTACACTCAATTAAAGTTTGTGTGCTGCTTCACCAGCCACGCAAGCATAGGCAGATAGATCCCGTATGCAAGAGCGGATTGGCGTTATAGTGTCCGAATTAAATGAGGCTGCAATTATTAGTCAGTGATACCGCTTAGAGCATGGCTATATTAGCTCTAAGAGCAGATATTTGCATGGGCCGCGTACTGTCGGGTGTCTTTGCGCCAGGTATCTTGTCAATGGTGGTCACATCTTCTATGCTTTATGTATCGTCCTCATCTCGCCATGTACGACCTGTTACCACCACATCGCCGCATTTGGCTCTTTGCTACTACTTCAGAGCTGCGATCACCACGTGAGTAAAAGTTACTCCCTAATGGAATAAACTAGATATTTTTTCTGTAATATTAGAGAAAAACAATAAAAAGCATATTTTTGTGAAATCACCGATAAACAAGCCCACAGAAAACAGAAGACAATTGGAAATATATGTTATGAAAATTGCCCTACTTTTTCTATTTCTTTCATCAAAAATGTTTAACAGTGTAGTGTTTTTTATTAGTCTTAGCTGTGGTATATCGCTTTGTTCAGAGTCAAATGCTGCAGAGTATGCTTTCTTCAGGTCCATCCAAATGTTAAAAATGTCCTCTGGGCAAGTGCAGCGGCGTCGTCCAAAGCTTGTATTCCATTACCAGAATCTTCTGCCACTCTAGCAATGCATTTCTAAAAAAAGCACAGAAAACACGTATCAGTGACAAAACATTATATTGAGCTATTGTTGCGATAGCAATTATAAGCACACTCCATACGCATTTCTGCCGTTGTCGTCGGCGTCGCCCTGATGTTTCGTATAAAGTCCAAGGGCGCTTACATCGTCGACGCGCGCCGTATGCTGTATGTGCGAGTGAAAGCGTGCGAGGGACACCCGAGGATGCTGGCTGAACCTCGCGCGCGCAAGGGAGGAAAGCGGGGAGGGAGGGAAGGGGGGGGGGGGGCTTTCTACACCGGTGTAGGCTGCGTTTGGCGCGGCCGAACAGGCTGTACCTTCAAATCGGTCTGCGAAGAGGACAGAGTGCAGTGAGTGCTGATAGCTTCGTGTGCGGCGAGTTCTCACCGCTTAGTTCGCGTTGACGCGACTGACATCACGCAGGTCAATTCGCTCGCTGCTGCTGTTCCAGCTCGCTGCCTCATTCCAGCGTTTTCAGAGCGAGTGTCTGTGCTCATCGAGTAAGATGTGTCCATATCTGCCTGTGCGTGCGTGACACCAATTTTGTTAATTTTGCTAGTAACGGAATATTTACGAGTTAATATGGCCGATAAATATACTGTCCTTATTTCGTATAAATGTCTGCTAATTTGCTATCGCACTCGATGCCTCGTCTTTCGCGCCAGACTGCGACTTTGTCTGATCAACCAGTGATTAGACAAATACGTACACCTGTGAGCAAAATTATACGGACAACGGCAGTACGTGACAAACTGCATCGACATGCCTATATACTGTCGAGAGTCGCGCCGAGTAGCGGTGCGCATGTTCGTCCCATAATATCCGCCGGCGAGTCGTATTGCTTTCGCTGACGAGGTTTCGGTGCTCGTCGACGAAACGACAACAAGGTGCCGCTTTCTTTGCTCCGTCACATCTGCGCCGTTCTTTCAGTCAGTGGCTGCGGCAGACATGGCTGGCAACCGTTGCGCATTAGATTTATTCGAATGTCGTATGGCTAACAGCCTCCATTGGCGCCTTTTGATTACTCGCGCCGAATACCTGGCTACCTACGGCGGCGTTATACAGGGCGTCCCACGTAATTTTAGCCAAACATTAAAGATATGCAAATGCCACGTAGTTGGACAGAACCAAGGCAATGTTATTTGCCGTCGTTGGGAGATACTCAAATTTTTACAGCTAAGCTGTATATGGCCACGTTCTGGCGGATCGCGTCCCCGGACAAAACGACGCTTAGAAGAACTTTCGACCGCCCTCGCCCCGCCACTGCCGATGCCTCTTTCATTTATGTCGCGATACTCGGTGGCGGCCCTTCCCACGAATAGTTGTGCCCCTTTGTCTCATGACGTAGGGATAGCGCTAGCGCTGTTGTCCTCATTTGCACTTTGGACTCGCTATGGGACAGTCGCATGTCGTTCGCTAGGAGGAAGAAGAGCGGGAAATGAAGGAGCGCCAACGCGCACAGTAGCGCGAATGGGCGCGAAAACGAGGTGAAGCCACTGCCGCAGAACGTGCAGACACAGCCGCAGCCGGTGTTTCGAGTTCCACCACGTGGAGAAGCTGCGATTTCTTCCCGGAAGATCTGCTCGCCCTCCTGGAGCGCCGACGTGCACAAAACTGTCGGCGCAGCCGGCGCCGGCGGGCGAATATCACCGACGAGGATCGGGCCATTGGAGCGCAACGAAACCACTGTGCACGCCGCCGCGATTGCACACCATCGGAACGTTTACCCGCTGCAGCGGCGAGGTTTGAACGAGAGTTCATCGGCAACCAGTTCGGCGCTACGTGTGCTGTCTGTGACCGTATTTGATTCGCCGTAGACTTGGCAACGATTTGCGGCGTGCGGGACGCCCAACAACGTGAAATACTCGCGGGGGCGTTAAGGCAGTGCATCTCTTCCGAAATTTTCGGATAGCAGACCCACCATAGTCACAGTTTCGCGTGCTTCTATCTTCACAGTAGTAGAAGGACTCTGAATGTTTTTTTTTACATTCCGCCCAATTTAATACTTCGTCGTAATTAATTAATAAATATCTGTCAATAGAGAAAATTGTAGAACAACATGAAAAACTCGTGATACAGCTTTCTGTTGCTCAATACGTGATACATAAAAGTGTTTTTTTCCCGAGCTTGAAAGAAGTCCGCGAATACGCGCGAAATTGCCGCGCAACTGGCCGCTTGAAGCACTTTCCGTGTGTTCGCGGGCTGCTTGTGACACAGGCTGGACAGTTGAGATCGCTCTCAAGAAAACGATGCAAACAGACTTAACCACGAAGACCGTCTAGTGCGTGTTGCATAAAATGGAGCTCCTATCGAATCCTTCCTGCCGTTTATGCTGTGACTGTGCTGGGTGTGCCGTACAGGCCTGTGACTCTTTATCGAGATAGCAATTGCATGGACAACCCAAACTCATTTCTGCCGTCGCCGTGATGTTCCGTATAAAGTCCAAGGGCGATAACACTGTCGCCGCGCGCCGTATTGTGTATGTTCGAGTGAAATCACGCGATGGGAGCCGGCGATCACGGTTCAATCTGGCGCGCAAAAAAGGGGCGCTGTGAGGGAAATTGGAGAGGGCGTTGTTCTCCGACAGCAAATGCGTATTTTGCGACTCCGCGTGTGGGGAGCCGACGATCGCGGCTCAATCTCGCGCACGCAGGGAGGGAAGCCAGCAGGTAGCGCGGGAAGGAAGGGTTGGTGTTCTACTCCTGCACCAAGTGCGTACTTTGCACGGCCGCACGTGCCTTATCTTGAAAGTGATCTGCAGGCGGTTCATACCTTTCTGTGTACTGTGTTCCCGTCGTCCGGTTTGCGTAGAAGCGATACACAGCACGAAGGTCAATTCGCTCGCTGCTGCTAGCGCGCTTCCTGACGCCAGAGTTTTGAGAAGGGCAGTCTGTGGTCATCGAGTGTGATGTGTTCATGTGTGCCTGTGCCCGCTGACACCATGCTTGTTAATTTTGTGAGCAAGCGAATACTTTCGTGAGCAAGCGAATAGTTTACATAGCCGATATAACTACTAAACTTACTTCGTATAGCAGTCTTAAATTCGCCTTTCGGGCGAAATTGCGGCTTTTATAAGTCTTCGCTTTTGTATCAAGATTTTCTTTGTATTTCTTTTAGGAATACAGATGCATTACTTTAGCCTGCAAGTTTGAACAACTTACCAAAGCTTTCTCTGCAGCGTAACCAAACTGTGTCGGCAAGTGGAACTTCGTATATAGCACTGAACTCTGCGGGAAAAGAGCACACAGTGCAACAGATCAATGCTTGTACTTTAAGGAATAGTGCTGTCAGTGAGGCATGCTTAAATTGCGGTGAACTTCACGTCGAAGTTCTGCCGTCAAGGCCTGGAACTGTGAACAGAAACGTCTGCTGTAATGTTGCGTTCACGCGAAGATAAGTCGCGGCATTCCATTATTATCAACTGTGTAGTCTCCTAACTCTTCTCCTGTCACTGATTTCACGTCGTTCTAATAGATCAGGGACATTCTTGGACTAATTATCGTTGCATTCAGGACTAAGCGTACGAACTTCATGCATGTTCTTGGCGTTACGTTAGGAATGGCATGCTTCAAATTCAAATGGAGCCTACTTAAAGTGTACCAAGTGCACTATATGGCCTATATATAACACAATATGCACCCGCTTTCACTGACGGTTTCCTGCTGTCGTGTAACACTAGAAAGTCGCCAGGCGCATATGTTGTACGCAAATGTAAATTTCGGCGCGTCTGTCTTTCTGAGTGGTGTTCCACAACAGGCAACTGTAATTAGTTCAATTCGGTTCAATTTATTATTTCTGTTTACATCACAGAAAAATACACAAATATGTCTCGACCGACAGGCAGAGGCTAGCAGAGGGTCAAGTACAGGAAAGCTGCCCTAATGCAAGAAAAAAAATTGTGTTACCAGGTATATTTGTTAAATAAATAACGGCAATTACAAATAATAGATAGTATCACAGATTTAACATGTGATTTAGTAGTATGTCACAGAAGAAGAAGACACCGGTAAGGAAACCTGACTACACAAACGATATAGAAAGGGCTTAATTTAACACGCTAATGTTGCCCACAAACCCGGATACACCTTTACCACGTTGTGAGTTCGCATATTTCATTAGAAAAGTAATTTTGTTGAAACGTTATGCACAACACATCTCCTAATGGCAGTGGGAAAATTTGAAGCTTCTTTTGTATGACGCGGAAGTTAATTCCAAAGATTGCCTCCGAGAAACTGTATTAGCAGTTCTCGATTTACATTCGTTGCTAGGGGTAAGCTAAAATTTCTAGATCTAACACTTCGGATGATGCGATCTGAGGAGCGAAATATTGACACATGAAATGACTTCTTATAATATATCAGAGACGCCACGACTGAAACTGGTTTTATGGTCGTAAGCAGTCAAATGCCCGTATCTTGAAGGTATAAGATAGTGGCTTACTTGTATGGTGTCTAAATATTGTAGCTATGCTGCGCGCTTGTTTTCTGCAATTTTATTACGGGATTGAGATACGTCGTATACGTCCAACTACAGGATTCCACGCACTAGGATGAAACATTGTGCGTGAATGCAAAATGTAGAGTGCGCAACAGATCAACAACAAAGTAATTTCGAGCTTCCACAAGAATAAAACATCCAAATGCCAATTTCGCACATAGATAAATAATCTGATATCGCCAATGTAAATAGCACTCCAACGTCACTCCGAAATATCTGAATACTGGTGTGCGCTCAAGTGAATAAGAATTAATTTGAATGCAAAAGTCTTGATATAAATTTCATCTGTGTGGGTGGAATATTTTGTACTGTGTTTTCGTCGCATATATGAATAATTTGTTATCTGAGCACAATTTTGGTATGAGTTTTAAGTCTGAATTAGTTCTGTTTTCAACTTCAATGGAGTTATCAGGCATGTGTTCGAGTGAAATCACGCGATGGGAGCCGGCGATCACGGTTCAATCTGGCGCGCAAAAAAGGGGCGCTGTGAGGGAAATTGGAGAGGGCGTTGTTCTCCGACAGCAAATGCGTATTTTGCGACTCCGCGTGTGGGGAGCCGACGATCGCGGCTCAATCTCGCGCACGCAGGGAGGGAAGCCAGCAGGTAGCGCGGGAAGGAAGGGTTGGTGTTCTACTCCTGCACCAAGTGCGTACTTTGCACGGCCGCACGTGCCTTATCTTGAAAGTGATCTGCAGGCGGTTCATACCTTTCTGTGTACTGTGTTCCCGTCGTCCTACTGCTGTGTCATCTACCTAGACGAGTGCCTCAGACGACGGTAAAGTTTTGGAATGGTCATATACATAAAGAGAAAAAAAATCGGGCAAGGAACTTAACCTTAAGGTATACCTAGGCATTGAGCTTGAATAGAAGACCATGTGTCATTCATCATTACTTTCAGTTGACGGCAATTAATGACCGTCAACAGAAATGTTTGAAATCATGTTGAGTCAACAGAAATTACGTCGTCAACAACAGAATTTGCAAGAACCACCACAGGACGGTCATTTATTGAAGGCAGTCATAGGTCAAATTATGTTGTACCCATGTATACATTTTTGCATATCTGTCCTTTAATAGCGTTCAAACACAAGAAGTTTCAATAATTTGCAAGAACCTTCGAAGACGTTGATTTAACGAGGGCAGTCACATGCCAAGCCGACGTTATTGCCGCAAACGTTTCGGCCACCGTCATTCCTGAAGCATCTCCAGAGATGATTCTGAGACTGTATAGCTCGGCTTCAAACACTTTAAATTACGTCTCTCTAATTTCATAAGCTCCTTTGCAGCCTTCACGAGCTCAAGCTCGCGGCTGCAGATCCGTGGTATAATATAATAAACATTGTCTTTAGTCCTTGTGAACATTCGCCAAGAACTAATTACGGAAAATAATTATCCCAGACATGAAGACTGCTGCCACAATACGAATCACCACATGAACTTAGATTATAGTCTTCATTATTTCGCAATTCAATGTGGTTTTGATTTTAAGAAGCATAAGGAAATATTTACTTTATCCACGTACACATGTTTGCTCCTTTTATCATATCAAATCATATTTATTCTATATTGCTATTCTTTCGTTTATAACATGTCATTTGGTAAAAATAACTCATTACCGGGTGATTCCACGTAAGGTGGAACAAAGGACGGCCGGTCGACCTTTTAAATTTAGTTCAAATTTTTATATATTGTTGCCTGATGAGTGGAAAGAAGAGATCCGCAATTGGTTTTGCTGCCAAATTTTTTTTCGAAGTGGACAAAGTTTAAGTAATATCAAAAATGGTGTTTTTTTAAATTGTTATCAGATATTTTCATTGTGCGGTGTTTTCTTGAAGTTAGCTCGATAGTATCTCTTTATTGAAAAGTTATATAAATATAAGCTTTAGCAGTTTGGTAAATAAGTATGCGTAGAACGTAATTCGGAATTGTTGCCGCTCTACCACAAGCCTTTCTTGAGATAAAGACCTGAAAAGTAGACAAAAAAAAAGCGTTTCCTGGGCAGATTTCGAGGTTTTTTATAAAAACATCTACACTACCCACAAAAACCAAAAATAACTGAACACAAGCAAAAACATGCATATATTTATTTAGAGAAATTTCAGCTACCTAACTTTATTATTTTGTGTAATTCATAACCAAAGTTGGCCAAAATAGCAGAGCAGGTAAGCGCGGCACTCCACCTCTTCGTCATTATTGATTCGCGGTGCTTCGAAAAAAAAACTTGGCAGCAAAACCAATTGCGGATCTGTTTTTTCCACTCATCAGGCAACAATACATAAAATTTGAAACTAAATTTAAAAGGTTGAGCGGCCATCCTTTGTTCCATCTTACATGGAATCACCCTACCAGAGCGATCATATCTGCTAACAGACTTCGGGTCTCAGACAGATAGAAGGTTGAGCGTTTTGGCATGTTATTTCCCTCAAATTCGGGCGTATTGCTTTAGTTTTTATTGCTAACGGTAAATTTGTTGATCATTTGAAAAAAAATCTATATGTCGTAACACCACAATTTTTTATCTTTGAATATTTTTCCCATGGCGCTCACCGTTTTCATATTTGAGTAAGGGTGGTGGGATGGGCTTTCACGCAGATGACAATGTTTTTTTTTTACATTTAAGCACTATGTAGTGTGTCAAATCGCACTCGTCAACACTGAAGTTACATCGAACTTATATAAGAACAATGTCATCGAGAAACACTCTAACCAAGGCACCACACTATACAGGGTGTTTCATTTTAGCTGCACCAAATTTTTAAAAATTGCCTGTGGCAGATAGCACAATTATAATCCTTGATCTAAACTACTCGATGAGGCGGCCATGACTTCCACGAGAAATCAAAACGCCTAATTGAGTAATTAGCATAATTACGCGAGTTAACTTTTTAATTAATTATTTTACGGCACATCTTTCAATCTACGAATAATAGCCGCTGAGTTCGCCGCTGAGTTCGCCGCTGAGTTCGCAAGGCGAACTAGCCGCTGAGTTCGCAAGGCGTATCCACTTGGAACGAATTCTCAGTACTGAACCAGTTTCGAGATATTAATTTTTAACGCGTCCAAGGAAATGTATGGGCGTTCCAGTCAACTTTTTGAGGAAAACGCTATTTTATGCATTGAAGCACAAAGTTAACTGGAACGCCCATGCATTTCATCGGACACTTTGAAAATTATTATCTCGAAACTTGTTCAGTCCTGACAATTCGTTCCAAGTGGATACGCCTTGCGAACTCCGTGGATATAATTTGTAGATTGAAAGATGTGCCGTAAAATCATTTATTAGAAAGTTAATCAGCGTAATTATACTAATTACTCAATTAGGCGTTTTGATTTCTCGTGGAAGTAATGGCCGCCTCATCGCGTAGTTTAGATCAAGGATTATAATTGTGCTATCTGCCACAGGCTATTTTTAAAGATTTGGTGCAGCTAAAATGAAACACCCTGTATGGTGAAATGTCTATGTAGCAATCACGAGTGAGTGTATTTTAAATCCGAACAAAATAAATGAGGATTTATTTGAAACGTTTCGAGGGTTCATAGCTGTTGCCAATAACGCATAAAAATGACCAGGGAAATAAGACACCTCCTAAACTTCAATGATGACGTAATTCAGCAGTGAACGCAAAAACAACCATCAGCTGAGAAATTGTAGACAAAGCGCTGTTTTACGTGTCACCCAATTCTCTAATAATAATCCGTCTCATCCGCGGTTTTCTGTGTAATATAGAGGTGCTTAACAAGTCCGGTAAAGAAAAAAATTCACATGATAGTAAATTTTTTTCCACAGCTGGCGGGACAGCAGCAGGCGTGCGGGCTGGGACACTGCCAACACCTCTACGTAAGACCCTTCCTGTTTTTAGCCTTGTTTGTGTGCGTTGTAGTGTACGTTAAAGAACCCCAGGTGGTCAAAATTAATCCGAAGCCCTCCACTACGGCGTGCCTCATAATAAGAACTGGTTTTGGCTCGTAAAACCCCAGAAAGAAGAAGTAGCCTTGTTTGCGGCTGCAGGCACATCGTACGGTAATGAGGAAAAGAAAATCAAGTTTGCAGGGGCGCCGTACTTTTACCAGCCTGCCTGCATAGGATTGTGTGTAGGTTCGCCTCTGCGGGATAACTGTCTTACCTCTCTGGTAAGATAGTTTTCACAGGCCCTTTTCACCTAAAACCAAAACAGCTTTTCGACGTTCTTTGTTTTCTGAAGAGCTTCGTTGTATCTCATGCGCTTCCCGTTTCCAGGCTTCAGTGCTGAATCGTTGTCAAAGTGGCTCAATTTTCTATATCCTCCCGAGACCCAAACACAGCTTGCTGACGTAATTGCTCTTCAAGCTGGTTTTTGCTGACTACTGGTATGTTAATAATGTAAAAAAAAACATAATTGAAAACTTAAATTCCTTTGCATAGATTCCAGAAGCTGCATCTCCATGTACGGGGAAGAAGTATCCATCTCCTTTTCTTTGCTACACTAAAAACAGCAGTTCGTTGCCTAAACGAATAGATGATTCAACTACGCGTAGTACATTGCCATGTTGCGGCTGCATCCTGGATTTTGACGAAATATAAAAAAAATTGTTACAAACTTCTAGTGTGCTTTCCACCGTTCGTCACAACACAAAGGTCTAGATTAACTTAGCTTCGAATTTCCCTAAAGCATTGCAAGAATATGAGTAAACGCCTTCTGTACAGTTCCACGTGCACTAGATATAAGTTCAAGAATAGATAATTTGAGTAATCACTGTCGAGTGAATTAGAGAAAATCAAGACAATGTGCAATATATTGTACAAGGGATGTTATGAGGATATAAAGGGTAGCCACGCATTTTAATTACATAAATAAGCAGAAACTGACACATACCTTATTCAGGTTCATAGCCACAGAACAATCAAGCCACTGTAATCAGCAAAATTACTGGATTTTAGTCTATTATATTATGCAGGTAAAAATATTAGTTCAGCTATCTTTCTGTGTTATGCTACTATTTATTTACTTGCCATGATTCGAATGTTCCTGATTCGTAATAGAGAAGTCTTGAGCTGTTGCGCAACCACGAACAAAACTTCTGCCACCGTGTTAGCTGCTCTTCGTCCGATTTATTAGCGATATTTTTTCATTATGCTATATAATGGATCAAGAAACAAAAAAAAGTTTTGTTGTGAGAAATTTCTGCAGAATAATAATTGCAGAAATCCTTCCATGAAATGATCCCTTGGCTGATTCTGATGAATTTTCTTGCAGAAATGCGTTGGCGTTCCAATTAGTGTTGTGTTTCATTGCATAAAAGGACGTTTTTAAGAAAGTAGTAACTGGAATGCCGATGCATTTCTCCACAAAGTTCTCTCGAAACTGGTGTCATCCTGAGGACTCGTTCCAAGCAGATTCGCCTTGTGAACTTCACGGCTAGAATTTGTAAATTGCAATATGGGCTATAGGATAACTAACTAAAACTTTAGGCAGTGAATTTTTGTTATTTAGCTGAATATGTATTTCAATTTCTTGTGCAAGTAATGTCCACGTCTTCCTGTAGACCAGCTCAGGAACTAGACGTGCTATTTGTCACAGGGAACCTTTAAAATTTTTTTGAATGTGTTTGCTGAAACTCTATGTACATGGGGCGGTCCGGAACGTGTGTTGCGTGCCTCATGCTGGGAGCTTCAAAGTTTGAAAAAAAGAGAAGAAGAAAAAAATTAGGGGCAGCTTCACACTAGTGGTACGAAGACTGGGCAAACAGCGAAGCTGGCGACCCCACCTAGCTTTATGTCGGTTTGGCCAAGTTTTTGCGAGGTTATGCTTCAAGACTCGGTCACGTTTTGCGCAAGACCACTTCGAAATCATCGACAGAGAAGGAGCAACGAACCCTCGGTCAATAAAGTATCTGGACGCTCAAACGTTCTTGCTCGGTTTCGCGTGCTCGCCACTCCAGATCTTCGCGTATGTTCGATGTTTTGCAGCCGCTTCGGCGGCGCGATACTCTCAATTGCTCTCGAGTACCAGCGTGGTGGCTTTCGCGCCGCGCTTCCTCTTCTTCAGAAATGACGCTCGTCTTCGTCTGCCCCATCTTCGCGGGGATCTGCTCGGCGCGGAGACGGCGGCGTTTGTGTCGCCGCGGAGGTGACTCGGAGCTATATATACCGTGGGTCAGCGCAGTAACGTCACGGCTTTTCTCCGCCTCTGCACAGCCGCGGCAACCACTCCGCATGGCGCGGTGACGTCATGGCTCGGCAAAGTTAAGGCGAAGCGATGCGGCGCGCGCGATGACGTCACCCTTCACGCAGCTGTGGCGAGGCTCGGCGTGGACGGCGCAGTTGGGGAGAAGCGTTGCTAGGCGACGCATGGTGACGTCATCGCCAGGCGGAGGTTTTGCGGCGCATACTCGACGGACCATCCTCGAGGTTGCGCCATTGATCTTGGACCCTTTCTGCACTACCACCAGGACCAGCCAACATTTCGACGTTACACTTGACAGCAAAAGCCCAGCTTAAACAGCTTCGCTTTTAACAGAGAGCGTCTGGTCCCTCATAGGTCTGAACGGTTATCGCGTCTTTCGCTCGCTGACTCACGCATTGTTGCAGTGAACCTAACCTCGGTCCCTATATGGGGCTTCTGTGCTGGAGGTCTTGTGTTCGAATCGCATAGTCGGGCAATTTTAACAATGTTTATACAATAGTTTATAATGCACTACTGTCTTAAAAATTGTCACTTTGCAAAATCACGAAGCCATTTAAAGCCAGAAGGACGCAGCTTAGGCAAATCCATGTACTACCCAGCATTCCATGTTGGCTGTACTGCCCTGCTTGAACTAGTAGACACTAGTAGACACTAGCGCTACAGTTCGCGCTCGTAGTTGTATGAAATTTCACGCCTGTGACTGATACATAGCGTAGATGGCGCGCACGCCGCGGGGTGCTGCGACAAGCCCGCTCGCTGGGCTCCTAGCGCCTCGCCGAGAACCACTACGTGCTTGTAACCGTCTCTGTGGGTGACGAGCTCCAGGCGCGTCGACAGGGAACGCCAGCATCCCACTGGAACTGGTTGTCTGCTTCCCGAGTGGTGAACCATCGAGGTCGAAGCTGGTTACGTAAGGAATCTTTTCAACGCGAGTCCGCTGGGCGGCACCAATTCCTAACCCAATGTGGGCGCTGCCGATGTTTCAGCACGAGCAAGCATAAAAACGACGTTTCGTTCGACCCTCCCAAATTGCACGATTGCATCTACAATCGGATGTAGTGGCTTCTACGGGATCATGCAAAATCATACTTGAATTGCGTGCCACGCTCACGTTCAGTAGGCGGAAAGCTGTTGGCATGCCCCATGGCGCTGTAGCCTTCGTAGTGCAAGCCATTCAACACGCAGCAGAAGAACCGCGTACGGGGTCACAAGGAATCTTTCATTTCTAATAATTCCGCTTATTCCGAATGCATTGGAGTACTTCTTGCTGCGAAGTATTTCTCAACTAGTGTATTTCAGCAAGCGCATTGCTTGAATTCGATATAAATTGTATGAGGGACTCCTTATTGAAGGGTGCCTTTGCTTCACTGGATATTTTTGAGAAAGAGCTCCATACTGCCAATTTCTTAGACACCTGCAATAAATAATGGTAACGTGAACGCAACTGAACGTTCTTAACGCCACTGAACGCAACTTAACGTGGCCGTAACGTACACAACTTCGCTAAGTACTTTTTATCAAGAGAAAACCAATCTGCGCGTTCAAATGACAAGAATAATATAAACATGATTTCTGATTGCGCGTTCTGATTGCAAAAATTGGATATCGTTAAAGATACACTAGTGATGTAACACTGCATATAAATGAGGGTTGATGGATACCGTAATTTGGATGCTACAAGGTTGTATTTGAAGACCTGATACTCTCTGCGGAAAAGGAAATGCTGCATATGCATATGATTTGTCAATATAATGGAGTATTTATGCTCGCCTAATGCACAGCGGTTTCAACAGGCATTATAGCTCCTCATGCATATATATATATATATATATATATATATATATAACTTAAAAGAAGTGCAGGCGCACGTGGAAAAGCACAACCATTTTAATTTCGACTTTTTGGCCGGGGTCCGGCCTTCATCAAGAGTGCGATTGCAAGCACACAGATCTCAGTTTGTACAAGCAAAGAAAAGAAGAAAAGGTACCTGGTCTATGACCACAGGCACGTGTACATTTAGTGACGTCATGCATACCATTAGGTACATTGACTCATGTCAAATTGAACGCAAATAGGAGAGCGCGAGAGACATCAATGCGACTACAAGTTTCCTCGTGCATACAATGTCGGGAACTAAAAAAAGAGAGTACGTACCTGACATATGACCGCAAGCACGTGCACATTTAGTGACTTTCAAAAGATGGAGCACCAACATTGACGGCACACTAAGAAGGAACAAAGACTGGAAGCGCCTTGTCTTGTCTGTGTTCCTTCTTAGTGTGCCATCACTGTTGGCGCTCCATCTTTTGATAGCTATGCACCAACTAGCCCCACAACGTGTTTTACTATGCATTTAGTGATGTCATGCACACCAACACGTACATTGACTCATGTCAAACTCAACGGAAATAGGAGAGAGAGAGACACCACCGTGACTAAAAACTTCGGGCGCATGTACAGTGGTGCTATAATGTGACTGCAAACCTGCGCGTGCATACAATAGCGTAAAAATGATTGACTGATAGGTAATTTGTGAGTAACCCACACGTGGACAGGTGCACATTCAGTCGTGTTCAGCCAATGGAATGCAGAGGAGAGGGGTATGATAATGATGATGATGTAGGGTATCATAACAAAGGGTATGCGAGGGATGGCAACTGCCAGGAGAGTTTATCTTTTCTTTTTTGTTTGAGGTTGCAGGAACTTTTGGAACTTGTGGGGAACTTTTGTATGACCACCAAGACAGTCATTTCCCTCTCACCTGGTTATGGGACACCTGTAGTGTGACCTCCACTGAACTGCATTCCACGAGAACTGAACTCCACGAGCTGCATTCTATGGTATTCTTTGTACAAGTGACATTCTTTCTGTTTGCGGGGAAGCTGTTTGGTATACAAATTCTTTGTGCATTAAAAATAAAATAAAGGATAAATGAAAAATTTCATGAAAAGGTGAAGTAGTAAACATCGACACAACAGAAGGGCGGAGAGAATTGTAAATAATGATGCAGAAGTATACATATACGTTATAAACATGCCATATAGTATATGTATATATGATCATTAGGAAATGCGTAAGGCAATCAGGAAAAATTTAATTGGAGCACCAAACAAGTGATATTCTTTGTGTTGGCGGGTAAGCTGTTTTTTTATACAAAGTCTATGCGTGTATGAAATATAAAAAAATAGAAAGGAACATTTTATGACAAGATGAAGTAATTACCATAACCGAAAGGTGAGGAGAACTTCTAATAAATGAGGCGGAAATATTCACAATACTTCATAAATATTCTATAATACACATGTCGTATGTAATCGTTAGCAAATCCATAAAGCAACCAGAAAAAAACATTCATTGGTGCACCAAACATGCCAAAAAGTGCCTCTTATTCGTAAGGCATGCACGTCAGCCTACCTATGCTTTCATTTATTCCCTTTGAAAGTGAGCTGAACTTGGGTATTAGAAATTACTCACAAGCTTATTTGTCGTAATGAGTGGGGAATCCTGATTTCGTAATAGTGGCCTTAAATTTTTCGAAAGGGTGGACTAGTGTGTTCACATGTTTTGAGAGGGGGAGCTGCGGTATAGATTTTACATGTGATTTGTGATTATTAAAGCGTAGCCTAAAAGGGATTTCTGTTTGTTCGATGTATGGTACGCGGCAAATGCTGCATTCGAGGAGATATACAACGTTGCAAGTGTCGCAGTTGTAATCCCCTTGGATTTTGAATGAAAATGAAGAAGCGGTGCCCACCATGCGGATAACCTTAAAGCAAGCTCTGCCCCATGACCCATGAAGAATACCGCTACTTTGGCGAAGAGCACCGCGTCTTCATTTTCATTCAATCATATTTTCATTCAGTCACATTATAGCGCACTGTGTATGCGCCCGAAGTTTTTATGCACGGTGATGTGGCTCTCTCTCTCTCCCATTTCCGTTGAGTTTGACATGAGTCAATGTACGTGTTGGTATGCATGGCGTCACTAAATGTACACGTGCCTGCGGTCATAGACCAGGTACATTTTCTTCCTTTCTTTGGTTACAGAGAAAATTTATAAATTGAGCTCTGTGTGCTTGCAATCACACTCTTGACGAAGGCCGGACCCCTGCCGAAACGTCGAAATTAAAGTGTTGTTGCTTTTCCACGTGCGCCTGCACTTCTTTTCACGTATTAAACACCGGATCCGAATAAATACTTCCTTCATATATATATATATATATATATATATATATATATATATATATATATACTAAAGCTTTGCTGTGTTAAACTCCTTTTACGTGTTTGGAAAGTACAATAAATCAGTGTAAATATATATCTAACTGCAGTAAGGGCTTTCAAATGCCGCATTGCTCACACAAATCAACGCTTGAAAATTGCTTTCATAACCCGGATGAAACGTGAGCCTAGAAGTGTGGAATCATTTCGCAGACATAACGGAACCACACGTTCACCAACTCAGGCTCATCTCAGCAAACAAGTGCAATGTATCGTGCACAACTTCAGTGCCTCTCCTTCGGCGCTTTCACTCGATACTTATGCTGCGCCAGTGGACACCACAGGCCAAAAATATTGGCCTGTGACAGTCACCAGTCCATTCAGAAAAGGTATAGAAAAGATGTGCGAGTGCCTACCGGTTTAAAATTGTTGTCCACAGCCAGCGGAATGCACGTGTTGTAGATAGAGCACGCAATGGGTATCACCTGAAAAATTAGGTTGACAAGATATGAAGTTGTGAGCTGAGAAAAACTTATACGTTATGCGGCTGTTAGGAGCAAATCTTTTCAGCATGACCCTTCGGGGCAATGTAGAGTACCTAAGAAACGGCATAGGGAATAAACTAGTCGTGATATCCCAATAAAATGTGGTAAAATAAGCATGTTTTATATTCCTCACCAGATGTTCGTGCTCACCGAATATGAGAGGAAGTAACCTGAGGTAACACTCCTTGATTGTGCCTTTGGTAGCGCGTGGACTAAAATTTCCAATGTTGGATGTTAAAATATCAACCGTCTGATAATTTCAATAATGAGCACCAAACTTCAGACGCCCCTGTACGTCACGGCTGACTCCATATTCCCTACGCAAAGACTTCTGAAGCGTAGAAATGCTCTTGTAAGACAAGTGAAAAACCAATCTGAATGATACATTATGTCAATAGAAAGAAAAAAAACAACTAAATTGTACGTACTGCATCAGACAGAGTGTTCATTAAGGCATGCCATTGAGGCAACGATTCCATTAAGGCACAGAAGCGCAATAAAAAGTGACGAAAACTTCTGAAGTTATGAAAGAATGAAGGGAGAAATTTCAAAAATGTGTCCCTTAGCTCCACAACACTAGATATCCCTGTTCGGTAAACTGCATCTGTAAGTTCATCTGAGGCGACGCTCAACGACGCTCAACGCTCAACGAGAGAACGCAAGCCAGTGCAACTCTTCCATTTCTGAGGAGGAAGGAATGTTGCAACTACACGTCTGTCTTCGAAGTGCGCGCACCTTTTATCCCTCATCTGGCGATCCTTCAGAGTTCGGACTATCACTACTCACACGTGCTCCTTCCTATCTGCTTGCTACTCGGCTACTTATAAAAACCTTTGAATAAAGGCTCATTTTGTTCTACTGACTACTCTGATGCTTCACTGGCCTTGCGTTACTACGAGCACGCCATGGCTATGCTACACATTCTTTCCAGTCGCTGGTCTTTCACACATGTATATGGCGTATTCCAACACTGGTCGCATGATGACGTTTTCTCGGTGTCTTTCTTTTTCATTTTTTATTTGGCGTAGGTATTGTAATCGTATTTAATCTTAATTAGGCCAGAAGTCGTTCTAATCCTCCTGAATTAATACTGATTAGCTTTATAATTAATTTGTGAATCAATCACAAGTAGTCTTAAGTAATTCAAGTACCCTTAAATAATATTTTCTATGGGGTTGTACGTGCCAGAACGACGACCTCAGCAACCCAACACCTTAGCCACTAAGCAACCATGGCGGGTTTTAATAATCTTGAGTAGGCTTAATTCTTTCAATCCAGTCCTCAACGTCGACATTATCTTGGCCGGAGGATATGCCAGGATAGCGGCGATTGGTAACCATGACGTACATTACAGTCGGGGTCGCAGGAGTAGAAGCAGACGAGGTGTCGTCACCGGGAGCCATGGCGGAAAGCAAGACAGTGCAGCCGCTGCGGAGCTCTGTGGCGAGGGCGGGGAGCGGCACTCTCCACCGAAATGTTACACGAACGAAGGATTAAGCATGGAGACAATTTACAATGTGCATTTACAAAGGACAACATCAGCGCTCGCCATTTCAGCCTGCATTAGCTTGTAAGCCGAAACAACCGCTGGGACCCTACCATTATGCTAGCGAATGTACAATTCTACTTGGGCGGAACACCTCGTTTCTGGTTCCGGAGACACGAGGGCGAGATCTCAAGCTGGGATGCTTTCACGTAGAAGCTCAACGACCTCTTTGGAAATCCGACTTGTCCGCAGCTGGTTGCAAGAAAAGAGCTTGATACCCGAGTTCAGTCTTCTACTGAATCGTATGTCTCGTACATACAAGACGTGCTCGCCCTTTGCCGGAAAGTCGACTAGAAAATGGCGGAGGTTGACAAAGTAGGCCACATACTCAAAGGGATCACGGACGACGCGTTCAACTTGTTTATCTTCAACAATGTTTCCACGTCATTGTCAAGGAATGTCGCCGCTTTGAGCTAGCCAAAAGCCGCCGCGTCATTCCACAGTTATCCCGGCTCCCTAACACGGCTGCGACGTCTTCCTGCGCCGACCTTACCGCTTCACCCCCCTTCAATAAGAACGCCACACGTATTGTTCGCCGCAAGCTCGAGGCTACAAGACCTGCCCCGTTCCATCCTCGGGCCACTTGACCCCACCATTGACCAACCAGCCCCAGCGATCTCTCTCATTCAGGTAGTGGTGCGGCAAGAATTTACTAACCTAGGTTTTGCTGCTCCCTGCTTTGTCTCGCGACAGAGTGGAGAACTCCGGGCGACAAGCCAATTTGCTTTCATTGCCTCCGAAATGGCGACGTAGCTCGCCACAGCCGCACCTTTTGGTCGTCCCCGTATTCGAGCTACTTTTCCCCGTTTCCTCGTCCGTACGCCACCCTCGCCGCTACTCTACTCGCCGTATACATCCTACCTTTGACGTAGGCGTCGATGACAATCGTTCCGTCCGCTCACCGACATCTCAGTGCCGTCGGTCCCCGTCACCCCAGCCATGGCGCTATTCGTCGCCAGCCAATTATGAACCCTCCCGGACGGAAAACTAGACCATGCAGCTCCCGGGGGTAGCGCTGCATTATCTTCGCCGTGTCGAAATCCTTCATTGAAGCTCCCAAGGAATGAGAACTTACTTGATGTTCACGTCGACGGTCTCCCTTTGACGGCATTAATAGATACTGGAGCCCAAGTTTTCATAATGAGTTATAACCTCCGTCGTCGCCTGAAGAAAGTTCTCACGCCTGCTACTACGCGAGCCCTACGCATCGCCAATGGCAGCACTGTTGCCGTCATTGGAATGTGTACTTGCCCTATAAGTATCGCCGACCGGCACCTTCCAGTTCTTTTTACAGTGCTTCCAAACTCTCCCCTTGAACTAATTCTCGGACTCGACTTTCTTACGATGCATTCAGCTTTGATCGAATGTTCTGCCGGTACCCTTTGCCTGGAAGTAGCTCTACTCGCGCAAATTCCTGCCGAACTGCTGAACAACTTTAGTACGACCCCCTTCGTACGCCTGACTTGAAAGCCTTGACTTTCGTCGATTTGCTATAATCATTTCCTGTGTCCGATGGTGAATACATCGCCACACCTATTACTGATGTCCTTTTGATGCGCAAAATCACTGTACCCACTATATTCTACGATGGATCATATCCATGTCATCAGTCAGGTAATGGAGAAATCTGCGGAGTACAATCAACCTCTCTATATCGCTTTCATACATTATGAAAAAAGCATTTGATTCAGTAGAGATACCAGCAGTCTTACAGGCATTGCGTAATCAAGGAGTAAATCAGGCATACGTGAGTAGACATTCATTGGCAACTATCTACAAGGATTCCACAGCTACCTTGGTTCTCCATAAGAAAATTATAAAGCAATCAAGAAAGGGGTCAGGCATGGAGACACAATCTCTCCAATACTATTCACTGCATGCTTAAAAGAAGCATTCAAGCTCTTAGACTGGGAAGGTCTAGGAGTGAGGATCAACGGCGAATATCTCAGCAATCATCGGTTTGCAGATGACATTGTCCTATGGAGCAACAATGGGGACGAATTACAACAAATGATTGAGGACCTTAGCCGAGAAAGTGTAAGATTCAGGTTGAAGATTACTATACAGAAGACAAAAAAAAGCCACAGGCCTGCGCGCCACGCGCAGCAGTCACAGCGTAAAGGTGGTGGAGCGGCTCAAGAGTAGCTCCAATAGCGGCACCGCGCACAACAGGGTCTTCGCTGCAAAGTCTTATCGCCTCGTGAAAACGAGGCGATGAGACTTTCGGCCTGGCGTCGACGGCGTACTGCGGCTTGTAATGCTCTCTGTACTGCTAAGCCCGATGATGCCTGGTTGTAGCCGCGCACAATGCTCTACGATTCGCTTCTTCAGCAGCGGTTCCTACCTTGCGAGGAGACGCCATGCATAACGTTTACCGAAGAGGTATCCAGAATTCGTGGTGCACATCTCACATCCCTTGACCCGTGGCAAGGTACGTTGTGGTTGTTGATGATGACGATGATTATTTATTGGAAGCTTCAAAACGGGCTGGTGAGAAATAGTCACCTAGCCTGCTTGAGTTAACCAGGTTCAGTTACATGCAGCATGCCACTGCTTTAGGCAACTTTCATGTCGGGCACGCTGTGTTTGCAGGTGCCTTAACTAGATAGCGCCACTATACTGGCGGAGTCTCGGGATCGCGTTGATTGCGCGCCTCGTCTGAATCGCATCTCGTCATCTTCGCCTGCGCAGGCTGCGTTTGCAGGCGCCTAAACTACATAGCACCACCATAATGGCGGATGCTCGGAATCACGATTATTGCGCACCTCGTCTGAATCGCATCTCGTACTCTGCGCCTGCGCGCTTGGCTACGGCGCGTTTATAGTGCATTTTACGCTCCCTGATAGCAAGCCTCTGCGTGGCTCAGTGGTAGAGTATCTGACTCCCGAGCAGTGGGAGCGGGTTGGATCCCGGCTGGAACCGGGTACTTTTCTCACATTTCCGGCGATAGCAGTTACGGACACAGTCCGCGTGCGGCGGTGGCGGCGGCGGACACCATCGCGAACCGATACGGCTATTGGAATGAGCCCATAACAGCTTACGCTGTAAACTAATGTTGAATAGTCTGGCAAGCGAACAAGAATTCAGGATCACCAGTCTGCCTTTAGTGTCTGTAAAGGAGTACGTTTATCTAGGTTAATTGCTCACAGCGGACCCTGATCATGAGAAGGAAATTTACAGAAGAAAAAAATTGCGTTGGGGTGCATACGGCAGGCAATGCGGAATCCTGAATGGGAGCTTACCATTGTCGTCGAAAACAAGAGTGTACAACCATTGCATTCTACCGGTGCTAACATATAGGGCAGAAACTTGGAGGTTAACAAAGAAGCTCGAGAACAAGTTAAGGACCGCACAAAGAGTGATGGAAAGGAAAATGTTAGGCCTAGCGTTAAGAGACAGGAAGAGAGTAGTGTGGATCAGAGAGCAAACGGGGATAGTCGGTATTCTAGTTGACATTAAGAGGAAAAAATGGAGCTGGACAGGTAATGTAATGCGTAGGATAGATAACCGGTGCACCATTAGAGGTCACATCATGGATACCAAGAGAAGGGAAGCGCAGTCGAGGATGGCAGAAAACAAGGTACGGTGATAAAGTTAGGAAATTTGCAGGCGCAAGTTGGAATCAGCTAGCGCAAGAGAAGAGTAATTGGAGATCGCAGGGAGAGGCCTACGTCCTGCAGTGGACATAAATATTGGCTGATGATGAAGATGATCACTGTGCCCCACTAGATAGCTTGCACTATAATATCTCGCACCGGTCCTTCTTCCTCTTCTACGTTCTCTAATGTGGCGTTATATTTTCCTCAGGCGCAGACGAAGCGCACCGAGCACGTCATAGTGTACTTTGATGGCAGGAGTTTCTCAATCGTGCAGCGTGCACAACTTGCGCCTCCCGTGAACAGCGATTATCAGCCATCACCTAAGCGTTGATGTAGGCGACGTCGCTCAAGCATTTGGAAATGATGAATAAACCCAAGTACTTTGAAAGAAGCTAATCGCCAAGTCCCCTTATCCGAACCAATTTCCACAGCCACATAAACTCACCTGTGGCTAAAAGGAAGGTCAAATGTTGTGCGTAGTAGCGAGCCCTAGCAAGAGCATGCGACGAGACAGCTCTGAACCCGGTAGGTCAACGTGCTCGTTCGGCGCTACACAAAATCTTCACGACAGAAGCATCTTCGTTAGGCAATAATGGAAGTATGGTGAAGAGAAAATTTTGCGGATGGCCAAGGTAGAGAAGAAAAAAAGTTGCGTATCCTGTGACTTAGGTTTAGCGGTGATGTAGGCATACGTGGTGATACATAATATGGCATCCCAGTTTGTATGATCTACTGAGACAAACATTGAAAGCGTGTTGAGTGTACAATTCATGCGCTCGGTACGGACATTTGTTCGCCGGATGACAAGGCATTGATAACTGAGTTGCTGAGTTATTCTACCACAACGTCAGCGTTGAACTGCCAACTGCATTCACTTATCATGCCATCAGGAGCTCCGTGACAAATGATAATCGGAAGCTGTAGAAATTTTGAACCAAAGCTGTAAAAATTGGGATTGTGGCGCTGGCAGATTACATGGCTGGCGACGTAGTGCTAGGTTATTTTCCACAATTACGGACAAAAGAAACGTTGTCGGAGGCGGTGGAGTATTTGAGCAAATCCAAGGTGTCCGGGCGTAATGTCGTCGTGCATCGCCTGACGTAAGTAAGGTGCAGGTATCCTGAGACGATGAGGAGCACTGGAGAGCTAGCTGTTGCTAAAATAATTAATGTGGCAGAGATCACCATCACAAATCACAAATAGGGTGGTTAATTCAAACTTTTGGGTAGCATGATTCAACGGCCTTGCTGAAGCTTCGCGCTGTTGCTCGTTCTTGAGACGACACAATCAGGTAAGTCTGATCATATTGCAGAATAGGTAGCCGTGCAAATAACCATTATTAGTGGCCTCACTCTGACAGGGAAGACGATATAAACAACCGGCCAGCAGTACAACGAGCAACCAGAGATAATGTGATCGGCAAAAATCTTGAAACGGCTACCGTACAAAAATGGTCTGAACTTGTCGATGGCGAAAACAACAGCATGACATTCCCGATCCATTACTGTATATTTGCTGTCTGCTTTCGTCAGACTACGACTTGCATACGCAACTACGTGTTGGCTTCCGTCGTGTAACTAGACGATCACTGCGCCAACGCCCACGCCACACCATGCAGTTCGGTGATCGTCTTCGGAATCGAAATGACGCAGTAATGCAGTGCAAAACAGGCTTTACATGGAGTGCCGACCGCGACCTGAAAAGGCCTACGTCAATTAAAGATGTTCGCCGTGTAAAGATATCGTTCTGCCTGGTCGTTCAGCCATGTTTGTTCCATTGTGTCCTTTATGCGTCCGGATGGTATCTTGGAGGTGCGTTGTCGTGCTAGATCCTAATAAGGCGATTACCAATAATATTTTGTTCACTCAATAGCTTGTTCACTCGATAGGAAGCGATTGACGGGCGGGCTTTCTTGTTGCAACGCTTCTGTGAGTGTGTTGCTTTGCCTGGTAGACGTGAATTGAGAACTTTTTAAGGAGCACGACAGAATTGATTTTGGTATGGTGGCTATGTTCTCAGACATCAGTCGGCCAATTCCCAACTTTCCGCATGACTTGCGACGTATATGAACCAAGTTGCTGCCGTCTTCCCAGCAAGATGTGCTCCAAGAAATGCTTGCCTGCCAAGCGTCTGTCCCTGATTTCGCTCAAAGCGAGCGTTCTCAAGTGTTTCCGAAAGCCTACACGCAACTCCACATGAACACAAGGCAAACGACTCCAAAACGCCAGAAGCCTGATCGCGTGTTGTAGCACGAACAGTGAACAAGGACACGGGATGGCGCGTTACTGGCAACAACTTTCTTTACTTTTAATACCAAGCCATACTATATACCCCACATACGAAACCAATACAGATGACGTAGAAGCAACACGTTTAGCAACAACAGTCAGTTTAGCAACAACATTTTAGCAACAACAATCGCGTATCTGCCGCGGAAAAGAAATGTGGTCGCCCAACAGGTCGGCGACATGCTGCAGAAGGGCGTTATTCTTGAACGTCGCAGTGCTTGGTCAGCTCTTGTTATACCAGTGAAAAAGAAAGGCAACTAGGTAAGATTTTGTTTCCACCACCGCCACCTTCAATGCCGTCACAAAGGAAGACGTGTATCCCTTACCAAACATTGACGATGCTGTTGACTGCCTTCACGCCGCCTCATAGATTTTTGTGGGTAGGCCTCCAGTCCTTGGTACTGGCACAATTCTATGCACTAGTCTGACAGAGAAAACACAGCTTCCTGACGGATTCTTTGAGTTTACCGTCATGTCGTTTAACTTGTGTGATGCCGCAGCAAAATTCGACCGATTTATGGATTCCATATTCCGTGGTCTCAAATGAGAGACCACGGTATGTGCTATCTAGATGATGTGATTATTTGTGGTAGAACCTTCAATGAGCGCATCGAGCAGCTCGGGATTGTTTCCGACAGCGAAAGAGGTGAACAAAAACTTTCGCTGCTCGAAAGCACTTTCGAACTGAGCGGTCCATATTTAGGGAGTGTCCTCGAGAAGCAGGTCTGTTAGTAGATAAGAGAGCTGCGCGAAGTGTTTAATAAATATGCAAAAGGAAAAATAAAGGCGCAGGAAGGTTCTGAGGTCTTTCAATGCTTTCGGCTGCTTAAAACTGCCGACACCAGAAACATTTTGATGGCCTGCCAGTATACCAACCTTATCGACACGATATGAGCGCACAAGACCTTACCACTCTCCGAAACGACACTTTTTCGCGTTTAAAATGAGGCCAGGTTAATGGATACAGTCGAAAACAATCCCGAGCTCCTCGATGCGCTCATCAAGTGAACAACCTATCGAGTGAACAAAACATTCTTGGTAATCGCAGATCATAATCGAAGATTATAATAATCATCAGGCACGACAAGGCAGCTGCAATGTACCATCCGGACGCATAAAGGACACAAGGGAACAAACATGGCTGGTCGACCAGGCAGAAAGACATCTTTAGACGGCGAAAATCTTTAGTTGATGCATGCCTCTTCAGGTCGCGGTTGGAACTTCATGTAAAGCCGTAAGCCTGTCTTCATAGACGATAAACTTGAGGTGCGTGCATAGTATGAAAGAATGAAACGTGCGCTGCCATATTGGACGGATTGCAAGGTATCAATAAGAATGCGTATGCCGGGACCCCACGCAGAACTGGCATACTGGTTCATTTGAAGCACGGCTTCAAATGAACAAAAGTTTTATAATGAAGTTTTAGAGGGGATGGTGCCTTGGAAATGTTTCAACGTAGATAGCCAAGCGTGCTACTGGCATTGTTGGTTATGTAATTGACATGAGTCTACCATGAAAGGTTAGAGGTAAATTTAACGACAATATAATTATAGGAGGAAACATCTTAAAACACGTCCGTTAATAAAATATCCGGGAACGCAAATAGAACTAGAGTTACGAGAAACTCACATTACCTTACATTAGCTTGCCTTAAATCGCATGCTACATCTAGTGCACCAGGAGGAAAGGTCATTAGGATCTTGTTGCAGAAGAATACTGTCAGTTGTAGTGCGAATACTTCTTTAAATACCGCAGTCATCTGCTAATAATTTATTTCAGGATAACATATTACTAGACAGATCACTTGTGTAAATAAAGAACAAAAGAGGGCCCAATACATAGTCCGGAAGCTAACCAGAAGTTACAGGGGAACCTGAAGAATTGCAATTCTTAGAAGCAACAAACGGTGTTCTGTTTGCGAGGAATTGTTCAATCCATGCTAGTATATTGCATTGAATGTTTAATTAACTTAGCTAAAAACAAGGTAACTGGCGGTAAACGAGATCAAAAGCTTGAGAAAAGTCCAAAAATTTGCAATCAATAATTGGTCCTCTATACAACGCCTCAAAAAGGTGATATGGAAACGAAACCACTTGTATTTCACTCAGAAATGCTCACGGAAATCGTGCCGATAGGGAGAGAAGAATGAATTTGTATCGAAGAAGGCAACCAGGTGGAAATATAAATTGTGCGTTCTAAGAGTTTACGAGGTACACTGATGAGGGATATTGGTCAAAAAATTTAAGGGAGACTGGGCATCAGCAGACTTAAAAAACGGTGCCACCTTGCCTACCTTCCAATCTGGTGGTAAAGAGCAAGATTCTAGTGACTGGAAAAGCAGCTGCTGTATGTTTATACGCACATTCACAGTGTGCGAGTAAAACCAACGTCAGTCCAAATATATTTGTTTTGTGCTTCTTATCGTGTACGGATATCTTCGCGGCTTATACATCCAGGGTGCTCGATCGCAAGTAGACAGCCTAGCAGGTTGGGTTTTTTTTAAATTGGATATACCAAGACATAATTTTATGGCTACTTTAACAATGCCTTTTTCTAATCACGACGAAGGTTCAAGTTGATAGGCTTCGAAAACTCACGGGCTTCTATTCATAAGATGCAATATTCCCCTAGAGTAAATAAATAAACTTTGGACTTCAGGTGTGACGTGCCCTCAGATACGTGAAAGGCTTCAAAATGCTGCTACACTGACAGCTATATACCTCCGCAACCAAGGCCTTGAAATCTCGTCGGACAAATGGGCGCTGGTGGCATTCGACCGCAAACCAATGACACCCTAGGCCATCTCTATAAATGGCCAGATAATTCCTTATGAGAAGACTCAAAGATTTCTTGGCATAATCACTGATAGAGATCTCTCATGGAGCCCGCACGTGACCAACTTGAAACAGCGTTTGACAGCAATCTCCCAGCTTTTCAAGTTTCTGAGCGGAAAGACTTCGGGAATGTCAGTACATGCAATGTTGGAATTGTACAGGCCTCTTTTTCTGGGCTTCTTGAGATGCAGTTTGCCCGTACTGACCAACACTTGCCA
This sequence comes from Dermacentor silvarum, assembly GCF_013339745.2. Classification (NCBI taxonomy): domain Eukaryota; kingdom Metazoa; phylum Arthropoda; class Arachnida; order Ixodida; family Ixodidae; genus Dermacentor; species Dermacentor silvarum. The sequence goes on from NC_051162.1 coordinate 35,265,710, forward strand.
GACAAACCTTCGTACTCTACAGGCTATTCAAGCTCGGGCTCTAAGGGTTTGTCTTGGTTTGCCGAAACGCACATCAACAGTGGCGACTATTGCAATCGCCCGGGACCAACCCATACAAACGCATATTGCGGTGGAAGTGTTGAGAGTGCACATTGGGCACTTTGCCCGGGCCCGTTCCCATCATCTGGCAACACTACCGTCAGAAAGGCCACAGGCATCATTTTTCACTATGATTTCGGAGTATTACACTCGCCTTCCATCAGGCTTCTTCCCGGCAACGAAGCCATCGATTCCTGCATGGTGTTTGGATCGACCTGCAGTGCACCTGACCGTACCAGGAATAAGAAAGAAATCTGAGCTGTCATCACCTGCTCTTAAACAACTCACTCCGCTCCTTTTGCACGAAAGGTACGCCGACCACGTGCATATTTATACTGACGGATCGGCAACTCTCCAGTGTTCCTCTGGAGCCGTGGTATTCCCAGCGAAAGCCACCACCATCAGTTTCAAGACGTGTCACCCAACGAGATCGACGGCAGCGGAACTTGCAGCTCTTCGCGCTGCACTTCGTCTCGTCAGCCAAGAACAAGCTCGAAGTTGGTCAATATTCAGTGACTCGAAGGCAGCACTGCAGTCTTTGCTATCAGCCCTGCGACGTGGGCCACATGAACAACTGGTATTCAAGATTAGAGAACTAATCCATACCTTGACTGAAAAAGGACACCAGTTGACATTTCAGTGGCTTCCAAGTCACTGCGGCGTCATAGGAAACGAACACGCCGATAACGCTGCTCGGTCGGCTCTTCAAGGCGACGAATAGGAATCAATACCATTATCAAGGACAGATGCCACTCGAAGACTTCGAATGCTCACCCGTGATACCACGTTCTCCCTGTGGAACGCAGGAAGTTTTCAAAGCAACCGGCTACACAACTTAGACTCCTCTCTACGCCCTTGCATCCCAGCTTGACTCTGCCGTCGAGAAGCTACCCTACTTTTTCGAATATGGCTAGCAGTGGCCTTTACTAAGTCTTTTGCATTCAGAATCGGATGGGCCGACGACGCCTCATGTGATGACTGTGGTAGCGAGGAGACTCTCAGCACCTTTTCTGTGACTCTCCTCGCTACAATTTACAGAGACGGTCACTCGTACACGCGACAGCGCGTTTCGACCAAAGACCTCTAACAGAGGAACTTATTTTAGAATGCCGACACCACAAGCCATCGCAGCGGAGGGTGACGAGGGCACTGTTGCAGTTTTTAAGGGCAACAGACTTGGACAAGTGGCTGTATCCTGAACAGATGTTCATAGTGCTGCAAGTGCAACTGTGCTGTGCCACCTGTGACCGATTGTGATTGTGTATCTGTGCTCCTTTCTTTCTCTATCTCTACTTTCCTGTTACTTTACCTCCCCCTCCCCTCTCTCCCCAGCGCAGGGTAGCAAACCGGATCTTCCCATCTGGTTAACCTCCCTGCCTTTCCCCTTTATTCCGTCTCTCTCTCTCTTGCTATAATTTGGAGATAACCAAATTTAATTTTTTATTTCTCTTGCCCATAGAAACAACCTCTCGGAGCAAGACAGCTGTACCAATTTCAATATTTAACAGTGTTATACGTAAACCATAATTAAACACACAGCGTGAGCTATCTATAAAACGCACTTTCATTCAATGTGAGAAATATCTTGACAAGAGGACATGTTGAGAGCATGACGCAGAATTTTCTATGTTGATCACACAATGGCAGTACTTTGACAGAGTACACGTACCTGACGTAGCTTCTGTGGCGAGATAGTGATTGCAAACGTAACCATTTCTTTCATACACCTTCGCATGGCTTCGCCAAAAAAAGCTTTCGCAGTCAGAAGGCGCGGCCCAAGAGCTGCAGGGAAATATTACGAAAAAATATATTTGAATGGATTTGTTTTTCTTTGGGCATTACGTAAAGGCTATTTTTGTGCATAAATGAAAAAAAAGAACAGTGTCTTAAAGTTTGTAACGTGTGGAAAACTTGACGCACGGCCTTTAGAATAAGAGACATGGGTGTAAAGGGTACGAAAGCGAATTCTAATTCAGAATTGATTAGTTGCTGGGTTAAGAGAAAGATTTTTCCAGACACTTTCGTCCTGCCGGTGTTGAAATTAGCAAAGAAATGTGATAACATTCTGCTACTTCCTAGGATACAGGCTCCTTGCCAACAATATTTCGTGATATGACAAACCGGGATCACTTTTATATATAAACGGTGCACTTCCAACGCGCATCGACGAAGGGGTGCTAATCGAAGCTTTAGACAAGCTAGGAATTAAGTCATATCAAACTACATGCAACGTGTAAAGTTCTGCGTAATTTGACGTTGTGAAACGTGTAAGCCAGTCTTATAAACTTTTTTTATTTATCATGCCAAGGACCGAAAGTCCAGTTTTAGCGCAAAACTGGTGTGTGAAGTTTGTGATATACCCTTGATCGGAATTGCATTTTTACGTTTTATTTACTTTTATTCGTCATAAATGTCCTAAATGATTCGTGAACCACATTAGGGAAAGTCGGCGGTCAAGAATGAAATAAGATATTTACACTCGTGTCACTAAAACGATATGACAGACTGACGAATTTTACTAGGGTAATTTACTTGCTGTTGGCGCAGCGCTTATTAGGCACATCATCGAAGGTATCTTAAAGATCAGTAAAACTCATTGAACAGAGCCAGTATGCATTGAATGCTCTTACGGAACACTTTAGTCTGCATAATGGCTTGCGTTGATGCATAGCTGCATAGCTTGCAGATGTTGCATAGCGGCACTGCTCTCTTGATTGGACTTATTCTGCGCAGTATTTTGTTAACAAATACATTATTGACGCCAACCACAACTGTGCAAGTCTTCGACAAACCCAAGGCACAACTCCAGCGCGTTCTCTCAACTCGTGCACCCCCTTTCTGCGTATCTTCACCATTATTTAGGTGCAAATGCCGTTGAAGAATGCCTGTGGCGTTCGCATGTTCTTGTTGCGGTGTAAGGAAGGTGATAAGTGGGTCGCCGCCTCCGAACACGGAATAGACAGCTGCGAATGATCCCGACGCCGTTTGTAACTATTGCTGTGCGATGCCGTTACAATGTTAAGTTGATAAAGAACTCTTTTCACTTTGGCCGCTCTGATTCGCAAAAGGAGCATATGAATGGCGAGCTCCTCAACCGCGAGAAATTGGTTTGAAGCATCTGCGTAACGGTGCACAATTAGCTCAGAAGCTGAAATACACTGGTGCGTGTAGTGGAGGCTCAGCCCATTAGGGTTACCGCCTTCATTGAGCATCACCCAGATTCCATATGTTTGATGGGACATCAAGAAATTTCAGGCAACTGTTCTATGGGTTCATCTAAAACATTCCGGCACGTGCCCACTAAATTCGTGCCATGGCCTAAAATGCCTTGAACGTCGACGGTAGGCTTTGTCGGAGCTCAGCCGATAGCGTAAATCCGAATATAATGCGTCGTTAGCACACTATAAATTTCGCCCGGAGAGGGTACTTTGTTAGCGAATTCTGCCAACCGGTATGCATGTTAAGGAGTGGGTTTAAGTGACCATCGTTGAGCTTAAACAGAGGGTATGACGTCTCCATTTAGATTATCACTTTATTAGATACAGTTTCGACAAGAGATTGGAGGTCTTCAACAAGATTCAGCAACCCAAATCTATCGTCTCGTTAGGCTGGACTGTTCGCTGAGTATCTCGAAGTACTTCATTCTGAAGGAGCACAAATAAAGCCACGCAGAACACCGAGACAGCCCAAGCGCCACAACCGTGTTTTCATTTCGTTTCTTAGCGCAAATTAACACTGAATCTGCACCAAATAACCTAGCTATATGCTCTCTCGAAGGATAAACAAAAGTAGGGTATGGAGGGCTTGCTTTTTAGATAAGAGTATACAGGAGCTGTGCAGTATAACTGCCTTTCAAGGAGATTTTCGGTTCGAATCGGTTGAGAAATAGATTGAATTAGCGTCAAATTGCGACGACGGCTGGCTTTTAGGAAACAAGTTATCTCCGGTACTTTCAGAATAACTAGTGGGCCTTGTCTTTCGCAGGGGCTCCTGAAGAACTGACTATACACAGCTTTGATGAAAGACCAAATCACATGGTCGCTTCGCGTACGAAAATGTCCACACTCCAAGAATGATTCCCTGAAGATCATGCGAAAGTGTCATTTAACACGAAGGGCACAAACTTTTTATCATAAATAGGCTCGGGTGCTGCGCCTTACTCTTCATGTTTCCTAAGACGCCATTCGCGTGATAAAGATTCGGAGTGGTTTGACGATTTCGAAGGCTGCGCAGTCCTCAAAGTTGAGCATGAGTGCTGAGCATGTAACAATTTCGTTTTGCTGAGCAGTGATTCAGCACACCACTAAATCTCGCAACTTTGTTTCTGAGATGTGTCGACTTCTCTGATTAACGGACGCCCCATGTCGGCCATCAAACGATGCGTGAAGTGTGGAGACAATTTTTAATAGCCAACCTACTTCTTATGGTGCATGCATTGATATCCTGTTCTTACATTTCCACGTTTTGCTTTTTTTAGAGCTTTGTTAGATGACCAGCAGAAGAAAACGCTGAATGCATGTGCATGAATAAACAGAGACTTGCTCCATTTTCTGCAATAAAAGAGGCGCTTGCGGCTGAAAGTTGCGGTTATCGGTCAGAAACTGATTGAAATGATATCTACATGTTATAAAATTCACTCCTACAGTTGGCATTGAATGCTATTTTGCAATATCCTGTCATAATGGATTTAGCAGCATCTTAAATTAGGTAAAGACGCCCAAATGATTCTATAGAGCTCATCGTAATTTCGCGATATATTTTCTCTCTATCTTTATTTTACTAATCCAGCCCGAATAGGCCACTGCCCAATGAAATCATACTCGAATTCATCATCTGTGGACATTTTGAACATTGAATGATCCCACGCCACCCATGAGCAGTCGCGCTGCCAGGATTTCGGAGAAAAACCTTCTGTTTTCGTAATCATTATGATTCTTTGCTTTTTCCACGTTATGGTGCTGTTAAGGCAGAATGCGAAAAGGGTACTAGCAAGGATGACCGGTTGCACTAGTGGACTGGACGCTCACTGTAAATGTCACCTTCTAGCCATGTTTACTGTGGACTGATCTATTCATCCGTGAAACAGTTATTCAGTAACTGCTATTGGAAACGCTAATTGACGAGCGAAGAGACACTAAAACATCACTCTATTTCCAAAAAATGACTAAATGTTATTGAAATTAGTGACAGGAACGTTACTAAGTCACCAATATTCGTTCTATGCTCACGCAATCTGAGTGTGTATATATGCTGGTCATGTCACAACTATGAAAGTTATGGAATGTTTTTAGCATGCTGTTAACAAACTACGTAGAAATTCAAACGCTCTTTCATGTAGGCGCGAAATGTTGGACGTTGACAAGCAGTGCCACATGGACGAGGCAATGATTTCTGTTTGTCTCGTGAAGAATGGTGAGCAGGGGAGCACGTGATGAATAGCATGACGCATTTATATTACTTTTAGGAACACTGTGCCCAGAGTGTCACAGGAGCACATACCCATCAAGTGGATTGGCAAGATAGGGACAACAACCGACCTGAAAATATGTATTGCAATAAATTTGGAATCAGAAAATAAGAAAACAATTTCTTACGTGGCAGTTGACTTTTGCAGGCTGATGCAGGATCCACAACGTATTGTAAAGTGGCAAAGACGATTATCGAAGATCTGAACCCCATGAATGAAATCTGCATTTCTGATCAATACAGCATTTTTAACTTGAAGCACCAACTTGAGAAAACTGCATAAGATGGTGACAACGAAGACAGTTAACGTTTAAGGAAGGTGTTATAGGCCCTAATGAATTATGCGTTATAGATTTGGGAACACGTCTACATTTAAAATATGCACATTAATTTTATCGAGACAGGGGACACCTAAGGGTCTAGGGGCTGTTTTCTTCTACAAACGCCCACATACTTTCCTGTGTTATACCACACAACCTATGTAGGTATCGTGGTGGTTTATAGTAAGATATACGTGTTTTCAGCAAAATAATCTAATTAGCTTTATTATAAGATGAAAAGCAGACACATGTTTAAATATATCCGTATTTCGAAATCAGGGTTGTCTGTAAATCGCCTAAAAGTCGTTTTTTAGATGGAGCACCTGAACTTCAGCTTCAGTAACCCTATAGGCAGTACTCTTCCACACAATAATAGGGTGCATAAAATTAGTACATTTATTGTCATTGTACAGATATGCTGGAAACACTATTATACGGCAGTATTGATATGCCTCAAACTCATCGCTATCACCTATTATATTACCTAGACCTATGCCTATTACTATTATACATATTATATTACCTATACCTATTAAATAGAAACACTAGACAACAAATAATCTATCAAGATTATCACAGCAGTGCTTCGGTGTGGTAAACTTCGAGTCTTGTTTCGGTACTATTAGGCAGCCTCATTGCATAATTTGTGCGGATAAAGTGCAATGTATTTATTGTTCGCGCCTATGTTCTCTTTATGGTTCTAGATTTAGACTTATCACTTGCTGCTCAGTAATGCAAGATTTCTCAATTGCTCGCGTCATGGTGCGAAATCACACATTTTCCTATGCTTCACCTGCTGCACAGGAAAACTTCACTAAACACGATGTTTGCAGCGTGCTGAATGTATTGAATTTCCTCGTTGTCAAGAAGAGGAAATATAACGATTTATTAGGTCCCATATTAGCTCATGAAGCATCTGGCGCCATGAAGCACTGAACCATTTGCTCAAACAATTTGTATTTCTGCGAAAGATGTGACATTTCATTTTATTATACTTTGAGCTTTATTTCTCCAAATAAAAGAAAGAAATCAACCCTCATCGCATAGCTTATGCCCCATTTATATACAGCTGTGCATGCACACAGATTCTTCTTTCTTATTGCATTTATTCGTACTTACCAAAAAAAAACGATGTACGTGCCCTGCGTTCCTTCTTGACCTTGTCCTTCATTTCATGCACGATTAATGAAATCACCCGACATTATTCTGCCTTTTTTCTATTTTTACCGACTAAGGTACTTTGCAAATTTATGAGTACAGATTTCTCCTGGTCTTGTCTGAAACTTTTTAGTGGGAAAACTTTTTCTTTGACTACCATTCCATGCTTTCGGCTGGGTGGGCCTATCTGGGTAGGCCTGTCCGTTCGTCTGTCCGTTCGTCTGTCCGTTCGTCCACCCGCCCGTCCGCCCGTCCATCCGTCTGTCTGTCTGTCTGTCTGTATATGTGTCGGTTGGTCGACGGTAGGATTCGGGTCATTTAGATTTGCATTCACTAAAGGAATCGCGCACCTGGCGCCGGGTTTCGAACCCCGGGCCCACGACGCAGTAATCCAGTGGTCTAACCATCCCAATGGTCTAACCAGACCAGCGGTTGGTGAAAAAGACGACGGTAGGGCGAACAGCAATGCTAACGCACGCAGTACACATCGCCACCAGGCCAACCGTGCTGCGTCGGCGATGAGTATGACCTCAGCGAAGGCAGGTGTGAGAATGTTTTTTTGATGACGGCGAAAGTTAGGGCTCATAATGGCGATGTGTGCGCGGGTATCGATGACACTGACAGCATCAATGGAAGAGTTTGCGTCAAATGAGACATTACACCAAAACAATTTATTTTAACAGTGGAGCTGTTTAAGCTTTTCGTTTCCCCGCGTAGCGTTCGCAAAAATTGCCCTTGCGATGACGTCACAGTGCGCAGCTGCGCCTCGCTTCTCCTAGCTCCTCCGTCGCCGAGCCAGCGTCCATGTCACTGCGCCTCGCTTCACCTTGCGATAGCCACACATAATCGCTGTATTGATAATCGAAGAATAATCAATAAATTTTGGAAAATGCTAGGGATGACTTGGTAGTGCTTAGCCTAGCCGAAATACTAGGCCAGTACCTTGCGATAGCCAATCGATAGCCAATCAATAGCTAATCGATAATAAATCAATAATCACTAAATTCCGGAAAATGCCGGGGATGACTTGGTAGTACTTAGCCTAAGCCCAAATATGTGGTCAATAACTTGCAATAGCTAATCTATAGCCAATCAATAAGTATTTGATAATTGATCAATAATCAATAAATTCCGGAAAAGTATAACCCATCAGGAAAGAACCAGTTAGGTGCCGATCAGCTCCGCTGTTTCTTTAGCCTTGCGCCACTAGTGCAAGCTACGCAAAATTTTTTTCACAGAAGCACAACTATTCTGCCTACAGTAAGCTTCGCTGACTGCTTTTCAAGTCGTGAACAGTTTCCTTTCACGAACAGGCGCTCGTTATCCTTGTCGTACCGTCTGCTTTGTCGCTTAAAGCGTTTCTTTCTTGACGCGTCTTCGGGAGACCGCTTTGATCATAGCCCTAGGCAAACTACTAATAAAAAAAACTGTGGCTCCAATCCACCCTGTGAAGGTGGTTGGACAACGAAGCTGTAAACGACAGCCACAATGATTACCCATTGTGACGTCGCTTTAATTAACACACGTCACTCTGCAAAGAGTGAAACTAGAGACAAGTGAAATATATACTTAACCACACCCTTTGTTACTTCACAATGGCATTATATTCACGCTGCTATTTTGGCGTCTTTATTTCCGTGGTCTTCCGATGGTAGCCTGGAATGAACTGAATGAGTTGCTAGACCATGGTGACGTCACTACGTGATTTCCATTCTGTTGAGTACTTTTCCACTGGGAGTAGCTTACGCAACCGTACTATTTACCGGGAAACACACGCGGAAGAAGGAACGTGCTTCGCATTATTCACAGACGTCATTAATATAGATTATACGATTGCACTTCACACGAGGGTCTTGAATGACGTCAACCCCTTTCGAAGCAGCTGCAAGCCTAATCTTTACCGGAACACGTCGGAGGGTGTTCACATTGTTCACACGCGCGTTATCATCCATCATGTGGTTTTGATGCTTCTTTTGTGGTTTTTCTTTTGAAACGAGTGCTGAGCTGTATGCTGTATGCCTGATTTCGAAGGAGATATGCTGTTTGTATTTAATTTTTAGCCTGGCGTTTTTTTGCTTACGCCGACACGAAAATTTCCTTAGCTGGGGTGCTATGCAGGATGCGCCGAGTTTCTCGTTCGTTTCACCCGAGTTTGCTCGATGGCAGTCAGTGAACGGAGATAGCAAGGAACGTGCAAGAACAGCAGGCAAAAAGAAATGTCGAGATAAAACCGCGTATGACAACATGAGCGCACCCTGCGTGGCACAGTGTTTCCGTGCTTCAAGCACGGAAGACTGCGCAGCAAAACGCGCCAGCGCCGCCTATTGTTATCAACTTATTATCACCATTTAGCAATACCGTGGCAGTACCGCTGTCTATCTGCACACTTGCCGTGAGCCACTTGCCACGCCTTTCTAGGGCGTGTAAAGGGCATGCCTCCTCTTTCGAGCATTATCTTTCCATCCTTCGTCGTATGCGAACAGGGCACATGCGGTTCATTCTTGCGCCTACACTTTCCCTCAATCGATTACGTTAAAATACAACAAATAAAGTAAGAAACACTTTATTTCTCGAAGTATCTGTTTTTTGTTTGGAATGCTATAAATGTTTGATGACAAACAGAGATCGAGCGAATTAAATTTTGCACTTTTTTGCCGCGAGTGGCGACAGAGTGGCGAAAGCTTACAAGCGGGGACATTGTAGTGGGTCGCACGCACGAGGGAGTTCATACGGTGAGCATTCGCCATGTGCGCTGCAGTGCTATCCTTGATAGGGTGCCTTGATGTCCGCGCGCATCGAGGCACTCTAATCCTTGATAAAGTCAGTCATGACAATGATCTTTCCATTCCCTGTCTATTAGGGGAATGGCAACGCAGCGCTGCGGCATGGTTGTTCAGCGCAGGTGCTTCACTTAGGCGGCTATTAAGGCCGCCGCTTTAACAACTGAAACGACGGGAGCAACGGCTGTCACTGCAAAATGGCTCTGCGGTATTCTAGGGTCCGTAGTGACGCAGCGCAGTGAAAATGCGCCCATTTATCTGCGTGCGCGAAGCCTCCGCGATGCATTGCAAAGAGCGCGCTGCTCAGCGACAGAATTCATCGCTTGCCCAGTGAAGGTGCCTCCGTGCGCATGTACGCAGAACTTGAGTGTGTTGTTCTCTCCAATGTGCTTACCGATTGCCTCTGCTGCTGAGCTAACAGCGATCGCAGATGGAAATAGTAACGACAGCGCAGCAATCGCATTTTGGCGGGTGATAGCTCCTGTGTGCAGTTAGTAAATTAAACTTCGAACGCAGGAAGGGGTTGCAATTGTTTGGTGTGCCGTGCTTGTGATGAAGAAATGTCATCGCACTGGGTTTAAAAAAGTGAGCGTTTCTCGGCGCTGACCGTGTTTGCGACACTGCGGATCCGATACATCACCGATGACAGAGCAGCCATCTCAAACAACAGCTGCGATATCTTGACATTGGAAAACACTACGCACTGCTCAACATCGTCATCCTCCACTGCGCATCGACGCCTTGCAAGCAGCTACAGGGTCGTGCCGATAATTATTTGCTGTGCGCTACATCGCTACATTGCAGACAATGAACCATGTTGGGGGGCCATCGCAGCCTAAGAAGATATATGCATAAGCCAGCGAAAGTCGCCGCTTTGTTTTTGATAGTGGTTCTCAGTACATCACCGATGACAGTGTGCTGTACGTATTTTCTGTCGGTGGTCAACATTGTTGATGCTTCTCAGTTCCGCACCACGTCGCTGTTGCCGGAAAATAAGTTGGGCGTGGCCCAACCGTGATGGGCGCGCGCACAAGAATTACATGCCTCGCGCGGGGCGTGACCTATGGTTTTGATTGACAGGCGAACTCGTGCCAAACTCGTACATCGCGAAACCCCCCTCGAGTTGAACTCGTGAACATGGCGGCGGCAGCCTGTGTCATCGCATCCAGCGGCAGTAAGCGCCAATATGACCGTCTGGACCCGTTCACCTACATGACCGACGTAGAGTGTAAGCGTCATTTTGGCCTTTCCAAAACGTGAGTGCGCTGGCTGTGTGACGAGTTAGACGAAGGCCTTCGTCTGCGGAGATAGCGTGGCGGGCAGAATATGCTTTCACAGCACAGACTGGTGTTACCAGGCTGCGGAGGAATAGTTCGTGCGATCGCTTCAGCTCTATCCGGCTTCAAGCGCTGTTCTTCCATCGCGCCCCAGCGCCAGGCCAGTTCCGGTGTCGTCATTGGAGTACTGGGGCACCTGCGAGCACCTGGGGTTCAACCCGGACTAACCAACCTGTGAAGGAGAAGTTGTCACATAATATTGGAAGACTCAGAAGGGACGCCGGGTAGCCTTCTGCTCTAACAGGTGCCGAAAGCAGTTTTCGCAATTACACGGTAGCGCTGCACTGCACGGGCAGAGAGGCGAAGGAAGTTACTTCGCCAACACGGACCGCCTCGGCCGTCCGAACGACCACCTCTCCAAGCAGCAAATGATTTGGCTCACGTACTGCGTGAGGAAAGGCGTAGACAAATGGCTCTTGAAAATGACCGGCGACTTGTTTCCTCTGTAGGAGCACGCCATCGCCGACTGGAGGAACTAGCCCCACGAGGTCGAGAGGGACAAACTGCTGGCGCGACTTCCACTCGGTGGCCCCGGGAAAATAGCGCTGAGAAAATTGACGAGTGCCTTCTTCGCGGTGAGAAAAAGTACAGTCGAGGCCGCCTAATGACGGGCGACAACGTTTCACCGAGCCGCCAAAAATACGGCGATGGTAAAGATGGTGGCCCATGGATCTTCCACATGGCCTGCGCGACCAGAGGGGTGCTGCGACTTTTCAAGGTCGACCGACGAAAGGCGGCGACGCTAGGCGCCATTATTGCAGCCAATGTTCAACCGGGGACCATTATTCATAGTACCAAATTGACCGCATACAACTGTATCCCAAATTTAGGAGATGCTACGGGGTTGTGCCTGAATGTGCATTGGGAAACGGTAAACCACAGCGTGAACTTTGTGAACCCCATCACGGGCGTTCACACGCAAAAAAATAGTTATTGTCAAAACGTGAAGCGCCACCTCGTCAGCGGTGGGTACAGGGTAACTGCACCGATGCTGCAATCCCACCTGGGATGGATGTGATGGCAGTCAACGGCCACGTGCGCTGCAAAGACACTTTCTTGCGTTTGTTAGAAGCCACGGATCGCTCGGGCTACCCACTATGAAGACTCCTTCTTGCGGTTGTTAGAAGCCATCGCACGGCGCTAGCCAGTATGAAGGTTCATCACAAAATAAAAGAAAATGGAGCGTAGTTTTATGACCATTGATTTCCGTCATTACTGCGTGCTTACACGCTAAGTGCTCGGAAAACCACTTCTGTGCTAGCCGACGCTCACTTCGTCTCGCAGCCTTACTTTAGCGCGGGCAACGAGCGATCTGTTGAAAGACCAGTGTGAAAACCAGGCGCACACCAATCTGTGCTCGGAAATGGGAGCGCAAGCACGCAGCGAGCCGCACCAATTCAATCCAGACGAAATAGAAGGAGCAACGAGCGATCTGCTGAAAGCTTAGATGGGGAAAACCAAGCGCACACCAATATGTGCTCGGAAATGCTAGCGCAAGCACGTATTGAGCCGCGCCAATCCAATCAAGAAGAAAAAAAAAGGCGGGCGAGCGTCCCCTCGTGGTATGACGCGAAACGTATTAAACTACGAATTAGTCTAATAGACATTCAATGTACATCTTGTAAACTTTAAAATGCGTATAACCCACTTTAAGGTGTGAGGCCCAGTCAAAATTGCATTTTTTTCAAAATGTCAATTTTTTGTTGTCTGCTTTGTTAGATGAGGAATTTATTCTCCATCATTTTGCTGAAAAAAAGTATCTTCCTACACAGTTTCTTTCAAAAGATACATAAAGCAATGTAAACCCACCCGGCGTCTACAAAACCGAAACTGAAAGTGGCAGTTTTCTGTGGAACGGGAAAAATGTCCGGGTTTGCAGTTCTTTGCTGGTTATTTCAGAACTGTATCACGTAAAAAGTGTAGCAATGCCATAATAGCATTTTGAATATTTAATTTATCAATTAAAATAATAAACGCCTCACCAGGTGGACGTGCAATGTTTTGCACGTGTTGTTTACGTTCTGGAGGCTGCACGCACGTTAAAGGAGCAGCGGATCATTTGATGGATGTGTTTACTCTCTGTCGCTTACTTTTTCTTAGTGGCAGCCACAGAATGGGGAAGTTTAGAGCGCAAAGACGCACAAAATTAAAGTTTGTCGGCAATCAGTACAAGGCGACGGAACTGGAAACGTACGGCAAATACCTTTAATACTGCAAAGCAAGCTAGAAAAAAAGAACGCCGAGGTGCCACACGAGCAAAATCAGACAAGAGCAAAACCCAAGACAGAACAGGCCTCAAATATAGGGGATTTTAGCTCTTCTGATCATCTTATTTAAGCGTTATGCTTTGAAATCTTTTTGTTGATTTTCTCGGAACCCATCTTTTTGCGATTTCTTCAAACGCAAACATTCCTAACTTTTGCCCTAATAAATATTTTTTTGTGAAACTTGGCACAATTCTTTTTCACATTATTGGGTGTGCAATGAGCCTCAACAAGTAAAATTGTGCCACAAGTTTGGATATGCATGCCTTTTACACCAAGGCACACCCAATAGAAGCTCACATGTTTTTGATTATTTCATCACTATGCTTGGATAATTCATCTGATCTCAATAATTTTGGTTCATTGCACAGATGAAAGCCTCTCCTATATTGCTGCCCAAAATTGTGTTTTTTCATCTAGTTAAGTTAGAGTTATGACTGTTGGCGTGAGACCCACATTTAAAAAATTTTTCAAATAATAAAAATATAGCAAAAACAATGCAAACTTTCAAAGGCTCACATGGGCCTAAAAAGTGCTTTATGATGTAGACCAATAATTTGTATTGTTTATCCTTTTTAAACTTTTTTCCTAGCACTTTGCCTCAATGAATAATATTATTGTAATAAATGCATTTACTTTACAACTTGCTTGTGCCTGTAATGCACTCGGTGGAACGACAAACAAGTGAAAGAAGGCACGACCATCCACCGACCGTATGATCACGTGAGCCCCAGTTTGTCGACCGCCCATATGGCAACGACCAAGAGATGATAGCCACCCAGCATGAACCTAGATAAACCAATGAAACGGGAGGCGTGCCGACGGACAAACTTTGTCTTGTTACCATTAGTTCTTTCATCTTGGGGACGTCGCCAGAGCTCGTGAAGATCCCGAGTTTCGCCAAACTCGGCGCATCCTGCATAGCACCCCTGGTAGAGGTATACAGCTTCGCTGTAAGATTTAACAATTGGCAGTGCTGGTGACGGGATCGTATATGACGTCGTCATTCTGCCTACGTTAAAAAGCATTTTCGGCCGTTTCGCAAGAATAAAAATCAAAGTCCCTTTATTAAAGAAAGATGGTTGAACGTGAAGCTTTTTCCCATGCAAACTCTTACAAAGTCGAAGACCAAAGCCAACGACCGCGCAACAAACCCCAGAAATTCTGAGCGACCCGATGTGGTTTGATTACTTGTTTAGGATTGTATTTTTTGAACGTTGAAGTTGAATGAAGAGACATTTCGCAAAGTTGCATAGCATTTATTTCATATCATGTAGCCGTTGATTACATGCATACTTTTACGGACCAATCTCCCAACCATAGTTTCTCTTGTGATTGCTGCGGCAGACGGTCAGAGGCTCTGCCGTTGCCGATACATGGGATCGGCCTTACGGGCACGATCGCGCTCGCGCTCACGTTCTTCTAGGGCAGCCTCTTCTGCCGTGCGCTGCACCTGCGGCATACCCATGGTGACGGTCGGGAATGCATTACGGGACGCGCGTAACGTAATGCAGATAAATAAAGTTTGTCTGGGAAGCCTGTCGTTGCAGTTCCCATTGTTCTTATGTATACGCGTATCTAACGCGGGGCAGAATGGGCACTGTCCCCCCCCCCCACCACTCTCAGAACACGGGGGGGGGGAGGCAAAGTAGGTCTACAGAGAGTCACTCGATGCCCTGATAATGGGGGTCTGGCCTCTCCACCAGCTGCACTATAGGAGTCGCGAGCGCATTATTTCTTTATTTCTTCAGGGCACCCATCGCCGGTATGTATATAGCGCCCAGGGTCTACTCGGTTCCAGCTGGTAAATTTCCTCACCTCTACACGTCTCTTGTAGTCTTTGAAAACTCTATATATGGATTGATTCGCGTGATTTGCTCTGTCATACTAGGAACCTCAATAGTGTAATTAAGGTTCTCACTACTTTCAGGACTACTTTCATTTATTAGGCCGTGAGAGATGTTCCCGCGGTGAAACTAGAGGCAGCACGATGCACTCGCTGCTCGCTTCCAGCGCTTTGCCTCACGCCAGTGCTGTAACAGCGAGTGCTCGAGGTCATCTACTGAGATGTATTGATATCCTCCTGTTCGTGCGAGACACCACGCTTGCCGTAGGCGTATCTACTGGTGGGCTGATGAGGCATGCCTCCCCCCCTTCCCCCCCCACCCCCGCCGTGGTCAGATGTGACAGGGGAAAGCAGGCCATTCGCGCCCCATGCCTCCTTTCTCTCACACATACACACTTGCGAAAGTTGTGTGTGTGTGTGAAGGGTAGCAAACCCAGTGCAGGGTAGCAAACCAGAAGCTTTTCGGGTTAACCTCCTGGCCTTTCCCACCCCGTTTCTCTCTCTCTCTTTTGAAAGCGGGCACTGTAGGCTGCACACTGAACAACAGCCGTTACCAAGTTTTCGCTGTAAATTGCGCCCACATAGGCCCGATTTCTTTATTACGTATCCCCTGCTTGGGTAGCTAGGATTGCCTTTCGGGCGGCGCCCCCACGTGCTGTAGCAGAAGACGCTCGGCCGGCCGAGACGCCTGCGGGGCGTACTTTGCGACCCTGCATTGCTGAGAACGATGTCACTAGGCAGTGTGCAAAAGAGGTTTATTCAATCATTCCTTGTATCACCGCGTGTATATGTTGGGGCCGTCTGACCTAACCATCTTGGAAAACACAAAAACATCGGATTTGCTTTTTGCAATTTACCCGTATTTATTGAGTGTTTCCGTTTTATCGATTTTATCGTTTGTGTACGGCACAGTTTTCTATTGAGCAGTCAGCGACATTGTTTTGTGACTTGAATGAACGTTTGGCGATATTGTAACAACTTATTGGTAAGAAATGTTGCTTGAAAAATTACCTTCTAGAACGCAGTTTAATAATCTAAAGCTGCATTTGAGTGGCCGAAACTCGCCATACGACGCCTACGGTCTGTGATTATGATGATCGAACGGTTGCCTTCACATTGCGATTGTGCTTCACAGCACAGTGGTTACCACAGCCATCACGGGGCTCGCAAAATTGAAGTTTCTTTATTATTCATAAAACCTATTTGAATACGCTTAAACGCTGCAGGTTCAGCGGTGTCACTAAATGCATTTGATTGGTGGACGTGGACAAGTGTGTCAGTGAGCTAATTTACTAAATTCAAAGGGAATAAATTTTGTGTTCATATTTAGAACACAACAGGCGAATAAGAGATATCGACTGAGTAAAAAAGGCGTAAATGTCGGAACGGCTGAGCTCCTTCACGCGCATCTAAGTAAATCGCTTCAGTTCCTCACGGCTTCCGCGCCAATCAGCACTTCACGGCAGCTTTCGGGTAGATCAAGGGCGAAAATGTTGTATTTGATCTGTACAAAGCTCAGGTAATTGTCATCGCCGTGTCACCAACATTCTACCAAGCGCGTTGTGCATAATCTACATAACCACGAACATCGAGAAGCAGAAAAGTTTAACGATAATATGTAGACCGAGCGAATTTTCATGTTAGGACAACTACGTTGTTTGTGTTCTTTTAAATCGGGTTGTATTTGAAACTTTCAAACCTGAAAGGTAATGAAAAATTTAAGCTGTCATAATCCGTCATGTAAACATTAGAGGTTAGGGATCGAATATCGACTTTTTTGAATACGATTCGAATACCAAATATACAAACGCAGATACTCATTTTTACAGCAGCAATATTTATTTCGGTATAATTAGGAACGCGCTTCTACTGAATAGACAGTAAACCATGACGGATAAATAGGATCATTTTAAGCACAATATCACTACGACCTCATTGAAACGAACTACACGAATACCCACTGGACACCTTTAGAACCTGGTGGTGAACATGCTTTCCAAGAATGACAGGCAGCTCACAAAATAAATTGTTGAAAAAAATATCAGAAGGCATGCAAGAGAAACACAAAAAAATCAGTAGTCAGGCACAACAATCCGCCCTGATTGTAACGTAACAGATAAAACTGCGACGTGAATAGGCTGCAAGAAAGACTAATTGGCAGGCCAGAACTAAAATTGCTCATGCTAATTTATTAGAAGAAAAGAAGTCGAACCGATGCGCCCGGTTTCGTAAGGGCACCGTGTTTTGTAAAAACGCTCGCACATATTTGCTAGGCAGAACCATATGAAACCAACAGACAAGGAAGAGGAAATTAGAGGGGAAATTTTTTGTAGATTTTAATTGAAATGTAAAAATGTGAAACTATAGGCAAATGGAGAAAAAAATTACTGGCTGACGATGAGAGCCGAACCCACAACCTCCACATTACGCCCGCGTTGCACTACCAATTGTGCTACCGCGATGGCAGCTCCCACGTTCATGCATTCTTGGGTATTTATGTAAGTGTGACAGATCTAGCCCAAGGAGTGTTAGTCATCGCCACACTTCTACCGCAATACCGGAAACAAAGCGCGTTACCAATCTTGTTTCTGCATTGCTTCATAAGCTTTGTCGATGTTTTAGTTCTAACAATTATGATAATTTCCGACACTTTGTTGCTTCAGTAGGCGAAGAACGGTAACCTGATTTTAACAGTCAGTTGTTGCGAAATATTTAGTTAGGTTTGATATTCTAAAGTACAGAATAGTTCATTTTCGAGTACTAATAAATTATTACACCCCAAGTATTTGTGTTGTAACCTTGGAATATTCACCCACCTTATAGTAAATACATTTGTCTAGCTGAAACCCTCTATACCCTGCTGGAAAATTCATGGTTTTCCTGCAGCTGCAAATCATTAGACCAATAGCTGCTTCACGTGAGCTTCTATTAGAGTTATATATATTGAAAGGGGGATTTATTGAAGCTCGTCCGAGGGATCGCAAGTGGCTTTTTGGCACAGTCCTAGCTTTTGGCATCAGCAGCTCGAGCTCGGATCTCGCGCCGAAGCGATGGCAATACCCACGGCACCAACATGCATATTCCCCACTACAATTGCCCCCGCAGCAAAGGTGAGCCATCCTGGCGACCTGAGGGGATGACACGACGAGGGGCTCGTGGTACGGCTTCAGGCGGCTGATGTGAACCGTCTCGCGGCCACGGCGGCGCTTGTCCGAAGATGGTGTCACCGGTTCGACCACGTAGTTGACAGGCGATGTACATTCGACGATCCGGTACGGACCCTGATATTTTGGAGCAAGCTTTGGGCTAAGGCCTGGAGATTGGAATGGCAGCCGAAGCCAGACGTGAGAATTCACGGCGAAGGACTGTGTTGGCTGATCGTGGTCGCGGCGATCTTTTTGGATGCCTTGGGCATCCGACGTGAATGAGCGAGCCAGTTGACGGCACTCTTCAGCATGTCGAGCAACTTCGGAAAGCGGGGTGAATTCAGAGGCTTCCGGGTGATGCGGAAGTATGGTGTCAAGGGTAGATGATGGTTCACGTCCATAAAGAAGAAAAAATTATGAGAAGCCTGCGGTAGCCTGAGTGGCGGTATTGTAGGCGTAAGTCACAAAAGGGAGGGCGTCGTCCCAATTGGAATGATCCGACGCAATGTACATTGTGAGCATGTCACCAAGAGTGCGGTTAAACCGTTGCATTAGACCGGTAGTCTATGGGTGATACGCCGTAGTGGTGCGGTGGATAGTGCGGCACGCTGCCAGTAGCTCGGTAATAACGTCCGACAAGAAGACGCGGCCTCGGTCGCTGAGCAGCTCTCGTGGTGCGCCATGCCGTAAGATGAAATGTCGCAAGATGGACGCTGCGACATCGCAAGCAGCAGCCTAAGCAAGTGTAGCAGTTTCGGCGTATCTCGTTAGATGGTCTACTGCGACAATTATCCAACGATTTTCGTTAGCAGTGCATGGAAGGGGCCCATAAAGGTTGATCCCGACATGGTCAAAAGGACGTGCAGGACACGGTAAAGGTTGCAGTGGGCCTGTCTTATGAGGAGTTGCCTTGCGTCGCTGACAGGCTGCACTTGACCGAATGTATGAGCGTACATAAAAATACATGCCTCGCCAGTAGTACCGCTGGCGGAGCCACTCGTATATTTCCAGGACGCCAGCATGTGCTTGTTGTGCGTCGGCGTGGAAATACGTGCATATGTGGAAACGCAAATGGCGAGGGATGACGAACAGCCATTTGCGACCGTCTGGCTGTTAGTTTCGGTGGTACAAGATGGCGTTCCGCAGCACAGTATGGGTGGCTTGGCGACGAAGGGCTCGAGTGCATGCAGCCGTTGAAGAAGTAGTGAGAATTTCAATGAGAGACGCAATCCACGGATCCTTTCTCTGTTCAGAAGGCATGTCAGAAACAGTAAGCGCAGCAACCGGGCACTCCCTGGGTGCGGGTGGCGTGTCGTCGGATAGCATGGGTGACCGGGAGAGCGCATCCGCGTCAGAATGTTGACGCCCGGAGCGATCCGTGGTATCTAACAAATGGAAGAGAGGGTCTATGCAGCGCACGTGGCCGTTCAGTGTCAGTACATCCATCCCAGGTGCGACTCCAACATCGGTGCAGTTACCCTGTACCCACCGCTGACGAGGTGGCGCTTCACTGTTCGACAATAACTTTCTATTTTTTTTGCGTGTGAACGCTCGTGATGGGGTCGAAAATGTTCACGCTGTGGTTCACTATCTCCCAATGCAGATTGAGGCATAGCCCCGTTAGCATCCACTAAATTTGGAATATATTTATCTGCGGCCAATTCCTCGCTATGAATAATGGTCCCCGGTTGAACATTGGCTGCAATAATGGCGCCTAGCGTCGCCGCCTTTCGTCGGTCGCC
This sequence comes from Dermacentor silvarum, assembly GCF_013339745.2. Classification (NCBI taxonomy): domain Eukaryota; kingdom Metazoa; phylum Arthropoda; class Arachnida; order Ixodida; family Ixodidae; genus Dermacentor; species Dermacentor silvarum. The sequence goes on from NC_051162.1 coordinate 35,285,868, forward strand.
CTTGAAAGTCGCAGCACCCCTCTGGTCGCGCAGAAAATGCCGAAGACCCATCGGCCACCATCTTTAACACCGTCATAATTTTGGCGGCTGGGCGGAAAGCTATCGCCCGACATTAGGCGGCCTCGATTGTACTTTTGCTCGCCGCGAAGAAGGCACTCGTCAATTTGCGCTATCTACCCGGGGCCACCGAGTGGAGGTTGCGCCAGCAGCTTGTCCCTCGCGAACTTATGGCGGTAGTTCCTCCAGTCGGCGATGGCGTCCTCCGATTGAGGAAACAAGCTGCCGATCATCTCCTTCAACAGCCACATGTCTACGCTTCGGCTCACGCAGTACGTGAGCCAAATCATTTTACGCCTGGACAGGTGGTCGTTCGGACGGCCGAGGTGGTCCGCGTTGGCGAAGTAACTTCCTTCGCCTCTCTGCCCATGTAGTGCAGCGGTACCGTGTAAGTGCGAAAACTGATTTCGGCAGCTGTTGCACCGGGAGGCAGCCCGACGTCCAATCTGAGCCTTCCAATATAAGGTGACCACTTCGCCTGCGCAGGTTGGTTAGTCCGGATTGAACCTCAGGTGCTCTCAGGCGCCCGAGTACTCCGATGACGACGCCGGACCTGGCCTGGAGCTGGGACGCGGTGGACGAGCAGCGCTTGAAACAAGAGAGAGCCGAATCGATCGCGCGAGTTTTTCCTCCGTAGCCTAGTCACATCACTCTGTGCTCGGAAAGCATAATTTACCCACCACGCAGTCTCCGCAGACGATCGGGGGCCTTCGCCTAACTCGTACGTTACACAGCCAGCGCACTGACGTTTTCGAAAGGCAAAATAACGCTGAACCTCTACGTCGGTCAGGTAGGTGAACGGGTCCAGAGGGTCATATTGACGCTTACTGCCGCTGGATGCGATGACACAGGCTGCTGTTGCCGCAGCCATGTTCACGAGTTCAACTCGAGGGGGGTTTCGCGATGTACGAGGTTGGCCCGAGTTCCCCTGTCAATCAAAACCATCGGCCACGCCCCGTGCGAGGCATGTAACTCTTGTGCACGCCCACCACGGTTGGGCTACGCCCAACTTACTTTTCGGCAACAGCGACGTGGTGCGGAACTGAGAGGCATTAACAATCTTGACCGGCGAAATAAAACGCGCACAACGCACTGTCATCGGTGCTGCACTGAGTATCAGTATAAAAAGAAGCGCCGACTTTCGCTGGCTTCTGCATATATCTTCTTGGGTTATGATAGCCCCACAACACGGTTCATTGCCTTCATTGTGGCGACGTAGCGCACAACAAATAATTATCGGCAGGTCACTGTAGCTTCTTGCAATGCGTCGATGCGCCGCGGTGGACGACTATCCTGAGCAGTGCGTAGTGTTTTCCAACGACAACGTATGGCAGCTGTCATTTGAGATGGCTGCTCTGTCATCAGTCATGTATCGGAGCCGCAGTGTCGCGAACAGGGTCAGCGGTCAGCGCAAACACATCCAGTGCGATGGCATTTTTTCATCACAACCACGGCACACTAAACAATTGCAACACCTTCCTGTGTTTGAAGTCTAATTTCCTAAATGCAGACAAGAGCCCTCACCCGCCAAAATGCGATTGCTGCGCTGTAGTTACGATATCTATCTGCGATTGCTGTTAGCTCAGCAGTAGAGGCAATCGGCAAGCACATTGTAGTGAACTACACACTCAAATTCTGCGTACATGCGCACGGAGGCACGTTCACAGGGCAAGTGGTGACAATCGATGATTTGTGTCGCTGGGCAGCACGCTCTTCTTCGCAATGCATCGCGGAGACTTCGCGCATGCAGATAAACTGGTGCATTTTCACTGTGCTGCGTCACTATGGGCCCTAGAACACCGCACAGTAATTTTGCAGTGACAGCCGTTGCCCCCGTCTCTATCACTAGAGTGTCGTTTCAGTTGGTAAAACGGCGGCCCTAATAGCCGCCTCAGTGAAAGCACCTGCGGTTAACCGCCATGTCGCAGCGTTGCGTTGCCATTCCCCTAATAGACCGGGAATGGACAGATCATTGTCATGACTGACTTTATGCGTCATTATCGCATCGATTTTATCGCGAATAGCACTGCAGCACCCCTGGCGACTGCTCATAGTATGAACTCCCTCGTGCGAGCGACCCTCTAGAATGTATCTGCTTGTAAGCTTTCGCCTCACTGTCGCCACTCGCGGCAAAAAGTCAAAGATATAATAATTCACTCGATGTCCGTTTGTCACCACAAATTTATAGCATTCAAAACTACAAACCGATACTTTAAGAAATAAAATGTTTGTTATTGTATTTGTGCTATATCATAGTATTCGATTCAGGGAAAGTGTAGGTGCAAGAATGCACCGCATGTGCCCTGTTCGCATTCCACGGAGGATAGAAAGATAATGCTCGAAACAGGAGGCACGCCCTTGACGCGCCCGAGAAAGGCGTGACAATCGGCTCACGGCAAGTGTGCAGATAGACAGTGGGACAGTCACGGTATTGCTAAATTGCGATAATACGTTGATAACAATAGGCGGCGCTGGCGCGCTTTGTTGCGCAGTCCTCTTTGCTTGAAGCGCGGAAGCACTGTGCTGCGCAGGGTGCGCTCATGTTGTCATACGCGGCTTTATCTCGACATTTCTTTTTACCTGCTGTTATTGCACGTTCCTTGATATCTGCGTTCACTGACTGCCATCGAGCAAACTCGGGTAAAACTCGTGCGAACGAGAAACTCGGCGCATCCTGCATAGCACCCCTGTTCTGCCATTGACGAATTCACCCGCCTGCACAGGTCAATGACATCTTCTAGCTGGTGAACGTTTCACCGTGATGTTGTGCGCCCCCATGTAGGCGTTGTTCAGCGTGAAGCTTGCGCACAGCGCGGCGCCTGAACACTTCTGCAAAACTGGTCTTGAATGCAGTCCATGTGGTGAAATCGTGTTCGTGGTTTCGGAACCAGAGGTTCGCGACGCCGGTAAGGTAAAACAACACGTTGTGCAACTTGGTGGCGTCGTCCCGCTTATTGTGCCGGCTTACCAGCTCGTACGATGACAACCAATCCACCAGGTCATGATCGTCGGTGCCGCTAAAGATGGCAGGATCACGCTGGCGCAACACACCAGAAACGATGACCGCGGGAGGCTGAGGGCTATCTTCCTGGGTGTTGTCGTCAGGCATGGTCGTAGCAGTGGGTATCGTCCGGCTTCGGATTTCCAGTTTTAGAGGTTACCTCGCACCTCCACCAAATGAAAGGGGGATTTATTGAAGCTCATCCGAGGGATCGCAAGTGCCTTTTTGGGCACAGTCCTAGCTTTTGGCATCAGCCGCTCGAGCTCGGGTCTCGCGCCGAAGCGATGGCAATGCCCACGGCGCCTACATGCATATTCCCCACTATAATATATATATATATATATATATATATATATATATATATTGTGAGTGTATGTGCGTTTTTACAGCAAAAGAGATATGGCTTGCCCACCCACTCGAAAATTATTGGGTACGCCAATGTTCTTATCGGTACAATTGTGAATGTAAACTGCAGTGTTCTACGATACGTACGTCGTGCGCCATTGTTCTATTGTGTGGGCAGATACGCAGATAGTTCCATTGTGTAAGTTGGCTTTCCTGCAGTGCGTTTGGGGAACTCGCGGACGAATCAGTGAGACATAGAAAGCTTTGCTTTTATACAGACTTCTAGGACCTCATACCGTATAACTATTCCAAGGTGTTGTTATTACATTCTCCTGTCGTCAAATTTACACAGCCGTTACCGCAAGCATCGGGCAGTGACCCGCAGTGTTCTTTAAGCAGGCCAATGAAACGATATCTTCGTGTATAGGAGGCTAAAGTCACTGCTTTGAAAACGAAAAGCATTGCCTACCGTGACAGGTATTTGTTATCTAAATTCTCTGACCAGAGTAGGGGCCGGGCCAACGCAGTGAAGATAACCGCAAGACAAGCGGAGTGCCGGCGTCGGCCGATTGGGTCACTGCTCATTGCTTCACTTTCGGTGATAGGTAGAAAATCGCGGCCGTGTGCAACGTAAAGGTAATAATACCGCTAACACTCAGCGAAGACAAATTGGCAAAGCAATCGCGTGTACGTGCCGAAAGGGTTCGAGAACGTAATGCTGTCACTATATATATATATATATATATATATATATATATATATAATCGCTTTGTGAGGCGCTGTTTTTTATTTCATTTTTTTCGCTTAATGCCTGCAACACGACACTTAGGATGACTTACAAATTGTTGGTCGCAATTTTGAATAAACTCTCCACAAAGTTCTCGTAAGAAAGTGGTACAGAAATGTACCACTGTCTTTATTATAGGGTATGAAAAGTGGTACACATTTGTACCGCTGTCCTCTGGCGGTATCAATAATAAAACAAGGTTTAACGTGCATAATATTTACAAATCAATTGTGCTCTTCACTTGTTAAATGGTCCGAAGCATTGAACACGAGAAAAGACGCGGAAAAAAAAACAACTCCCGCACGTTTTTTTCTTGCTTTTTCGGGCTGCCGTCACGTCATACAGTACACTGCATGATTGCAAGTAAAGCTTCTAGACATGGGATATCATACCGGTACTCGGGATTATAGTGCGCTTGTAGAATTGAATACACATGCACGCAGGACAAAATGTGCTTTGACCCGCGATCGCAAGTGGCCCTTTCAGACACTTGACACGCTTCAACGCATAACACTGCTGTACGACGGAGAAGCTAACTGAGTACGCTGCAGTGTGATGTTATCACAAGTTCCTCGTCGAGATAACGATAACCCAGTGAACCGGGCCCGTGCCATCGGGGGGGGGGGGGGGGGGAGGGGTAAGCAATCGGGAGTTTGCCGGAGAATTGGGGAGCGTGGGCCAGCATGTACACTAAACCCGGGCGACATGATCGGTGCGATAGCCGCCCGGCGAGGCCTAAAAAACCAAGCCTGAGAAAGGTTCATTGAAAAAAATTTACCAAAATAAGGGAACAAAAATGTATGTTCATGGTTCCAAACCAATCACGAGGGTTCACTTATTAAGCCGGTACAATAAAACAGTTACCAGGCATGTTTACGCAGCGTTATTGATAGTTTCCTTGAGGCCACAACAGCGGGTAGTGAATATTCAACAAGGCACTTCGAAAAAGAGACTCAGTAGGCGCGCAACATGACGTATTGAAGAACAAACACAAAAAAAGCTTCTAAAATACTTCGGTAGATAGCAGCACTAGTAATACTGGGGCCAATTCAAACCATTTATTTGTTATAGGCGTTTGAATCAAGGTAAAAAAGTGGTACAAATATGTACCATTGTCCCCTCAAAGAGTTATACGCAAATAAATGCATGCTGCCCAGCAGCTTCCAGCAGCTCCGAGAGTGTACACGTTAAAACAGATGGGGAGCTATCGCGGTTTTCGTGGCTTCGCATGGCAGACAGGCGAAGTTGGGAGTGGCTCGAAAATGTTTTGATAAATCGTGGAGGCCGATCGCTGAGCTTGGAATCAAAACAGTTTGGAATCATTTTACGTTATAGCGCACCTGCATTGCGTAAAAATATGGTATGTGTCTCAAGGATGGACGGCGGTAACGTCACCGCTGTGGCTTGCCAAATTGCTTTTATAATCACATTTACTACAGCGTTCAAGCTGATATGTCTGTTGCCGCGTGATTATTGTTGATTTCAGGGTCGCAAAGGCCGATTTTTATGTGATTTACGTACATTCAGCTCAAACCACGTGCCTTAATTATAACGTATTACACTCCCAGAGCCGCATCTAAACCACTTTTTAGTTACAATATTGAGCCGTCCGCCGCGTTAATAGTCAATGCCGTCTAAATGCGCTATGGCAGGTACTTCTCCCACATCATTGCGCAGATTACTAGCTCAAATATGTGATGACTGAAAGATACGCATGCTCACTGCACGGGAATGCATGGATGTATGATAAGCAGCTCTGTACGTATTTTACCTACTGTGCTCCCAACGTAGTCCGAACATGCGTTGAATGCGGTTGGCGAACAGCGTTCTTCAGGCGAAAAAATGTATTGTTCGCGCCTACCTACGATGCCGCTTTAGACACTTCGTAAACAAAAACAAGAAACAAGCACTAATACCTGTCACAGTTATAACGCCACAACTACTGTACTGCCCACCCTCAGTCAGGCTTCGGCAGTATTAGGGTGCCTCACTCATTACAAGACATCTGAACTGCACGATTTGTTCGAATAACATGGAAAGCATCTACATTATGCGGCTTAACTCTTTCACCGTTCTACATTTACAATTATTTCTTGCAGTTGCGCAGTGCACGGCTAATTAGTTGTTGTGCTTACAAGGCATCACCTGTTTGGTAGGCAAATATCACTGAATTAAACGTAACCAAGAACTCTTTTCTCCAGATAAACAATGAACTCAACCCTCATCGAACACCTTCGGTCTCCTTAGACGACGCGTGTGCAGGCATACACTGTAAACAAAAATAACGCGAAATTGGAGTAAACCGGTCATCCCGTGTCGCATTCCCATTCATGTTTTTTTATACTATGTACCACTCGGGTTAAAAATTTACTCCCATGCAGACCGCGTTTTTGCATGTAAAAAACGAGAGTAGTTTTTTTTTTTCATCCATGTGAAGGTTGTTAATGAGGGTAGTCGGACTATTCTTTCGCTCCCTTCACGGAGGTAATGCGGCTATTTCTGAGAGTTATTCCTGAGAGCTCACCGGTTATGGCCCCAGGTGTCGTGTTCTCGAGAATATGGCGCTTCAACTTGAATCGGTGGAACACTATTTCCTCGTAGCGCAGAAAAAAAAGACGACAAAACGTCGCGATGACTGGCTTGCTACGGTAGCTGCATCTTCGGCCGAATGGAAACAGGCGAACTGCTTGCATGTACGCGTAAACAAACAAATGCGGACATGCTCCGTATACACAGCTTTCACTACTCAGCCAACTGACAATTATAGATTGTTCAGTTGTGCGCCCAAGCAAGCACTTCCGGGATCCGCGCTGCCGTACGAACATTCTTGGACTGCCGCTAATGTCAGCAAAGCAATATTTTATCCGATGCGCCGCCACGACCTGTGTTCCGATAGCGTGGCCTTACCTGTCACCGATTATAGGCTTCGCTGGAAGGGACGGAGCTTGCGAGGCCTCGCGGATTATAATGGCAGTATTTAATCACGTGATGTTGAGCAAGGTTCTAGACCACGTGGTTTTAAACTCCCTATGGTTGTTTCTATTCACGTAATATAAAACTCCGTACGTCGTGAAGTCGGCTAATGACATCTGTATACCACGTTTCTCGGAGGATGTAGTAAAACGATGTAATGTAGCGCATTTTACTCCTCCAGCATGCCAGATAAACTTTTTAGTGCAGGGGAGTTTTCAAAGGCCGTCAGCGGCGAAAACCCCAACCTCGGCTAATTCTTGCTAACTGTACAATTTATTGGGTTGCTTTATTGTATTTATTCACGGAAATTTTGTGAACGAATAGACATCTGTTTAATGGCTTCCTTCTTCATATTGTACTTTTTTAATGCGCAATTCATAAAGCTAACCAATACTCCTATGGCCAAAGCATCACTTTGACTTCGTAATGCGCTTCCCCAATGCATAACTGCAGGTTTATCCAATTATTATTTGAAGCTTTTTAAAATAATCATTGATCCAATTATCCACTTGCTTTTGCTCTGGTTTTTGTTGCGGTGTAGAGCTTTACCCCGTTCTCATTGATTTAGTTGGGGGCAGTTCCTCTACAGATTCATTGATATCATTTCTGTCTAAGCGAAAATACTGTCTTGCGTGTAAACGCACCAGTACCATCCGTTGCTACTAAATCAAGAACAGAATTTCTTACACTTTATGGAAGGCTTAGTGCAAAATGGCAAGCAAAAACTGAATAACTGAAAACAAGATATACGGCAATGAAGGAGTGGATCTATAAATCACGTGTAATTGAAAAATGGTCATCAACAATGGACGGCGTGCATCTTTTTTCTGCTTTATAGAATGTAGTATCACATGTGAACTCATTTTAGTCTGACAACAATGCCAATGACAACAACGGCTCTGCAGGTGTAACAGCCGTCTGCCGGGAAAGCAGTTCGATGAAATTTATCAAAATACCCTTTCAAGAAAATACGTAGCGACATTGGCATGCACTTTTCCGTGGCGTCTGCCCTGGTATCTCTTTTGATGAAAGTGTTCACCACAAACTTTTACATGAAGCTAACTTTCACTAGTGAAGGAGAACCATGCCTTCAGTGCATCGGTCTCGTTGTGATCTACACAAACTAGTTTGTGTGCAAGATTGTGGAAGCAAATTCGTAATGGTACTTTGTGTGCAATTTTGCTCAAAAAGTGCACTTTAATGGTGCCACTGTGGCATTCATATGCCAGAGAGAAAAAAAATCCTTAAATAATGCTACACATACTCAGCGGCTGCACCTGGATGCTACCTAATGCTCTCGGACATTAGTGAACAGCCAGCCTCCTATTGAGCATTGCAAACAAACTTCTTGTTTTTTTCGGAGAGGTACAGAGCCATCGTTTTTTATTACGATAGCAATTTAATGAACCTTTCAGGCGAATTTGCGCCATCGCAAAAGCTGGCGTCCACCGGGTTCCGCTAAAATCCATGTGCGATAAGATCTCGCACGTGCGCCCTGCGCGGTTGGTGCGAGGGAAATCGTGCGAGGGTGAGCCCGGGAGGATGGTGGCTTGATGCGCACTGGCTTCCCGAGCACCCAATGTTGTAGGTCACATGACTGAAAGCAGGCTAAGGCGCGTAGAGAGGGAAGTAAAAAGTAGGATCTTTCGGCCGAAAGGCGAAGCATCGAGTACGATAGTAAAATAGTAGAGAGCTATACGAAGCAAGGTTGGTAGTTTATTGGGCCGTATAAAGTTGTAAACATTCGCTTACTAACTAAATAGACAAGCATGATGTCACGCGTACAGGTAAACATGAACACACCTTGCTCGATGACGGCGGAAGCTCGCTGAGAAAACGCCGGAGTGAGAAAGCGCGCCAGCAGCAGGGGCAAATTGACCTTCGCGCTGTCTCTCGTCTCGCTTACACGAACTAAAGCAGAGCGCATACGAAGCTACCGGCACTCGGCGCATGCACTTTGTCCCCATCGCAGATCGCTTTGACGATGAGGCCCGTGTGGGCGCGCACTTCGCCCACATCGCAGATCGCTTTCAAGATACGGCGCCAATGCGCCCGCGCTGTGAGCAGCAGCCGATGGAGCGGAAGGCACCCACCCCTCTCCCTCTCCGTCACCTCGCCCCCGTGTCTCGCGCGCTAGAGACCACGTGCATCCGGCCTGCATTCCCCCCTTTCGTGCGCTACACGGAGCCGCGATTGCCGGCTCACTCCCATACGATTTCCCTCGCACACACAGCGTACGCCACGCTGTTGGACATTTCACGGAACCTCACGGCGACGACAACGACGACGCTTATGGCAGAAGTGCGCTGGGAGTACCTATGTGAGTGCAATCGCAATAAAACGCGGTAGCATGATACGGGATCAAGCGCGTGCTGCGGGGAGAGATGAGTGCACGTTTCATTCCCCTAAGCCGGCCGTGGCGGCACCTATGTGCGCACGTGCGCATTCTATTTGAGGGCATCTGAAGAGAGTGAAAAATCTGGCTAACCAAGGTGGCTGGCCGCATCATCTGCGCTGTCTTCCCCTAGTTCTTTTTTCGAAAGTCGCGTAATCTCAAGTCACGAAAAGGCGTTGAAACGAGAGACAGAGCAAAGGAGTCTGTGCTCCCCAAGGCAGGCGCTTTTGATCATGTTAGCGCTATGACATTGAGTGTTCCTGGTAATCGAGTGATATCTATTCATGTTATCCAGCGGTCGCGTAACTCTGTGCTTTCTCATTGATATTTCAAACATTTTTTTACGGTAAATAACATGGCTGCTAAAAACCCAATCTTACTTTCTGTAATAGTGTACTATTTTGCTGTCATTACCAATGCTTCGATTTTCAGACGAAACTCATAATCATTTTTTATTTGCAACATTTATTTCATCTTCTTTTAACAGCGTTCGCGGTTGTTTTGAACAATGGGAGACATATTTACTAGTTACGTTGTTGAAGGACTTATTGATCCCTTAGGAATGCGCTCTGGATAGCATTTCAGACCTTGTCTCAGGGCTTGAATTTGCTAAAGGAAACCAACACTCCGCCGACATGTTTTCCTGGACATACAGCAAGCTTTCCACTCGGTTCTAGATTCTAGATAAGGCAATTATTTTCGCTCTTGCAACCGCGGGAATGTCCGGTCATCTGCTACGCTTTGTGCACAATTTCCTAGGGGAGCGCCGGATGAAAGTGCGTGTCGGAAGAATAACGAGTGAATCCCGCACTGTGAAGTGTGCTGTCCCACAGGGCAGTGTTTTATCGCCGCTTCTGTTTAACACCGTACTTACCGCGCGTCCAAGTCGCCTGCCTCGGAACAGTGACTTGGCTGGGAGCACAGCTATCTACGCAGATGATATTGTTCTGTGGACAAGCAGCTCTTCGCACCTTGGCCCGCGGCTTCGTGCAAGCTTGCAAAGAGCTCTGAACGCGACTTCAGAGTACTTCGGTGAAGTTGACCTACAGATATCACCTGCTAAGTCGCCTGCAATAGCATACCGCCCTAGACAACGCGCTCGTCGAACAATGAGCCGACTGTACCTTGACGAAACGCCGATAAGCTGGGTGCGACAACACCGTTATTGTGACTTAATTGTTATTGCGACTTAATTTGTACGACGCAAATTGCAATCCCTTCTTAAGTATGTGGCCTCCTTGACTGCTAGAGGTGCTGGCTGCGACCAAACAACGGCTCTGCAGGTGTAACAGTCGTCTGTACTCTCAAACATGATGTACGCGTTACCAGTCCTGAACGTACCACCTAGTTTGATGGCCCAACTGGAATGAGATCATCGCGTTGTCCTTCGACTAATGTTAGGATTACCTCGTTACTCACTGAAGAGCATCAGTTACCCCTGAGGATGCAAGCAGACCAGAGAGCTCTATTTCATATTGAGCGTATGCACCGCGCGTCGAATGGTCCTTCGCTCCTTCATCGTCTGGTTCACCGCCCGTTTTCTCGCATGGGAAAAATGGCGGCATTATTTGTGGACATTGCTGATAATTCTGAACATGATGCTTCAGTTACGTCTCCGCCCCCAAAAGACATCACCAAACACGTATTCCCCATTTACCTCACAATCCCTGACATACACAAAAAGACTCATATGCCTGTTTTGGCAATATTCTAATTGGCTCAGTCACACATGTTCGAAAGTTTTCCAAATTATCTTCAAATATTCACAGATGCATCTGTACACAGCGATGGTCAAGGCACGTCTGCAGCTTTTTTATGCCTTTCGACTGAAGTATGACGTATATTTCCTATACCCCATCCAGCCACGTCAACAACTGTGGAGCTAGCAGCAAATAATGTTGCACTGAAACACGTGCAAGAGGAGTTACTCACATCGAAGATCGCCATCTTTACGGACTCCGGCGCTACACTTAGCAGATTACAACGCAATCATACGGATGGCCCACTTGTGCACAGCATTACTGACGCTGCCAAAAAAATTCATCACGTGGAATATCTCTCGGTGCTAATTGGATACCTTCACACGTAGGAATCTCCGGAAATGAAGAGGCTGATCGGCTGGCTTAAACTTGCAATCATAACGGCTGTTTGCCCTGTAATTCTGTGCAAGCTTGATGACGCTTGTCTGCTGATTCGTCGCCACCTACTCAAGCACCATCCAGACCAGCGCGTCGCAAATGGAACGTTCCCGCCCCGTGCTCGCGGTCGAGGCTTGCCTCGTCGCGCTAGAGCGCAACTCCTGAAGCTAAGGGTTGGCTGTTTGAACGTGTGCGAATGTTTCTACAGACAAGGAAAGTGTGGCCAGTCCATCGTGTACGCCTTGTGGTTGCTGCGAGACACTTCTGCACATGATATTGGAGTGCCCCGCTTTAAGTGCGCAAAGCATGTCACTAGTCAGGGACTGTCATCTCCTTGGCCTGCGGTGTACCACACTAGACGAATGTTTATGCCCCAGTAGAGCACTGCACGGGCCGATTTTTGGGCGGTCCGCCCGAGCCCGATCAAAATTTTTATGGCGAGACCCGGGCCCGGCCCGGGCCCGGAAACAATCTACGTTACCCGCCCGGCCCGGCCCGCCACCCCTTTACCTTAAGCCCGAGCCAGGCCAAGAGCCCGGTTCGAAACCGGCCCGAACCCGGCCCGAGACCGAAAAATACATGTTTTTCAGAGCTGAGAAGCCCGAGAATAACTCGCAGAAAGCCCGAGCCCGGCCCGGGCCCGCGTCAAAAAACCCGAGCCCGGCCCGGGCCCGGGTCAAAAAGCCACGCTGTGCCCGAACCCGGCCCGAGCCCGTGAAAAAACTGCTCTACCCGGCCCGGCCCGGCCCACGGGCCGGGCCGGGCCCGGGCTTTCGGGTAAGCCCGAGCCCGTGCAGTGCTCTATGCCCCAGTGGTTGTGCGTCTCGACGCGATCAGGCTCATCGCACTTTCCTTACTTTTCTACAGGCAACGAACTTACGGGCACGTTTGTAATCCAGAAACTACTTCTATTTTACATTCTTTAGTAGCGTGGCCTGCAGCGACGAGCCCTACTTTGTGTTCTACTTTGTTCTTTTCGATTCGTCATCTCACTCTTCTTTACCTCCCCTCCCTCCTAGCTTCCATTTCTATGTTTGTCTCCTCGTTTCTGAAGAGTAGGCAGGCATTATGGCCCTTCCGGTGGCACTGGCCAGCCTTGCTCCTCGCTTTCCCTTTCCTGTGTATATGTTTTCAAATCAAATCAAATAATAATAATAATAACAATATAATAATAGTAATCGTCCCTAAGCCTCCATAACGTGAACCTTGGTGCAAGAATTGATTAGTGAACCTGTTAAAAAAAGCCGGCAAATCCCAAGCCCTGTGGGAATCGATGTTATGCGAAGCAATGTGCGGGGAGCCTACCAATTACCGCAACGATCATGAGAGCACCAAGACGTAGCCGGCTCTTTCATGACCTACATGACACGCATGCCATGACATTCATGTCATGAGTCCTCAGGAGTCCCTTTAGCTGCACACCTAAGAGATCTTAAGGCGAAAGCCTTAGTCATGCTCATGACTATGACTTCGACCATAAACTTTAGCATTTTCCGTCAAGTACCTCATCCGAAACCCTTCCATTGGTTTTTGAGTGTTCATCTTTTATTGCTCAGTCATTCTCATTTTGCTGAGTCATCGTCATGACTATGACTTCTACCACAAGCCTCTAGTGTTTCCTTTACCTAATGCCCACGTTGGACTCCATTTCAGTGGTTTTTGAGTATTAATCTTTTTTCCTTGAATTATTGCCACTTTTGCTGAGTCATGCTCATGACTATGACTTCTACAACCATCCTTTAGTGTTTCCTTCACTTAGTACCCATGTCAGAACCCATTTCCGTGGCTTTTGAGTCTTATTCTTTTTTCGCTGAGTCATTGTCACTTTAGCTCAGTCATGGTCATGAGTATATTTCTACCATCATCCTTTAGTGTTTCTTTCACTTGGTACCCATGTCAGAACGCATTTCAGTGGCTTTTGAGTCTTAATCTTTTTTCGCTGAGTTATCGTTATTTATGCTGAGTCATTTCTAGAATCGATGCCGTAGTTTCCAATTGCTTGCTCGCCAACCTGCTTTTTGCCCACTTTTGCATTGAAGTCGCCCATGACTACAGTATACTGAGTTTGCACCTTTCTCATTGCTAATTGCACATCTTCATAAAACTGTTCTATCTCTTCATCATCGTGACTGGAAGTTGGGGCGTAGGCTTGTACTACCTTCATTTTGTACCTCCTATTCAGCTTTTTTATGACGACTGCTACCCTCTCACTAATGCTGTAAAATCCATCAATGTTGCCCGCTATGTTGTTATGGACTAGAAATCCTACCCCGGATTCTCTCTTATCTGGAAGACCTCTGTAGCAGAGGACGTGGCCGTTAGTCAGCACTGTGTAAGCTTCACCAGTTCTTCTATCCTCACTAAGGCCAATAATATCCCAGGCAATGCCTGATAATTCCTCAAATAGTCCTGCTAAGCTAGACTCACTCGAGAGGGTGCGCGTGTTGAACGTTGCCTGGTTCAGTTTCCATTGGCGGCCTGTCCGGAGCCAGAGATTCTTAGCACCCTCTGCCACGTCGCAAGTCTGACCGCCGCCTTGGTCAGGTGCTCCGCAACCACTGGGGTCTGAGGGTCATGGGTTAATTATTGGAGTCATCAGGGAGGTAGTGGCCGAATACTGCACCAGGGAGGCCAATTCCTGTTCTGGTGAGGGAGTGACTTTGATGAAGCTTAGTGGGCCTGCCTAGTTTGGTTGCACCTGAACTAGAATAGCCCCACTAGCTCTCGGCAATATGTTTTTTTCTTTGCCGGTGTCAGGCACCACTCCATGCCTGAAAATGTAGTGGAATGGAGCAGGATTCAAACTTACGACCTTCAGATTTGAGGTCGGGTGTTCTACTTCTACTCCACGCCACCACTTCTATTCTCATCGATTCTAGAAATGCAAGAGGAGAGATGTTGGTGGAATTCGCGGAAAGGAATAGGCTCCGAATAATGAATACATTCTTCAGGAAGCGCACCAACAGGAAGTGGACCTGGAAAAGCCCTAATGGAGAAACAAGGAATGAAATAGATTTCATACTCTATGCATATCCAAGCATAGTGCAGAATGTAGAAGTGTTAGGTAAGGTAAAGTGCAGTGACCATAGGTTAGTGAGGTGTAGGATTTCTCTCAATTTGTAAAGAGAAAGAGTGAAATTAGTCAAGAGGAAACAGGCCAACCTAGACGCAGTATGGGTGAAAGCAGACCAATTCAGGCTGGTTCTCGCAAACAAATATGCAGCTTTAGAACAGGAAGATGAAGATAACATAGAGCTAATGAATGAAACCGTAACTAGGCTGATCTCAGAAGCAGCAATTGAAGTGGGAGGTAAGGCACCAAAGCAACCTGTAGGGAAGCTCTCCCAAGAAACAAAGGACCTAATAAAGAAACGACAGAACGTCAAAGTGTCCAACTCAAGAGATCAGATAGAATTCGCTGAACTGTTAAAACTGATCAACAAGAAGAAAGTAAGGGATATTCGAAAATATAAAGTGGGAAAAATTGAGGAAGCCGTAAAATATGGACGCAGCATGAAATCAGTAGGAAGAAAACTAGGCATCATAGGACAAGGCAAGATGTATGCACTGAAAGATAAGCATGGTAATATCATCAGCAATTTTGATGACACAGTAAAAGCAGCAGAAGAATTCTATACTGACCTGTACTGTAGCCAAAACAGCCAAGCTACTTTCATTCGAAATAGTGATCAAGCGGATACAGAAGCTCCTTCTATAACTAGCGATGAAGTTAGAAGGGCCTTGAAAGACATGACCAGGGGAAAAGCGCCTGGAGAAGATGGAATAACAGTAGATTTAATCAAAGATGGAGGAGATATCATGCTTGAAAAGCTTGCGGCCCTTTATACGCAATGCCTCACAACTTCAAGTGTACCAGAGAGCTGGAAGAACGCCAACATTATACTTATCCATAAGAAGGGAGACGTTAAAGAATTGAAGAATTACAGACCGATTAGCTTGCTTTCAGTATTGTATAAAATATACACCAAGATAATTTCCAATAGAATCAGGACAACACTTGACTTCAGCCAACCAAGAGAACAGGCTGGCTTCAGGAAGGAATGTTCTACGATGGACCATATCCATGCCATCAATCAGGTAATCGAGAAATCTGCGGAGTACAATCAACCTTTCTATATGGCTTTCATAGATTATGAAAAAGCATTCGATTCAGTAGAGATACCAGCAGTCATAGAGGCATTGCGTAATCAAGGAGTAGAGGAGGCATACGTGAATATCTTAACAAATATCTACAAGGATTCCACAGCTACCTTGGTTTTCCACAAGAAAAGTAGAAAGATAGCTATCAAGAAAGGGGTCAGGCAAGGAGACACAATCTCTCCCATGCTATTCACTGCATGCTTAGAAGTATTCAAGCTCTTAGACTGGGAAAGCTTAGGAGTGAGGATCAACGGCGAATATTTCAGCAACCTTCGGTTTGCAGATGACATTGTCCTATTCAGCAACAATGGAGACGAATTACAACAAATGATTGAGGACCTTAATCGAGAAAGTGTAAGAATTGGGTTGAAGATGAATATGCAGAAGACAAAGATAATGTTCAATAGCCTGGCAAGGAAACAAGAATTCAGGATCGCCAGTCAGCCTCTAGTGTCTGTAAAGGAGTACGTTTATCTAGGTCAATTACTCACAGGAGACCCTGATCACGAGAAAGAAATTTACAGAAAAATAAAATTGGGTTGGAGTGCATACGGCAGGCATTACGAAATCCTGACTGGGAGCTTACCACTGTCGTTGAAAAGAAAAGTGTACAATCATTGCATTCTACCGGCGCTAACATATGGGCAGAAACTTGGAGGTTAACGAAGAAGCACGAGAACAAGTTAAGGACCGCACGAAGAGCGACGGAACAAAAAATCTTAGGAGTAACGTTAAGAGACAGGAAGAGAGCGGTGTGGATCAGAGAACAAACGGGGGTAGACGATATTCTAGTTGACATTAAGCGGAAGAAATGGAGCTGGGCAGGCCATGTAATGCGTAGGATGGATAACCGGTGGACCATTACGGTTACAGAATGGATACCAAGAGAAGGGAAGCGCAGTCGAGGACGGGAGAAAGTCAGGTGGGATGATGAGGTTAGGAAATTCGCAGGCGCAAGTTGGAATACGCTAGCTCAAGACAGGGGTAATTGGAGAACGCAGGGAGAGGCCTTCGTCCTGCAGTGGACATAAATATATGCTGATGATGATGATGATGATGCTGAATCATGCTCATGACTATGATTTCTACCATCACCATTTGGTGTATCCTTCACTTAGTGCCCACGTCCGAACCCATTCCAGTGGTTTTTGAGTGTTAATCTTTTTTCACTGAGTCATTGTCATTTTTGCTAGGTCATGCTTATTTCCATGACATCTATCAGCATGCTTTAGTATTATTTTTTACTTAGTACCCACGTCCGAACCCATTTCACTGGTTTTTGAGTGTTATTATTTTTCGCTGGGTCATTGTCATGGCTTACATGACACGCATGCCATGACATTTATGTCATGACCTATCACTTATGTTCGTCATACACTCCTGTCATACTATACCAATGTTGGTACCTACCGAGTTAATGAAAAGACCATGAGAGCACCAAGATGTAGGCGGCTGTTTCATGACCTACATGACACACATGTCATGACATTCATGTCATGTCCTTTCATTTATGTTCGTCATATACTCTTGACATAGTATGCCAAGTAATGTACATGCAAAGTTAATGTAACGACCATGAGAGCACAAAGGCGTAGGCAGCTAGATAGATAGATAGATAGATAGATACTGTCAATGTAACAATTGTTCGCCAAGAAATGCTTCGCATTTAAAAAAAACGTCCAATACTGTTCACACATTTTTTCGTGATAGAATTATTCGAATATTTTGGATGGCGTGCGGGAGATTGTCGCGCGATCGCGATAGAGCATACGGCGCAAGGCGACGATTTTATCGCCCGTGGACTTTATACGGAACCTCAGGGCGACGACAACGACGACAACCTCAGTGACGGCGGAAATGCGCCTGGAGTGTCCATATAATTTCTATCGCAATAAAATATTACAACATTTTGGAGGGTAGACTGTACAATACGGGCATTTGGCGAATACCTGAAGAAGGATGTCTAGTGATAGCGGTGCTTGGCGGAGGCCACGTTAGCGGCAACTTGCTGAGGTGGCTTAGAGCAACGGATCCGTAACAGGCTCAGGTAAGTGTACAAGGTACATGGAGAGCTTTTAGGAAGAGACAAAATATTAGCAGATAGGCAAAAGGCTAAATTGATAAGCAGATATAGATTACCTTATTAACTATATCAGTCTATGTGATTTTAAATGCGAAGCATTTCTTGTCGAACATTTGCTATTAGGGGCGAAGCTCCTTATAGCGGCACCCGTTCCGTCCCCGTCGTAGTAGTAGTAGTAGTGTGTAACCAGTCTGAGAAAAATGAGAAAAAAATTCCGAAGTTGTGTCCGTAGCGCTTCCGAGCGCGCGCCGTTAGCCCACTACGCCACGAAGCGGACATGGACAAACGCACCACGATGGCTATAAATACCCAACATTAACGAAAGGCCGCGTTTCTAGCGCGTTTCTAACGCGTTTGTGCTAGCGCGTTACGGCCCGTGTAAGAAGCTGGTGTAAGACGCTGTGGCCTCTCCACCTTACCTTCAACGCGTTTCGAGCGCGCTGCCCAAAGCGGTGGCAAGTCAAGTTCAAGTCGAGGAGCGTTTATGAATACGGGGGGTATACTCTCTCAGCAGTCATGTGATGGCGTCGGCAAACGCGGTGCACGTTCCGGCATGTGTAAATGGCTGCGTAAGACGCTGTGGCCGCTCCCCCTTACTAGAGAGTACTGCACGTTTCTAACGCGTTTGGGCTAGCGTCCCCTTAAGCGGGAGATCCGATGATTCCCTCCGGAGCTTCGCCCACTCATCATCATTCACCCCGTGGATATGCTGTGATTTTTTTGACAGTGTCTATCTATCTAGCCACCTACGCCTTTGTGATCTCGTGGTCATTACGTTAACTTGGTATATACCAAAATTGGCATACTATGACAAGAGTATATGACGAACATAAATGATAGGACATGGCATGAATGTCATGGCATGCGTGTCATGTAGGTCATGAAACAGCTGCCTACGTCTTCGTGCTCTCATGGTCGTTTCGTTAACTTGGTAGGTACCAACATTGGCATAGCATGACAAGAGTGTATGACGAACGTAAGTGATAGGTAATGACAAAAATGTCATGGCATGCGTGTCATGTAAGCCATGACAATGACCCAGCGAAAAATAATAACACTCAAAAACCACTGAAATGGGTTCGGACGTGGGTACTAAGCAAAAAAAACACTACAGGATGCTGATAGATGTCATAACGATGAAAATGACCTAGCAAAAATGACAGTGACTCAGTCAAAAACGATTAACACTCAAAAACCACTGGAATGGAACGGTTCGGACGTGGGCACTTGGTAAAGAAACACAAAAGGGTGATGGCAGAAATCATAGTCATGAGCATGACTCAGCGTAAATAACAATGACTCGGCGAAAAAAGATTAACACTCAAAAGCCACTGAGATGGGTTCTGACGTGGGTACTAAGTGAAGGAAACATCAAAGGATGATGGTATAAATATAGTCATGACCATGACTGAGCAACAATGATAATGACTCAGCGAAAAAAGATTAACACTCAAGAACCCGTGAAATTGGATCGGACGTGGAAGGCGGATCACCGCCTTCCCGTCAGCATCGGGATTGTACCAGTTCCGACTCATGCCATTTAGCATCAAGACCGCGCCAGCTGTCTTCACATGGCTGGTGAGGAAGGTAGTGCTCGACAACCCCAATATTTACCACGATTTTGACGACTTGCTAATTGCCACAGATACACGGGAGCAACATGTTCATACTCTCCGACGTTTTTTCCAACAAGTGAAGAACGCTGGCCTGGCCATCAAACTCACAAACTGTGAAGTTGAATTCACTTCTCTAAAGTTTCTGGTACCTCTGGTACCTTACGGTACCTTCTGGTACCATGGTGCCTTACGTCCACAGACAGAGACACTTGCGAAAATAGAAGCCGCCACGAGGCAGCCCACTAAAAAAGGATGTCCGCTCATTTCTTGGCCTGACCGGTTATTACCAAGACTTTGTTCGAAATTATTCCGAAGTGTCAGCACCCCTCACAGAACTGACTCGCAAGAATGAACCCAACATGCTTACATGGCAGACGCGCCATTAGGAAGCCTTCGACAAACTTCGACATTTGGTTTCTGCGCAGCAAATTCTATGGTCCCCATATTTAGAGCAGCCGTTTGTACTACGCACCGACGCCTAATCAACAAGCCTAGGAGCTGTCCTCCTGCAACGTCATGACGGGGTCTTACACGCGGAAACCGGCGCTACTACCCAAAGAAGGACGCTACTCCACCATAGAACGGGAAGGCCTCGCTCTTGTATGGACCATCCAAAAGTTCGGCGTGTTCCTGTTCGGGAAGCGTTGTGTTTTGCAAACTGACCACGAACCACTTTCGTGCGTTATTTCCGGTAAGCATGTCAACAACAGAGTTCTCCGCTGGATTTTGCTAGTTGTGGCGTATGACTTCACCGTAGAGTATATCAGAGGCACTGAAAACATTGGTGCCGACTACGTCAGCAGAGTCTCGTAGCTCTTACATCTGACTCCGACTATTGTTTATGTATGTGCAGATCTTACTGTTTCTGTGTAACGCGTGTGTGTGCTTTATAAATGTGCAACCACTGCTCCTTCTGCAAGCCCACTCCTCAGAGCACAGTTGGTTAAAGAGGAACAACTTTCATGGGTGAGGTGTAGTTTGGTGGAACACAGCGACGACGACAATAATAACTACCTGTGCGGTGAGTCGCGGACAAAAAGAGAGAGACAGAGAGCACGAGGCGGTGGCAGCAGAGAAGAAAAAAGAAGTGGTGGAAGGGCACGAGTGCAGCTGGAGCAGCAAAAAAAAAAACTGGTTCGATACGGCTCTCGAATAGCCAGGAATCGAGAGGGCTACCCGGGTAAACCACTGGGCAACCTCCTGACCGGTCGCACTCCTGCGGATGTCTGTGTCCAGTGCGGCTACTACCTGCCTGCGACTGTTCTCGGCCAGTACTGCACCGTTCCTTTTCGATCTGATCTCTTGCCGTTTGTGAACGTTCGAGCCACCGCCACCGCTCACCCAGAGCCTCGGCAAGTTGACACGCTACGTCCTGCTCAGCGACCAAGTCATTCCGTCACGGGCTCGTCCTGCTGAAGACGACGAGAACGTGAGCTCCAGCAAGAACCTTTAGCGTAGGGACTTGGCACACATGTGTAACATGTACTTTAGTTACTGTGTGATGTGTGCGCTGTTTCATTTGTATAGTGCATGCTAAAGTATTTAGTCCTAATGTATGTATCTACCAACCTAAACGTCTACGGCTCCATCCTTCGCCACACCGCACGTCAACAAACATGACGGCCCGCAATCATCTCACTACAACAATAAGCCAAAGCGAAAATAACTAGGCTATTGAAGATTCTTGTGGTATGTCATTTTTGTACGTGAGGCACACTCCTTAGGGCGTGCGAGTATGCCACATCACTGTCCTTATAGCTAAAAAAAATGTTTGACTAGACGATGGTCTTGGTGCAGGTATTAAAAGAACAATTTTATGTTGTTTTAGCTCGGAGGATCCAAGATGGTGAATATTATGTACATCTTCTTAGGTTAATTTATTTATCATCGTCATACTTGTAATAGTTAGTACCGAGATCAAGAATACGCATCTGAATAACAGCACATGGAATCCAATGTTGTGTCAACGGTATGTTTGCCGCATTTTAGTGATGTTATGACTGCGCATTGATGGGGATGACGTACATAAATGTACGAGGTGTGTTGAAAAAGAAAGCGAACTTTTGAAATAGCGCGCCAACCGGCAGAGGGAGCGCACTGCGCATACTGAGTGCATGTATCGGCTGGTTTAGACAACAAACTTCCAATTGCTGGGTTTCGCTCTGACCGTTAGTTGGCGAGCTACAGCCGCTGAAGTGAGCACATGAACAAGCTGTTCCTCGGATTGGAGCCAAAGTGTCAATGAAGGAATTGGAAGAGCAGCGTGTGTGTGTGAAGTTGTGCTACAAACTTGGGAAAACTTTCACAGAGACATTTCAGGTGCTTAGCCAAGCATATGGGGAGGACTGTACGAGTCGCGCGCAGTGCTATGATTGGTTCAAGCGTCTTGAAGACAGAAAAATGTCGGTCGGTGACGATCCCAAGCCTTGACGAGCTTCCACATCCACAGATGATGACCACGTCGAGACAGTTCGAACTGTGATTCGTGGAAATTGTCGTTTGACTGTTCAAGAAGTCGGTGACGAAGTGGGTATCAGCGTAGGATCAGGTTATGAAATTTTGAGTTAAAAACTTGGGATGCGTCGTGTCAGTGCAAAATTCGTGCCGCATTTGTTGACTGACGAACAGAAGCAGACCCGTGTTGAAATCAGGAAGGAACTGCTCGCCGCTACCAATGACGATGAAAATTTTCTTAAGAACATCATAACAGACGATGACATATGGTGTTGAAACGAAAGTGCAGTCATCGCAGTGGGTGGCGAAAGCTTCTCCTCCTCCTCAAAAAAAAAAAAACACGCACGAGTCGGTCAAAAAAGAAGGTGACGTTGGCTGTGTTTTTTTACTACAAAGGCATTGTCCATCAGGAATTTGTGCCACATGGTCAGACGGTCGACATAGAAGTTTACCAGGGAATCCTAGCACGTTTCAGATTCTGTGCGCAGTAACATGCCTGAATTGTCGGAAAATCAGGCTTGGATGTTGCATAATGACAATGCCTCGGCTCACGCGTCGCTCCTTGTACACAGCTACTTAGTGAAACTCCACACTCCTGTTGTGCCCCACCCGCCATATTCTCCGGACTTTTTTCTATTCCCCAAGCTGAAAACCACCATGAAAGGCCATTGTTTCCAAACCGTGGAGGAGATCCAGGGCAATGCGAGAAGAGACCTGCGCGCCATTCCAGAAAGTGCGTTCGAGGAGGCTTTCCAAAAATGGAAGAAAAGATGGGAAGAGTGCATTGCCAGTAGAGGGGACTATTTTGAAAGTGACAGCACTTAAAATGTGCCATAAATAGTAAAGGTGTTATAGCAAAAGTTCGGTTTCTTGTTGAACACACCTCGTCTACTCATTGCGCTGTTCTTCAAATAAGTACTGCGTCACTTACATCGCACAGAATTACCTCGATAGATTGTTTTTAAGAGAAGCTTTATAGGCTCAGAAGTTTCGGTGGTGGTGGTGGTGTCACGCTGAAAAGTGGTCCGATCCTGGTGATGTGCAGAAAGGGTCCAAGCTCAATGGCACATTCCAGGGCCAAAAAAAGAAAGAAAGAGAGAAACAGCGATAAAAGAGAGAAAAAAGAGCTAGAGAAAGAAAGACAGAAAGAGAAAGGGAGAGGGAGAAAAAAATTCAATGAAAATTACCAGCCCTTAGTCGAGAAAATTGGAGTAATCGAAATTTCACGTGCGTGTACTCGGCCTGCTACTTTCCCTTCTCTTTCCTACTACTTTTCGTTCCCTTTTGTGGTACTTTTCGTTCCCTTTTCTTCTACTTTTTTCCCCTTTCGTGCAACGTTTCCTTCCGTTGCGTTGTACATTTCCTTTGATGCACACATTGAATAACGTTTATCCTTTATTACCGTGACAAGTCGTGAACGTTACGTTACCCTGACGAAGGTCAGATACACACACGACAAAGCTTCGCTTACCGCCATTTTCTCGACAGGGGAAGGGCTGGTGAATTTTCCGCAAAATAAGTATTTGCTGGGCAGAAACACTGAAGCCTGCTTGCTTGATTCTAGGCAAAGTAGGCAAAGATAGTTAGGCAAAGTACGGAAATCTTTCAAAAACAGTACCGTGTTTTCTCACATCAGCGGGTGTTGGACTTCTGTAGTAAAGCATAAATGTGCCAATACATTGGTCTGATCAATCATATTTTCTTTTCTAACCCATCAAATATTGCATCTTCCAATTTTTTATTGAGACCGCCGCGGTGACTTAGTGGCTTTGCCGTTGCGCTGCTCAGCACGAGGTCGCGGAATCAAATCCTGGTTGCGGCAGCCACCATTCGATGAGGGTGAAATGCAGGAACGCCCGCAAGCCCTGCATTGGGTGCACGTTAAAGAACTCCAGGTGGCCAAAATTATTTCGGAGTATCCCACGACGGTGTGGCTCCTAATCAGATTGTTGTTAAGGGGAAGCTTTTTAGCCGAGTTACAGGCACTTTTTCGTACGTATCTGGGGTGTGATTCACAAAGCTGTGACGTTCTTATGCAATTTCCAGCGAAAAAGTTCTTACACTACGATAAGGGAGCAATCGAAGTGGCAGCTTACGTAAGTTACATCATTTTAAGAGATCGGGGAAGAAGCTAAGCTCGAATTAAACGACAAGGAATGAATGAACCACAGTCACCTGGTTATATGATCACACATCATGCATCTGTAGTCGAGGATATATTCTGAAGGTTGATCATTGCGCACCCCCTTTCGACAGCTTCCTTTTCCGGGCGTCTGCAACAGGGGGGACAAGTGCAAACGCGCTCGCCCGTTCACTGCACCGCTCTATAAAGAATGGCAATGTGAACTGCCAGGCATTCTTCTCACATTTCTGTGAGATACAGGACTAAGGGTGGCATAATTGGGGCGGAAAGAGAGGCTCAGGCAGAACAATCGACGGCCAGGTCTGCCACCCTAACCTAACCTGTAGCAACTTCAGCGCCATCACCACACTCAGATTATTACAAAGTAAATAAATATATTTACTTTTGTACTAATTAGAGAAACAACAATAAAGCTGCATAATAAATAGATCATGTGTCCTCAAAGCAAGGCCATCAGCGCCCGTACGTTCGCCGGTATTGTATGTGATCGCGCCGCACGCGGTGGCAGGTGTGGTTATTATACCGCACATAGGCTCAATATCACCTTCTTCGGCAGCCGTTCGACGACGTCATCGAGCGCTAACCGACGACGAAACGAGCACTCCCTTCGCAAAGGATGCCTGTCGAGGTCACGGTGAGCTAAAGCAGCCCTAAAGGACAAATGCAGAAAGAAACCTTGACCACAGACACACCTAAAATTATCACAGGAAGCTTACAGGCTGCTGCGACGGCTGTTTAGGTTTTGTGAATAGACTGACGCTTACTGTTAGGGCGCAGGTACGGAAGTTCGCACCTGAGCTACCTATTATATACTCCCCTTTTCGCGACTACTGAGGTCGCCTTGCTGCGGCAGGCATCACAATTTTACGAGCAGGTTCAGCTTTACAAGTACGCATTTTTTATCGCCACTGTAAAGCTCCACCTGCAAATGGGTCTATCGCCTGTAGGCAAACACTCGGGAGGCGCGCGCCGCTGGATTCCTAGGAGCACCAGCAGATGACACTCACCTTCGCACATCCGCAGCAGCGGCGGTGCCGGCCGTGCGGGAGAAATTAGACACAAGAACCAGAAAGCTCGCATTCGCGCATAGCGTTCGCCGCAAGCATTTCCCGGTTAAGATTACGGTTCCATAAGCTTCAGTTGCCGGCAAGCGGCAACTATAGCATAGGAAGCGGGGAATGACGTAACCACACATTCGTATGAAGAAGAAGCACTGGCCTAGCGATTGATTTGTGTTGTGACAGTGCTATGGGAAGGCCACGTATAGTGAGGACTCCTGAAGAGCCGCGAGCATACGAGGAGCCGAGAACGTGTGTTTAAGTGCGTTTTTCTTTTCTCTGGTACACTCTTTGTAGGCGTACAAAGTAGCGACACAAGCCAAGTCGCAGACTGTTGAAATGGCTTCGGTTAATAATTAGGTGAAGTGCGTGTGAATGCCGGTACGCGAATAATCTCAAGCTACTTCGCAAAGGGTAACCGTTCTAGTTTCGTTTACAGCTTCACTGTCTAACCCCATTAACAACGTGGATTGGGGACCATTTGCCTTTCATAAAATTTTTCGTTCGCCAAAATTTGTTCGAAAGCTCCCTAAGTGAATTCCGCCTCTGGCTTCAAATGCTGAACGCCGCGGAGGCCTATTTCCTTTTTTTTTTCACATAACACTTCAGATTTCATTTTTTATTATTTTTTGATGAGTTAGAAGATTCCACCCATATCTGTACAGCTGTAAATTCACACTTCCCTGATGCACCCGGGTAGTTTCCAAGAACTGCCGCCGGAAAACGACAAATTACTGGTTGCAGAATTTCAAACGGGATGGATATATATGTGCGCTGTCGGCTTCCTTCTCAGAAAAGCAGGGATATAAAATGTGCAAGAATACATATTGGAAAGAAAAGATAAGTACCAAATAGCGTCGGATTGTTTGCGCAGACAATATAGTTTGTAAGATGGCAGCTGCTGCTGGAGCTAATTTGTGACCTGAGCAAAATTTGTAATGAATGACAGCTTCGGAGACTTCAGAATGGTAGGGACGCTCAACGCAGCTTACTGAAGCTTGCCAACCCAGCAGGTAAGGCTTTCGTAAGGTCGTAAATCTTTAGGCTACCATTCGCGAAATATAGAATTTGCGAACCGCTACATGGCAAAGGATGAATGCATCCGCAGGAACAATAAAAGGGTGGAACGAAGTCGAAAAGTATGAAAGCTGCACGCTACGCTAGTAGAGAAGGTTCTGCACTTCGGGTATGTAATGGGTCCTGTTCAAAGATTTGTCAAAGTATGACAGAGCATCCTAGCGTCTCAGTGTGGTACGGATAATCCTGGCCGGTATTACTAAAATATTCCTATTGATGTTATCTGGGAGTAGTGTACCTGCGACAGTCAACAACGTCGTTACGTAAGAAGCTACACAGATAGATATTTTTCTGACCTCGAAGAAGTTGAATAAACAGCGGCATTGCTTTTCATGGCACTTGTAGTTCCTCCGGAAAACGGACTTGTTTTCGTGTAGATCGGTCTATCAATTCAGTGTAGTCAATCACTGTATTCAAATAAATTCATTTATAGTAAGAAGTTGAGGCTCTCCTTAATGAGTGTCTTGAAAGTAATCCAAAACCTAACATCGAACGGCATGTATTGCAATCCTGAATTTTTACTTCTAATAATATGTTTACCTATATTTAGTTAGTTTACATTGCAATCAGCTCTCCGATTTTACACACACATGCAATCTCTTCTCTGGAAAGAAGAAAAGTATATCATGAAACAGTTATTGTATGACCCGGAGATAAATAAAGGCCTAACGTTTGCCACACGCATAGGTCACTCTCACCTTCAAGTGTTTTTACAGTACGAGATAGCAAGGACTTTCCTTAAAAAGAAGCCAATGTTTTAAATGCCGCCTTCTTGCGCAGTTGTCTGCCAAGCTGCTGCGTCATCTACTTCAACTCTTTAGGCTGCTGGGCAATGCAATCACCATCCATAGGATACGTATTCTTGGTCCTCGTCTGTACCGTTACACAATATGTTGTTGATCCGGGATCATCATGCAAATCGGAAGTGCCACGTGAGAATTCCTTTTTTTTCCTTCTGCGCCTACATTGTACTGCCGATAAACTTTTGGGCACTTGTCCGGACGTTAAGTGGAGTTTTCGGGCTATTTACTTAAAAAGTACGAGCCTAGACTGCAGGCTTTGAGTAGACCTAATGGCTTGTTATATGTTTTGCCAGAAATTGTCAGAAATTGCATTATGCCTAACGATACTACAGAGAATTGAATAAAAAAGTTATCTTTTGCTAAAGACGAAATGGGCTGTGCAATAAAAGCTGCAAAATTTAGGTTGAGGGAAATATGGGGTTCCAACATGCACTTGGAGAAGTAAGGCAGACTCAAGGGCAATTCGTGTTATTTAAACAATATCAAATAGAATGCAAAATCCTTTATCACAACATTATTCTAGAACATATGCAGTATTTAAGGAACTACAAGGAGTCTACCGCCTATACTGTAACGGTAAATAACTTCACCAATAAAATTGCGAACATGAACGAAGTGCTACTATACGTAAAAAAAGACAACTAGATCTTCACTCATTATAAGCCAACATTTGAAGCGATCGCAACTAACAGAAACTTGGCTCTTCGGTTCCTCTTCTCCTCGTCACACATAACAGACTAATGTATGACAACTTACATTCCTTCAGTAACGTTAAAGGAAGCGATTGCCATATATATACATTAAAAGAAATATTTGAAATTACACTATGATTTGAGATGCTGATGATGCCCTAACGATAGTGTTGTATCGGGAATATGCAATACTCAGGTACAAATGTACAAACTGAACAAATATCATAAGGAAATTTTTTAGCATATGTATGCAACTGTGTGAAGGCAATTACATTTCTTTTTCGCATTACCTAAGCTGATACTTTATGGTAAAATTACTTATCTTCCAATTATCAACGAAGCCCTTGGACCCCGTTTTCTACGTGCAAAAGAGCTCTCGGTTGAAATGATGACATAATGCTTGCTTAAAAGCTGTCCCTCCACAAAAGATGTGTCGGGGACGCAAAAAAAAAACAGCTATATTCGCAATAACCCGCACAATGAGTACATATTTTACTAGACTGCTTACACTCAGTCGAATGTTTCCCCTAAATATTTCGGTTTGGTAATTTTATTGTCGCAACTCTCTCGTGGTTTCAATGCCAGAAGTCTTGATTAGGCGTACATTCTTCACAATGTGCATTTGTAGAAAAGTCCGTTTCAAGTAGCTGGCTAGTTACGGCGTAGTGACAACAAAACAAGTGTGCTCATTCAGCAGAGCTGACGGATTTCAAGCGTAATGCATCACTATAACCGCGTAATCAATTCAGCTGCTTCATTGGCGCCGGAGGAATCAACCAAACCATCAACTACGGTAAACGATTTTTTCTTTAAGTAATTTTTGTTTCTTTGTGGTAATTTATTGTGCATTATTCAACATCTGTATAATATTTTTATGATAATCTCTCCTCTCTATTACTTGTGTCTGACTATCATCATTAGGGCCAATCTCTTGGGCCCTATAAAGGGTGTTTCGACTGCTCACGTAGAGGTGCGGTTTGGCCTTCCGCCCTACGTGACGGAAGGCCGAACTCCGTCAACTCCTCTGTCAACACCTTCAATCGCTAAGGCGGAATCGCGTCACTCCTGCTGCCTCAACTCATTAACGTTGCTATGGTAATTAGGTCCTCCTAGTTTCTTGGGTGAAACGCTTGGCGTAGCGTTTCCAGACACTTTAAGCATCAGCAAGCCCCGCCGCTGCGTAAATCTTGGCACAACGCCGTTTCATGAAATTGCTAACGGCTCATTTCCCGCTGGGAAAAATGTGTGTATTATTTGTTTTTACCACTTGGTCCGTTAGCGTTATCATATTAAGGAGAATTTAGCTGCGCGTGAGCTGCACTGCGCTGGAGAATAGCTTTCCCACCTGCTTCCTAACGGCTTATACATATTTACTATTATTTTATTGCGATAGCAATTATATGGACACTTCAACCGGATTTCTGCCGTCGCCGTCGTCGTCGCCGTGAGGTTCCCTATAGATAAAATCTTCGCCGCGTGCCGTATGCCCGAGCGGAAGCGTGCGGGGACGCGCGCTATCACGGAGAGCGAACGCACTCAATCACCCACGCGCAAGCAAGGAAGCGGGAAGCCAGCGCCGGAGGGAGCGCGGGAGGTGGGGGGGGGGGGGGGGCGCACTTCTACTCTGCCAACAACCGCGCTCGTCGCTCGCTCTTCCGCACCGTCTCTTATCTCCACTCGGCTCTGACCTTTATGCGCCGTGCATTCGCCGCTCAGTTGCTGTTGAAGCGATAGACCGCATGTACCTTCGCCCGCGGCGGCGTATGCGCTCGCTGCCAGTGTTTTGACAGTCGTTGTCTGCAGTCATTCAGTGTGATCTATTCATGTTTGTTTGTGCACGCTCACACCACGCACGCTACACATGCAATGCTGCCCGGATCGGCAGTGCAGCGCTACAGGTGTGTCCCTTCGCACGCGCTGCCCACGGGAAGCGCTTCTCATCAACACCACCGTTTCACACGCGTCTTCTCGTGGTCATCGAGTCTCTCTTCATGTCGGTCTACTTACGCCGCAGCACACCTGCTTACTTATTCAGCTCATGTTTACTACAATTCATATTGCTACCAAAGCCGCTCACCTTACTTCGTATGACATTGCTGTGTTGCTATCGCATTCATTGCTTCGCCCTTAGGGCGAAACTGTGACATTTTTAATTAGAACGCAGTTGACAATCAGTGCTTGCACCCGTTTTGCCCCTAATTGTGCTATTACGTTTGTGCTCTAACATAATGCGCCTTTTTCGTCTTCCTAAATAATAAAGCGTTCCAAGATTGTCACGAGCATTTTTGCTGCGTTCCAAGACAAAGTTTGTATTCGTCGGCTCGTACAGTGGCCAAATTCTACATCGATTTCCGTATGCGCAGACTCAAATGATGCCGTATGTCGAATTCACGTACAGCAGTGTCTTCCAGTAAACAAACACGATTCACGCTGTTCCGTCTTGCATACAGACGTGAGGTCAAAAACCTGCTGGTTGCCATGCTTCCTCACAATGATGCTTCACGCACGTGTTACGGCGAGCAACTTAGCTAACACGGTTAGAAAGCTCACCAAATGCCGGGCCTGAACATCACGCAAACGAAGAGTACAAGTACATACCGCTTCAACCTTCGCCACCGAGCACTACGCAGAGCAAAAGCCGTATTTCATGCGATAATGCCACTGCGTTTCGCACATAAGGAATTTCTTTACTGCCGCTTTCCACTTCCGAGAGCATTCAACGTTGTCCGTAGCATCGAGTGTGCGAACTTTGTGTTCGTTTGCTCCTTTATATCTGTCCTAACGGCGGCTTGCGCAGGAGTTTGAGGTATAGGAGCGGCGCCTGGTGGCGGAGAAAAACGTCATCTGGGTAGTACCACCTTGGGTGGTACTAACTCAGCCATGGCTGTGGCGAAGCACGTTTCGAGCCCGAGTTTTACGTTGTTTCGCACTTTTTTCTGCCCTGTTTCGAGTGCGAAAAGGCTCGTCACTTCTCACAGACCCCTCCGACCACGCTGCGACCTGTCCGCAGCCTATAGTTTTACGAAAACGGACTCTACGTGTGCCGTGGGACGTAATGCTCGAAGCAGAAGACATCGGCAACACCGATCCGGAGAGACCTAGCTTAGTCTCGAAAAAGCGTCACCGTCGTTACGGCTGCGTCGTGGGCTGCCATGAACAAGAAGGCCTGAATCACAGCATCAGATTCTACCATTTTTCTTGAAGGCATCACGCAGTGGAGCATCGGGCGCGCTGGATAACTTCACTACCCCACTACGAACAACACAGGTTCGAGAGTCATATGTGATAATCTTTGACCTCAAGCCAATACGTTAACGCAGCGCTCCAAGTCAGTATTTATTACTGCACATCGATGTTCTAGCACTGTCATTAAGAGCTACATCAAGCGAGCACCGCACGAGCTCGCGCTGCAACGCGCGATTCGCACGCACGTACGTTACTGCGAGCTCATATGCATTGCATCAGGTATTTATCAGTTGCTAAAGGGACAGATGGCACTACTACAGCACAGGCATAACTAATCGCCTAGCGGCATGCAGTCAACAAAGATTGCAGGAGTCCCGCCGTTTCGCGGCATGTCGAAAGACCGCTGCTGTCGCGGCGCGTACAGTCGTGCGCTCGAGCCATTCCGTACACGTGATGTCTGCTTATCGCTGCTGTGACTACATTTATAGGCAAGCATTCCCTCGCGTTTGTGCGCCTGAATATAGCAGCGTGCAAACCTTACCTGAAGTTCAACTTCGTACGCGACTCGCTTCACTTGCGATTGACACCGCGCTAAAACTTCGCCGCGTATTTCTTGAACGGCGTACACGTATACGGCGTTGCATAATTTCTTGCCTTTACGCAGCGTGCCACCCCTGAAATAATCTTCGGCGCCCGATATTCGCTGCAAGCCGTGGTACAACACAACCGAAAGTGGCGGGTCCATATTGTAAACGTGCTTTCTGAAGCAGACGACCTTGCTTGGCACTACCCAGTTTCGGAATGAGGGCGCTTTTTAGCACCATTTTCGGAGAACCCCCTGGGCAACGCAGGAGCCCCATACCCAGCTTGGCGAGCATGGAGACAGTGCTTGTCTTTTTGGTGGGCGAATAATGCGAACATATGTTGCGAGCCTCCCATCAGAAATAGAGAGGTCAAAGACAGCGCGTGGCCTTTGTCGTGTAATTTCACCATTTTGCAATAATGCTCGCTTTTCTACGGGCCCAGAGCCTTGTGTTGCGTGTTTTGTAATACGTGCCAATATTGCACAGATAGGTAGGAATCATTCCATTCCGAAAGTGAGAGCATATGCACCGACCAGCAGAACGAAGCTAGGTCAAGCCAGGTTAGCGGACTATCATGAAGTACGACAGGAGCGCAGGACCGTGGAAGCAGTAAACATTGACAACTTCGAGCAGTCGGCGGCAAGCTAGCTAGAGACATCACAAGCGCACACGAGAGCGATCCAATAGACTAAGGAAACTTCAGTCATCCACTCGCACCTCCATCATCTGGGTGATTCATGACACGGCCTCTTCAAACGGTGGATACGGTATAAATGAAACAGAAAACTAATACTTTGTATAGGGGGCATAACAAAAGAGGCCGAGACTTACCCGACACAACTCAGCCGTCATAATTGAATCACACGTGCGCCATTCAGTGGGCACTCGAGCACCAGTCGAACGTGGGCAATTCCATGACATATGATTGATACCAGCATGATCAAACTGACGACGGGACATCACATTTAGAAATCATTGCACCACCATACTTCAACGGATGCAGATATACACGAAGAGCTCCGAAAGATATATGTGGTTAGTCATGCCTTTACTCATGCGGAGTACGGAGGCAAATAAAATGAAAAGCTTCATCGTCGCCTAGAGATGTTGAAGCTCTTGGGTGTACTTAAATGCATTGCCCGGGCAGTGCTCCAGGCTAAGAGAAAATTAGAAACAATCATCCGCAACCTAGAACAACATTCTATAACTGCCATATTGGACTTATTCGAAAAGATTTTCGGGGCCGGAGGCTTGCCTCGAGAGTGAAAATGCCCGAACATTACAATAATACGAAAAACGCACAAGCCACTGCAGCTAGAGGGGCTGCGACTCACTAAGCACACGTCCAGCCAGCGAAAGTTCTTCGAACACGTTGTACTAAACTGACTCAACGAGCACACAGTCGAGGCACGGAACTTACCAATGATCACGTATGGATTTCGAGCACAACCTTCGGCTCGGCAACAGCGGACCCAGCTGAGTGGGCAGAGTGAGCCTGTCACAGGCAGCGATTCCAGAGAACCTCCGCGGCAAACATTTCGGACGTCATCATAGCTGTGGGCCACCTCAAATCAGAGAGGTTGAATGTCTCAAAGAAAGACCCACCACAGGGCGCGGTCTTTTCGCCGGTACTCGGTAATATAACGATTTTAATATAAAACCCGCTCCGCGGAACTCGCAGACCCCTGGCGTTGGAAAGAGCACAGGCAACCCTGAATCAGTGCCAAAAGATGACAATCAAGTGTATGGTGCACTGTATCTGCCTTTTAAACGTCGTTATTTGAAATGACACATTAAAGTTCAGCGTACAAGAACTTACAGCTCAAGTGACATTGTGAACAAACATTAATAAGAACTGGGAAGCAGTATGGTTTATTAGCTTGTTTGGGCAGTAACTAGCGTATGTTCTGGCAAGTAATCGTTTCGTTCTCGCGCCCATGTTCATCTTGAGTTCCTGGATAACGGCTCTGGAATTTCGCTCAAGGTTTCTTGAAGGTTGCCGACAATGGGAGCTAAGAGCGTTTCAAGCTTAATAAAGCCGCACCTCGCGAGCTAAAAGGAAGAACCTCACGGCTCACGGAACCCCACAGGCACACTCTATGATAACTCGGCTTCTCCACTATCTGAAAGATGGGCGCACAAACTGAGCGCGTCCCGCTTGATATCCATGAATGCCTCCATGTGGCACCCATACCAAGATGCATGCATTCGCTCCGCCATAGGGAACGTCGACAAGCACGAGCGAAATCCCTCCAGAAAGAAGTGGCCTCAGAACCCATCCCACAGCGTTTGTCAATAGTAATGCGTTGGCCTTGAATCAAGATAGCGACGAAACGTACTGCCACTGTGGAAGAGAGTTGTGTGTGAGGCGTGTATACTGCAGCGGTGTCCCTCATTTGCATTTCCCAAAGAATACTCGGCGCCAACTTGCGCCGCCGCCACGAAGCCTGCACGTGCCCTGAGAAATGGATGGCGCGCTGGTGAGTGATAACGCTGAGAAACACGTCATGCGGCAACCGGGCTGCTTTCTCGCACTTCTTTTTGGACGCGCTCCCACATATAGTGGCGCTGCCAAGAAATCTGCGCATAACGTCTGACACGAGAAGCATGGCACGCCTGTGCCTACGAAGGCTGATAATTGTTCCTTCGCTTTCCCCATATTCACTGGCGCATGATGAGTGGCTCAAGTTGGAGAGATGTTCAGTGAATAGTGACACATGCGCAGTGCATTTATGGCACAGCCCGCTAATGTGTTGGCGTGAAAGGCGTTCATCCATAGTCGACACATACACAGCGCATTTGTGATGCAGGCTGCTACTGCATCGGGTTATTGTCCTTGAGGAAACCTTTGCCGTTGATTTCGCTCAGCAACGAATAAATTTGAGAAATCTTTTTGCTCATCTAAAGCTGTTCAAAGAAGATCGACACACCCCTACACGCACATACCCAATCACCCAGATTGGCGTGAGAGAGGTTAATTGCAGAGGCACATATCCAGTGCTCCAAGTCGGCGCCGAAGAGTTTTTTCTAACAGCGGTACCTACCCAGTCCCCCATCTACAGTGACCCATGTCCGTGTGAAAGAGGTTCGTTGAATAGCGGTACGTATGTACAAAGTTTCACATATTCGGTGATCCAAATCGGGCTGAGGGTTGCTTTACGTTGTTCCCTTAGCAGAGCAGCCCGTTGGGTAGCCCACTGGACCGCCAACGATGCAGTGACCCAGGCTAGAGGGAAAACGGTAAGAGTGAAACATAGAGCCAAACACAGCCCCAGAAAAATGCGTGAAATATGCAACTATTGCTAGCGCACTAAAAAAAGCACACCAGTTCTCCAGACACGAGGCTCACTGACGCGATCGGGAACCCAGGCAGAGACGCACACACTATCAGCGCCATGAACTAAAACCGACGGCAGGTCTCCGCTACGACACTGTTGGGAACAGACACAGCCGGTGCTCAAGATGAGGCTATTGTGTTGACGAATGACAAAAATAATGACAGAGATCTAGTTTTTGTGCTCCCCGACTCACAAGCGCTTTCAGAAACTACGCCAAAGGTAGCACCTCATAGTTTGAGCTTTCTATCCTACGAAAGCAACCACGATAATCTGTAGCCCAGGCGAAGACACTCTCGCTGGCAATATGAAAGCTCACGCCTCGGCTTGGGCGCACGACCCTTGAGCCTCTCAGCGATAAGATGACGAAAGGGGAAATACTAGTACACATCTTCAAAGAGTTTCACGCCATCCTGCAACAATTCAGGCAATAAAGGCGGAAATTCCTCCGCCCAATGCATCACTCACGCACGAGGAGGCAGTATTGTAGAGGCAATTACAGATTCCCACATCGCACACTATACCACGCGATGTATCCCACGCAACATCCAAACACTGGTCCCGATTGGAACGAACCAGCCATGCTTTAACATGTCACTTTAGTGGCACGTTAAACCAAAACCTATACTTTGTAACACACATACAATATGGGAAGCTCCGCTGTCCAGCGTGGACTTCAGAGCCCAGCTTGATCTGGTCAGGAGTGCACGCCGTGCGGCGATCGCCCATGTGGACTGAGGGCTCCACCCACAACTGAGGCCTCCCAGCGGGAAGCGTACCAGTGCGATTTTGTGGCAATGATGCTTCTCTCTCTCTCCTTGCCTGCCTACGCCGGTTCTACTGCGCTTACTAAGCGCTTAAATTCACCGGCGGTTCCTCCACAACCGTTTTGCAACTCCGTAATACTGTTAACATAGCGTGTTCAACTGAACTGGTTTTTCGTGTTTCTAAATAGCAGAATTTATTTGATGCGGCAAAGGACATGGATAAAAATCACAGGGCAGAAGGCTTCCTAATAACCTTAGGCCGCGGGCACGCGAAGTTTACGAAGTGTTTATCTTCTTGACACGAGTCAGCGCTCCGTCTCATTTCGCTCTGGAAAAGACGAATAAAAATATTTGAAAATAAACATCCTGGAAATTAAAAAAGACATTTTATTGCATGCTCTTTGTTTGTGATGTCATCCAAAGCTCGTCGTGAGTGCGCTTTAAATTCTCACTTAGGAATTTTACTTGCAGCTCTGGGACCTCGTTTATTGCAAGCAAAAGCTCTTTTCGGGGAAATAATGCGACAGTGTAAGAAGGAAGTACTGGAATATCTAAAAAATATACCGCCTCACCTGCTTCACAAGGCAAGTACATCGGAGTTTCTAAACCACCCTTTTATTATTCTAGCTGTTAAATATTTTCATCACGGTGCAATCAAAATGCTCGAAAGAAAGGCCTGTGTCTTTCTGGAGAACAGGTAGTCTCAGAATGAGCACTCCTAAAGCTAACAGGCGATATTTACCCTGCGCAAAAGGTAATTTCAAGCGCGCACAACTTTAATACTAAGGGCGTTATGCATCAGTAACGGCGTGACATTCTAAGCGCAAGGGGTGTGCTTTCGCAATATGTTCTTGAAATTATCTAAATAAACGTTTGTTAGTTCGCGAGGACTCAAGCACATTCTGTTCTGTTCTATGGTATCGTTTACTATCTAGGACTAAAAAAATAAGGAGCACATGATAACAACAATGTGGCACATAGTTGAGGAAATATGCTTCAATGTTGTGTAATTCAAAACCAAGCTGCTCAGCTTGAAAGTTTTCCAATATGTATAAGCCTAATTTCTCATCATAGTCGGCCGGCGCAGACAGCACTTGATCGCCTGTCATGTCTTAGGCTCATTACACTTGCCACAAATGTTCACTTCTTAAGTGACCAAGGTCTTCAGCCCTGCTCCTCTGTACTTATGATTACGATGGGACCCGCCGGGGTGGCTCGGTCAGCTAAGGCGTTGCGCTGCTGAGCACGAGGTCGCGGGATCGAATCCCGGCCCCGGCGGCCGCACTTCGATGGAGGCGAAATGCAAAAACGCCCGTGTGCTTGCGTTGTAGTGCACGTTAAAGAACCCCAGGTGGTCAAAATTAATCCGGAGCCCTCCACTACGGCGTGCCTCATAATCAGAACTGGTTTTGGCACGTAAAACCCCAGAAAGAAGAAGATTACGATGGGCAATAATGGCGAACAGATACTGTATATGGCACGCAACTTTTCTCATTTCAATTCTAACATTTACAAACTACGTATTTCAAGAGCAAAGCTTCAAGGTCCTACATTCCTCTCCGTCAAATGCCTCGAAGGTCAGAATAAATTTTGTCATGTCACTTTCTGACTGCTATTTATCGTTGTGTATTCATTATTCGCAACATATATTCACCAAATATTAAAAAAAAATATCTTTCTGTGACGCCGTATTGGAGGGTTGTTTGTTACTTTGACTATCGCGGGAGCTTCAAATGTGTGCAATACGTGAGTCATTACACATTGCTGCATATATTGCTGCACATTGCTGCATATAAACACACAGAAAATACATATATTCTATGTATTTTCTGTGTGGTTTCTATGTACTGCCACCCTTACTCACTGCCTCATTGAGGCGTGTAAGGTATTTTTAAATAAAATAAAAATAAATAAAAGTCTGGCAGACGGTTTTTCTTTCTCTTATCTGATGGCGAATCTGAATTACGCACTGAAGGCGTAATAACCAGCAGGCACTAATAGCTGGGCTTGAGGCACGCCCCCCAAACATCACTAATTGCCGTCTGTCTCACAGTTTCTACTGGATCTCACTGAGGCGTTTCGACAGTTTTCAGCTTCTGGACTGTTCACTTGTTCCGGATCTTCTTCTTCGAGATTTGTTCAAGGGGCGTGCTGTTCAGTTAAAGAGATTGCAGACTGCCTTCGTGCTGAAATTTTATGTCTTAGGGCAATCGTGGAGTGATCGTTGAAATCAGTACTTCGCGACCTGTGCTCCTTCCTTTGATCAGCACACTACGTCGTTTTATATTTGTCTTGAGTTGTCAGGGAAACCACATGTTCCAGTAGCTCCCGTTGTCCAAAGAATGGAGACGAAGATGCACCGACAGCTCAGTTCAGTTAATTCGCAAGACAACAGACATACACCGCATCATGCAAAAATGGTTCTTCTTTTTGATTGAGTTTAGTCAGTGACGTCGTTATTCTGGTAACGTGGTCGTTAGAGGCTCTAATTCTGGATAATACGAAAAGCAATAAAGTAAATACGTTTTTGCGGAGTGTTCAAACTAGACACTAATGGAATTGGCTCTTCATTAGTGATTTATGGGTGACTATCAGAGCCGAACGTCAGATGACACCTGACCTATTAACGAAATTGCTACGCCTTGGGTTTATATTGATTTCGATTTGTTCAAAGCATCGAGCACTTATGGCATGTGTTCTTATGACTGTGTCTGGTGTACGAGAAAACTAACATATCATCAATATTTACAATGCAGCTATAGATGTTCAACACTGTGTGTCATTTTCTGGAACCAGACGCTGGAATTATTCCAGTAAATCGGCTGCTTCTTATATTCGTATATTACAAAGGACGTCACGAAAGCTGCATATTGCTTGTATCCTTCACGGATGAGTAACTGGCTGAAGCATTTCCATTTGTCGATTGAGAAAGCCAGTGCCAGCCATCTATTTCATAAATGAATAAGTCTAATACAGGCGTTTGTCGGCCAGCCAACGATCTCGTAGTCAGCGGACAGCTTAAGTAATCTGTCTTGCTGTGGTATCGAGAATGACGACGTTGATGTACTCATATTCTTGGAGAGTAGAATCCTGCTCTAGCTTTTCTCGTAACCCATTCTTGCTGTCAATTGAGATACTTGAACGTTCCTTACAAAAACTTGATGTAAATTGCGGCCTAATTGGTACGTCTACTCGAGATTCCAATTGACAGCTCCCAACTTAGGGGCTGCGCCGAGAACCACTGGATTCATCTTCAGTCAAGAAGGGAAACAGGTTTCACATTACGGCGGGCGTTTAAAATCTTCCTCGTAATGCTAAAATCCTAGCAATGTCGCTGCGCACAAACATGAAAAAAAAAAGAAAACGGATGTCGAAAGACATTTGCTCGGTACTATGATGCGTG
Organism: Dermacentor silvarum; assembly: GCF_013339745.2. NCBI lineage: Eukaryota > Metazoa > Arthropoda > Arachnida > Ixodida > Ixodidae > Dermacentor > Dermacentor silvarum. The sequence goes on from NC_051162.1 coordinate 35,324,926, forward strand.
TCATCGCGGTGGAAAACAGAAATGTGAAAAAACAGCAAAACAGCAATTTACTTTTCAGTGCCCCGTGCAAGCTTTCCTCAAATTGCAATCGTGTGAAAACACTCAACAAGCACCTGTGTACCATCGGTCATAAATCCCGTTTCACGGACTGCACGCGCAGCGTTATCTATCACATACTGCTGAGCTGTGGCAGCATTTATATTGGACAAACAGCACAGTGCTTCGATGATAGAGCTCATCAGCACAACAATAACGCGTAGAATGGCTATGCAAGTCATTTAGCGGGGCATTGCAAAAAGTGTCCATCCACTCGTATTATATGAGAAGCTTTTCTTGGTGAACATTTGATACTTTGACAGTATCTATCTATTTATCTAGCCGCCTACGTTTTTGTGCTCTCATGGTCGTTTCGTTAACTTGGTAGGTACCAAAATTGGCATAGTATGACAGGAGTGTCTGACGAACATATCTGATAGGTGACCTACATGACATGCCTGTCATGTAGGTCATGACTAGAGACCGGATTTTAGGGAAATGCCTTTTTTGTTCCTTGCGCTCCTATCGCCCCACTTTAATATATGAGCATGAATTAGAGGTTAAGAAGGGCATTTATAGTGTTTTTATAGTGCCTATAAATGCCTATTTGGGCGTTTGAGCTTAAATGCCTATAAATGCCTATTTTAAATATCGGCGCCTATATGAACACTATTTAGCCTCAAGTTTCGCTTTTGAGTGCATGTTAGAGACCGTTAGTCATGTTACCGGGCAACATTGACTGTTCGGAACTCTATAGGGTTCAACCTAGTCCTTTAGTTCAACCAACTCCCGTAAAACAACTGCTAGCAGCATTGAAATGAGACGCGCCGGCCAGCATACGCTGACGCGCTGACATTGCGCGATCGGTTGGCGAATGCGAAACCGCGGAGAGCCGTCAGGGGAAAGGACAGTGAAGAGCAAAATAAGAAAGAAAAATGCGATGCGCACGCGGCTTTTGTTTTGCTTGTAATTTACTTTTAAGGGGTTCACCACCGTCGGCCGTTCCTTCTAAGCGCACGAGATCATTCTCAGTGACAAGAGGCACAATTTTTATTCCGAAAATCTGGAGATGGTGGGAGTTTGCTATTGTTTTCACAATCTTGACAGTGATTCTTCGAATATACGTTCCGCGTGCTCTCTAAACATATTTCTTCAAACACGTGCTTTTCAAATGGGCGGAAGTGTATTTGGCAGTGTTGGGACGTCTGGCCAGTACAATTCGTATAATGTCATTGTGTATGAGAAAATTGCGAAGAGTTGTACCTAACAGTCCTCATGTAAGAACATACGAATTTCTTAATAAATCGTAGTCTCGCTTGCATTTGTTATTTGTCTGTTTTTGTTGTGTCTTAATTTAATTGCGTCAGGCAGACATAAAGTATGGTTTTTTTAATCAGTATTGCCAGCTTTCAAGTATTCTTTTTCATGCCTGTTTCACTATATGCGACGCTCGAGTACAGTGACCATTGAGCATGAATATGAGCAGTGTGCTTATTGAATGAAGCCAATTGATCGCCATTAGTCTAGCAGTTTTATGGGACAATTGCACGGCTATGTTCAACTGTTGGCGCGTTTGTGCCATCACAGACAATAATATTTCTTGTTTTCCTATCGTATATACAGGCCACGCACGTCTTCGTTTAAAATTATTTGCATTTATGTAAACATTTATTGTGCCTATATTTACGACGTTGGAGGCCTAAAACGTTGTTTGGCCTGCCTAGTTTTGGCGCCTAAAACGCACATTTTAATGCCTAAAATCCGGCCTCTAGTCGTGACAATGACCCAGCGAAAAGATTAACACTCAATAACCACTGAAATGGGTTTGGACATAGGTACTAAGTAAATGAAACACTAAAGAATGATGGTACAAGTCTGAGTCATGACCATGACTGAGCAAACATGACAATGACCCAGCGAAAAAAAAGATTGACACTCAAAAACCATTGAAATGGGTTAGGACGTGGGTACTAAATGAAGGAAATACTAAAGGATGGTGGTAGAAGTCATAGTCATGAGTGTTATAGCGTGACGCCACATATCAGTGCGCAGCCAGTGCGCGCATTCCTTTTGTTACGGATCACGTGATCCCTTGTCTATATAACTGCACTGTTAAATAAATGGTCATCCTTTTGCTTGTTGGAATGCTGCCTGTTCGCTTTATCGCAATGAGCATGACTCAGAAAAAAAGTCAATGCCTCGACGAAAAAAATTTACACTCAAAAGCCACTAAAATAGGTTCTGACGTGGGTGCTAAGTGAAGGAAGCACTAAAGGTTAATAGCAGAAGTCATAGTCATGACCATGACTGAGCAAAAATGACTGACTCAGCAAAAAAAGAATAACACTCAAAAACAAATGTAAGGGGTTCGGATGTGGTACTAAGTGAAGGAAAATGCTAAAGGTTGATGGTTGAAGTCATAGTCACGAGCATGAATAAGGCTTTCGCCTTAAGGTCTCTTACGTTGTAGCTAAAGGGACTCCTGAGGACTCATGACATGAATGTCATGACATGCGTGTCATGTAGGTCATGAAAGATCCGCGTACGTCTTGTGGCTTTCATGGCCGTTTCGTTAACTTGGTAGGCTCCCCGCACACTGCTTCGCAGAACATCGATTCCCACAGGATGTGCGATCTGCCTGCTTTTCTTTTTTTTCGCGATAGTGTTTAGGGTCCCATGTCGCAGAAAATCCGGCGTCGGCAACCGACGTGTGATCGCAATTGGCGGAGAAAATCATCCAACCACATCGACCGCGCAGGCCCTCCACGTGGTGCAAGGTTTTGATGAACAAAAATTGAATTTCTCAGTGAAATCCGTCAAAATGTAATCTGGTAAACCACGAATCCTCCGTAGGTTTTGACCACTCGATCATCATACAAAGATGTTACACAGAAACGCGGGGTTGTGGTTTGATTATATATACAGTATATACACAATGTTTTGTTATCTACATATTGATACAGTATATAAACAATGTTTCATTATTTACACATGGGGTAGATGATGATTTTGTTCAAGAGCTCTACAGACCACAAGGAATGGGTTCCTCTGATTCTGATTTAGTCATATGTGACGTTAAGCTCATGAGAACGTTTACCTTTGACTATAATGACATTGTGGTCCGTAAAATACAAAGCCAAGGGATCGTGAATTGGATGTAGTCTAAAGATCGAGAAGGCGATGTCTATAGAAGTTCCCCTGATGGTGGTGGTGCGTTTGTATACATATGAAATGCACTAGAGGTCGTAGCGGGACATCATGTGTTGGACTAGCCTGTCGTCGTTCATGATGTCCACGTTAAAGTCTCCGGTAAGCACGAAGGAGCAGTGTTTGTATTCAGTTTCATATTGCAGCATCCCCTTCTCGATGTACGTGACAATGTTTCCCTTGGACAGGTTAGGTGCCAGGTACATAGTCAGTACTCGCCGTCTTGACGGCGAGCGCCCTGCAGCCGTTTTGCGAGCCCTCCGCTCCGCCGCCGCCTTGTGGAGCGATCGCCGCCACGCCATCTAGTTGGCGCCATTCAAATCAAACGAGAGTACAGCTGCGCCTCTAGTGGGAGTGGCGAGTACTAGCGTGGCTACAACGGCGCGACGGGGAACAAGCCTCGACCCTAAGCAGCTTCGCCTATAAAATGGTAAAGTATGATTTTAATATTCGGTGTGGGATTCGCCGTCGGATTGTAATTTTAATGTACGAGAAAAGCTCATTCTGCTACGAGGAAACTCAACAATTTCTACCAGACCTGCGCGCATCGGGGCAATAGGAAACAATTTTGAAATTATAAAAAGGTTCTAGGTTCTTCACATTTTAATATAAGGACACTCATATTGCCCCTGGAAAAACGTGAACCCGACTTTAAGGGGATCGGTGCAAGCTTGGTCCTTGTAAGCTGGCTTTCCCGCGTTCAGTGTTGCAGTGAATGAAGTCTACTTGCTGTATGCGAAGCATGCGATGCGAACGGGTCCCGATAATGCTATCGCGTTCTACTCTTAAAGGCGAAGCTTAAGCGACCTACATTTTTTTTGAAAATAAAAAAATCACAGCGAAAGGAAAAATTAAGAAGGAAAAGAAATAATAGAGGCATATGATATTCAAAAGAAAGGAGACAAATCTAAGTTTTCCCTCTCCCGCTTTGTCAGAGAAAGAAGTTTTTTTGCATGAAATATTATGTTGCTGGTTTTGCTGATGTTTATGTAACTGGTGTACGCATGCCTATGCTGGCAAAAGTATAAATGGCTGAAACATTTCAAATGAACTTACAGTTGGCAGTCCGCGCTTGTTTGTGGTATTTGTTTCTTCGGGTCCTTGTTTTATTCGCGCTGTTCAAACCTCAGTTCTAAATATCAACCAACTAGCACTCATCAAGACCCTACTGATGCAAATTTCTTCTACAGCGGGCTCCTTCCTCTCACCACTAGCATTGCAAGACCCAGCATACGCATGTGTCAATCTCATCGCCATAACTACTTGCCAGTCGCTTTCCTTAATCTACTTCTTGAGACGACACATCGCGCCCCCTGAAGTTATAGCCCTTTTTGGTCTCGTTGAACCTTCTTGGGGACATGCAAAAAGGATGTCCAAATTACTCAAGTAAGAAAAAATGGTGTAAATTCGACTACACAATGACTGGCTGAAAGTACTTTTTGAAAAAGGAAAATACCCTTGCAAAAAGGACCAAATGCTGCGCGACTACCAAACACTTGTCGGCTAATATACAGAGTTCCTGTGACAACGCACCAGGCTCTTTTTACCGAAGCCTTGCTCTAGGATCACCAGTTCTAACGTAGTAACCACGCTTGGGGAGGACACAATTCCAGACGACAATAGGAGGACCCTGGAAAAAGGCCCAAAATACAGTTTTGAGCCAAAGTTGACCGCTCCACAGCTCCTAGCCATGAGTAGAAGCATAGAAGACAGAGTTCAGGATCAGGACCGTGAACGTGTCGTCGGTGAAGCAGTGGACAGCGTTATAAAGCATGTAGCAAATGGAAAATAAATTATGCCACCTAATAACAATGTTGTACCGAGCCTGACGAATGGCGCGCTTGAAATACTGCAGGCATAAAAAAGCGATAGATTTTTCGTTCAGCCTACAAACATTTTTAACGAAATATCGAAGCAAATATAATGAAAAATTTCAAAGCTGTTCCTTTCAAACCGAAAAAGCAAAAGATGCCGCCCTAAAGCTACTCAAAGAGCTGGACTTGGATTCGTTACGGCAGCTTGTGAGCAAAGCTGATACAGAGTTTCTTGACTTTGTCTTCATTTGCAAAGCCTGCAAGCCTGATTACACTTTTATAGTTACCGTGCCCGAAAAGAAGACGTGGCAGTGCCATGTAGGAAAAGTTCTACAAGGCCATCCAAAGATCTTGCAGATAAAGAACCCTTTTCTGGTAAAAAATATCCGAAGAAGTTATGTTGGTAATTAATGAAGACCAGGCGAAGGCACTAACCGCATTTTCAATAGACGTGCAGGACTTATATTATTCAGCGCCGCGCAAATGTTTGATATGTGCTGTGAGTAAAAGGATAGAGGATTGAGGAGAACTGAATTTTCAAAATTCTGTCGGTGTTAGCCGCGCCAATTTTTTAACGTTTTTAGATTTCTATATTTATTCAACTGCCATCAACTATGATGGCCAGTTCTACATCCAAAGTACAGACATTTGTATAGTCTCAGCCATAGCCTCCATATTAAGTGACATATTTTCATCCTTGGTTGACAATGAAATTTCTGCTAAGTTGGTGGACATGTCTCTTAGGCGAGTGTTTATGTACGTGGACGGCTACTTAAATGTTTTGAAGAAAGGTGTGAGTATGCAAGTTCATGACGTGGTCAAAGAAATTTTGGGCATGTTCAAAAACTCATCGGGCGGTCTTAAGTTCACGCACGTACTGCCAGTTAACAACCGCATTCAGTTTCTCAATATTAATTTCTGTTTTTCTTCGGATGAGCATGTATGCTGGGCAAATGATTCCACATCCAAAAAAACCTTGTTACTCTATGACAGTGCACACTCAAAACTAATTAAGAGAGGCATAGCAACCACATGCATTTAGGCAGCACTAAATAAGTCGTTTGAGCATGAGTGTGAGCGAAGTTTTTAAAATCAGACAGCACGATTACAGAACGCAGGTTATCCTCGTTCTGTGATCACGTCAGTATGCGAAGCCATTTTGGAAAAGGAAAAGTTTGGAACGAGCACACAAAGAAAATAATGAATACATGAGACCAGTGCATGTGGTGCCATACTTGCACAAGTTGTCGCACAATCTGAAGAAAGTGTCCAATAGATATAATGTTAATTCTTTTCATTTCCCCGTGCAAGCTTTGCACAAAGAAAATTCCGGTTGGATGGCGTGAATGCAAGATGAACTTCATCTACAAAGGCGAATGTGATAAGGATAATACATGTTCACACAGGCCTGTTATGGTAACGTCTGCGATACATAGAATCGCCATGCAAGCCATAAAATTAGAAATGTCGAAGTGGGCGGAAAAAACGATGTACTGGGGGAACTACAGGATGGGTAGGAAGGAAGGAAGGATGTCCTCTGTCAGCATCGTTGTTCGCGCTTCATGTTAAGGGCACAGAAAGATGACTGGGTAACAATGAGTTACGGTTTGGTTTATCCTACATGCATACTTTAATAATGCTTTATTAGAAGGTCTCGGAGTGATGTATGCCGACTACACATACATCACACATTGCTACTAGTCGACGATGCAGGAGATTGTCAGGCACTTGCGAACACCTGTGGCATCGCAGCCACAAATCTAGGCCTTAGGTTTAGCCCACCCAGCATAAAAGCACAATTAATTTCAGTCTGTAATATTATTGGACGTCTATAGTGTGACGTTCTTTTGACTTACATCTCTTGGTCTGACGTGTGTTGGTTTGGCGTGTGTTGGTCTGATGTCTGTTGGTCTGAGGTCTGTTGGTAAGATATCTGTTGGTGCGACATCTATTGTCTGACGTCTGTTGTCTGGCATTTGTTGTCTGCCGTCCTGTAGGTCTTTATGAATATTTAAATAAACAGATGACAGAGAGCTCTTTAGGACTAGGTAACCTTACTGGTATAAAGAAAAGTCAAAAAGTCACAGTTTCGCCCGAAAGGCGAAGCATTAATTGCGATATCAAATTAGCAGATCTATACGGAGTAAGGATAGTAGTTTTATCGGCTGTATAAACATGGGAACATTCAATTACTGACTGAATTAACAAGCATGGTCTCGCCTGCACAAGCAAACAAAAATACATAACACTCTATGACTGCAGACAACCACTGTTAAAACGCTGGCGTGAGCAAGGGTTGATGCAGCAGCGAGAGAAGGTTCGCGCGGTCTCTCGCTTCAACGGAGACTGAGTGGCGAAAACACAGTGCACACAAAGATCAGAGCCCTGTGGATATCGCTTTGAAGATACGGTACGCGTGATAGCCAGAAGGCGCGCAAAGTACAATTACGCCGTTCCTGGCAGTGTAGAAGCCGCACGCCCTCTCTGCCGCGCTGTAGTATATTGCGTAGGATATTGAGTCACCAGTTCGCCTTGCGCCCGGTCGCAAGATACGCATTTGGTGCCGCAGCTAAACGTTGCCTCTCATCCGCCCACGACCTTTCGCACGACGGAAGATATCGCGTTTGCTCTCCCCGTGCGTTCGCTCTCCGTGAAACTGTGCGTCCTTCACGCGCTTTCACTCGCACATACAGCATACGGCGCGCAGGGCGATTTTATCGCCCTTGGACTTTATACGGAACCTCGCGGCGACAGCGACGCCGACGACGTCGTAGACGGCAGAAATCCGCTTGGAGTGTCCATATAATTGTTCTCGCAATAAAACAGAATATAGAAATGCTCTCAGGCAGGGGTTTTGAACTTACGGCCCAACGCTTCTGAACCAAGCATCTCAGCTCAGCGCCAGGCTGTTTTAGGCGAACGTTTATAGGCTCACAAGTTTCGATGCTGGTGGAAGTGTCACGCTGAAAAGTGGGCCGATCCTGGTGATTGTGCAGAAAGGGTCCAAGCTCATTGGCACATACCAAGGACAAAAAAGAAAGAGAAAGAAAGAGGGAGAAAGAGGAAGAGAAAGAGATAAACGATACAGATAGAAAGAGAGATACAGAGAAAGAGAAAGTGAGTGAAAAAGAAAATGTAATGAAGCAGAGGCGCCCCTGTGTACGTGCCGACTGAAGAGGAAGACGAAGGACCGTGCCGTGATCGCGAGTGAGCCTCGTGCTACTTACAGCCCTTGCAATGCCTTCCTGTACCTTCCTGCCTTCCTAGCGTTCCAGCAACGTTGGCAACGACAATAAACCTAATCGCATTTGGTGGAGGTTGCTGAGATCCTTCGCCTCGGGCTTGAGCTCCGCGCTCGAACCCTGCCAACAAGATTGGCCTGCACTATTCCTGATCCCGCCACCTCGTTACCTGCCCCACCGGCTGCCACTGTTGTCTGCGCCGGCGTCCCTCTTCAACATGACCCACCTATTTTCAGTGGGACAGCCGACCACGGCATAGAAGACTGGCTCTCATCGTACGAACGTTTAAGTGCCCGTAACAAATGAGGCGACCAGTCTAAACTGTTCCATGTGCCTTTTATTGCGATAGCAATTATATGGACACTCAAAAGCAGATTTCTGCCGTCGGCGTCGCCGTCGCCGTCGCCGTCGCCGTGAGGTTCCGTATGACGTCAATGGAGATGAAATCGTCGCCGTGCGCCGAACGCTGTATGTGCGAGTGAAAGGGCGCGAGGGACGCGCGCTTTCACGGGGAGTGAACGCACGGCGGAGAACAAACGCGCGTTCTGCGCCGTGCTCGCTTAAGGGCTGCAGAAGTAAGCGTCTCTTTCCTCCTTTACAATCACCATATATGTAGAGCAAACGCGCCTTCTTCCGACGCGCGAGAGGCCGAGGGGGAGGGGCAGCGGGGAGGGGGAGGGAAGGGAGGCGACGTTTAGCTGCGGCACCAAGTGCCTATTTATATCAGAGGCTCCGGCAACAGTCACCAACGCCGCACGCATTTTGAGCGAACGCGGGCAAAACGCCGAAGGCGTCGACAATAGTTCTGCGTGTTGCCGGTGCTGCTGCATGTCCAAGTTTATACAGCTGATAAAGCTAATATCATTACTCCGTATAGCTCTCTACAAATTTGCTATCGCAATTGATGCTTCGCCTTTCAGGTGAAACTGCGACAACTTTTCTACCTCGGCGACATAGCCAAACTTTGGAATTTGCAAGCACCTTTTTGCCGAAGTGTTTGATCGCCCCGCTGTGCGTCAGCTACGCACTGAACAGCGTCTACGCTAGCGCGCACAGCAGCCTGGGGAGACATTCCCCAGCTACATCGAGGATGTTTTCGATTTGTGCAAGCGGGTAAATCCCAGCATGTCAGAGGAAGACAAGATAAAGCATATTATCAAGGGCATCGACGACAGCGAATTCCAGATGTTGCTGGCAAAAAGCCCAACTAGAGTATCCGTCCCTATTAACCCATGCCAGAGCTTTGAGAAGCTGCGCCGCCAACGTTCCATTGCTCGCCAGAACATTCCGCACGCTGATTCCATCTCGAGCATCGCGGTTTCCACCGACCTTCTGACCAACTCGACCCTCTTGCAGAATATCAAAGATTTTATTCGTGAGGAGGTGGCCAGGCAGCTCACGCTGCTGCCTCACAGCGACGCACCTATGGCAACTTTGCCTCAAACGCTATAGCAAGCCATCCGTACTCAGATACCTGAAGCGCTTCCTACAGCTCCTACAACCCCTCCACCCAATCTTAGGAGTCTGCCGCTGTCCCATACTGACTTTACCACTCCCCCTACGTCGCTGCCGCTCAGTTACGCAGCCGTAGTTGTACGACCACCTGCGCCGAGAGCTCCGTTTTCATCACCCGTCAATACGGCTTAATTTCCGGTTGCCCGACGGTCACCGATGTGTTTTCGTCCATACGAGACGTGGCGCACTCAAGACAACCGCCCTATCTGATTCGTCTGCGGCATTGCTGGCCATGTGGCACGCTTCTGTCGCCGCCACGCCCCAACTACGCATACCACCTTTGAAACGCCCAGCTACGCACAACAACATGCCGCGGCGCCTCCATTTTCACCACGACGTTTTGACACTGATCACCGGTCTAAAACTCGGCGTTCCCCGATGCAACACACCAAGGAAAGACGCAACACACCAAGGAAAAAAGACATGCGAAAGTAAAGAGCGCCTCGAAAAACTTCTGACTTCCACACTCGGAATATTCTCTCCGCGTGCCCCATTGACGGCCTCACAAACCGGCACAAGGCATGCACTGTCTTTTTTCCTTGGTGTGTTGCGTCTTTTCGTTGTATGATGCATGTACCAACTAGCCCAACAACAAGTTTTATTAGGATGTATTTCTTCTATAGCAGGCCCTACCTTCGGTTCAACTCTTCCTATGTATGAACCTTGCTTACTAGTCGCTCATATTGCTGAGGCTACATGTCGTGCAAGATACCTGACCTACCACATCACCAATGGATTGGTCCCCTTGAAGTGCAAGCCTTGTGCGAGTTGTGAGGCTGTCAATCGTGCACGCGAAGAGGATTTGCCGAGTGTGGAAGTCAGAAGTTTGGATAGACGCTCTTTCCTTTCGCCTGTCTTATTTCCTTGGTGTGTTGCGCCTTTTCGTTGTATGAATCTGGTAGAAATGTTTTAGTTTCCTCGTAGTAGAATTGGGTTTTCTCGTACATTCAAATTATAATCCGGCGCGAATTCGTAAACAATCCGATGGCGAATCCGACGCCTAATGGTAAAGTCGTACTTTACCATTTTTCTGACTATATGAAATTCAATTTTTGTTCACCAAACCTTGCACCACCCGCGATCACGCACCGGTTGCAGACGCCGGATTTTTTGCGACATGGGGCCCTAAACGCTATCGCGTTAAAAATGCTGCCAGTACCACGAAGTGAAATCTGTCGAAACAGCGGAGCTGTGGTCGTTCTGTTTCTGCGATTGTCGTGTAGGTTTCTTTTTTCTTTACATTTTTCTTCTTTTTTCGATTAGCCAAGATTCCTAGCTGCATCGACGTTGAAGTCCCCAACGAGTATAAATGCAGTGCTTCTATAGCACTCCGATTCAAACAAAGGTAATGAATCAAATATGAACTCTTTTGCGGACTTTGCAGCTAGACTGGGAGCCAAGCGAACGCTGAGCGGCGTCCATCTTGCGAAGAGCGCGCGGCGCAAATACCTCCTATTATACCCTAACGCGAGCTCCGATTGGTCGGCTCCTCTGCTCCCGGCGAGCGGTTCACGTGACCGCTCCGGCTCTGCTCCTGCGTGACGGCACCGTCACCGACGTCGCACGTTCGACTAAGAACCGCTCCGCTGTTAAAAATCGTGAGCCATTCTACTGCGTGAAGATGGATGAGCAGCGAATTGTTTAGCACACGACAGAGGAAATGAAAAAAACTTTGGGCGCTATAACGTAAACTGATTCCAAACTCCTGACGCCAAATGCACGTAAAAAGCGACACGAGCATCGGGCGGTGACCCGCAGTGCTATCTAAACAACCTAATCACTCTCTTCGTTTATAGGAGGTCACCTTTGTTCGCTTTCAAAACCAATAACATTGTCTACACTCAGCGTTTTTTATCTAATTGGCTGATAAGAGGCGAGGAGCACGTTCTAGTGGTAAGGGTTTCGATGCGGCCGAGCCAGCACAGTGAAAATAGATATCCGCATGACGAGGATGGTGGCGGCGTCTCCGATTGGTCTGCTTCTCCTTACTTAGCTTGCGGTGGCTGGTCGAAAATCGCGGCGGAGAATGCCGCTAAAGCGGATCCTCAGCAAGGAAACGTTGGCAGAGCACTGCCGTATGCATGCGGAAAGGGCTCCATAACGTTTTACTTCCACGGAAAAAGGTTTATCATGCGCAAATAAATACATGCTCACCAGCAGGTGTGAGTAGCGAGGGCCTGAGCGATCGGCGGGCAGCCATCTTCTATTCCTTTCAGAACGGCGCAGTCTCTGGCTATTCAGACAAATTTTCAGTTTTGTTCGGCATATTAATGCATTTTTTAGGGGCGAAGCTCCTTATAGCGGCACCCGTTCGTCCCCGTCGTCGTCGTAGTAGTAGTAGTGTGTAACCAGTCTTAGAAAAATGAGAAAAAAAATTCCGAAGTTGTGTCCGTAGCGCGGAATCGAACCAGGGACCCCTCGCTTCCGAGCGCGCGGCGTTAGCCCACTACGCCACGAAGCGGACATGGACACACGCACCACGATGGCAATAAATACCCAACATTAACGAAAGGCCGCGTTTCTAGCACGTTTCTAACGCATTTGTGCTAGCGCGTTACGGCCCGTGTAAGAAGCTGGTGTAAGACGCTGTGGCCTCTCCGCCTTACCTTCAACGCGTTTCGAACGCGCTGCCGAAAGCGGTGGCAAGTCAAGTTCAAGTCGAGGAGCGTTTATGAATACGGGGGGTATACTCTCTAGGCAGTCATGTGATGGCGTCGGCAAACGCGGTGCACGTTCCGGCATGTGTAAATGGCTGCGTAAGACGCTGTGGCCGCTCCCTCTTACTACAGAGTACTGCACGTTTCTAACGCGTTTGTGCTAGCGTACCCTTAAGCGGGAGATCCGATGATTCCCTCCGGAGCTTCGCCCACTCATCATCATTCACCCCGTGGATATGCTGTGAATTTTTTCGCGCACACGTCACTTTGACGTGGCGAGTTTTCGCGGTTTTTTGAGGTCGCGTGACAGACAGGCGAAGTGGACGTAGCCAGAAAACATTGCACTAATAGCAGAGGGCTAATGGCGAAAAAAATGAAATTATGTGATGCCAAAACCAGTTCTCATTATGAGGCACGCCGTAGTGGGGGACTCCGGAAATTTGGAACACCTGGGGTTCTTTAACGTGCACCTAAATCTAAGTACACGGGTGTTTTCGCATTTCGCCCCCATCGAAATGGGCTAATGGGGAAAAGGCGTCGAATCAGGAATGATAATTTTTCTTTTGTGTGGTTTAATCGTGCATAATGAGTGTGTACTCGTTATATAAGATAGGGAGCTCTCGCTGTTTTCTTGACGTCGCGTGACAGACAGGCGAAGTTGGGAGTGGCCCGAAAATGTTTTGACCAATCGTGGAGGCTGATTGCAGAAATTGGAATCAAAACAGTTTGGAATCATTTTACGTTATAGCGCCCTTTATTTCAAAAAGAATAATTATACAAGCGTGGTTGGGTCCTTAGTACAGGGCTCCACTGGCGCGAGCAGCTCGCTGGGCTTGGTCCAGGCGAGTTACTTGGCTCTCCTTTCCCTCATCCGCAAGGCATGCCTCCCACTGCCTATTTAACATGAGGGGTTGTGATGTTATGAATGGGCTAGTAATATGTGAAGGCCTTCCCAGGCACTCCCATGTGATATGTTGCATTTTGGGGTTGTTGGAACACCATGAACAGACGTCCAGAAAACTAGTTGGGCTTATTTTACTCAAGTGATGCAGGTTGGGGAAGCTGTTTGTTTGAATGCGTCACCAGTCCCTACTCTGCTGTCTGTTAAGGGCCTTGTGTGGATCACCGTAGACTCTGCTTTCCTCCAGTTGTAAAAGAATATCACGAGTGCTGCGAAGTAGTTCCGCACTCTGTCCGGCCGCCGCTCGGTTGTTGAATCGTCGAGCTATAGGTACCGGCGCGGGATGAATTTGTACCGGTGGCGCCTTCATGCGGCGGCGCCGTGAATGTAATGGCATGTGACGGCCGGGCTGCGCGCAGCAGGCGCTGCCGTGAAACCAAGTCTGATCAAACACGTTGCGTGTTTGCGTGCACCAACAGTTACTGAAACATGACTGAAGCTGGTTATGCCATTCAATTCAATCGTTCATCGCGGGACCGCGTTTTCCGGAGGAAAGTCTGTATATCTGCGGTCTGTAGGCAACAGCGCGTACAGTGCTCAGCAATTAAAACGCTATACTCGAAACGCATGGTCGAAAGCACTTTTTGCACTGACTGTAAGTGCTGGGGACACCAAATTCATACATTGTGGTGTAGAATGAAAGCGAGAACCTTTGTAACGCATTATGACTGCATTTGGTCCCACGGCGCTCACCTGTGGCGCGAGCACGGTGTAAGATATGTACTCTTTAGGTGGGGACACTTCTCGGCTTGCTTGCTAGACGCGATCGACCAGATATAGTAGCAAGGGCGCGCGTCTATCGGGGCGGTGACGGCAGCGGATACCTATCGGCGGAACGACGCAACTTCAGTTAGAACGCAGGCGAGAGCGTGCGCTGACAAGGAACGCGCGCATGCCCTCTCCCCGGTGACCTACTTTCATGCGTCACTCAATCATTTCGGTTGCCCGCAAAGCGCCGGTTGCTATAACAACGGGAGATTAAACCAATCAAAAGCTTTCTGTGTTGAAGTTGCGTCGTACTGCCGATAGGTATCCGTTGCCGTCACCGGGCCGATCGGCGCGCGCCTTTGCTACTTTATCTGGTCGATCGAGTCTGGCGAGTATCCTCACCTAAAGAGTATCTTACACCGTGGACGCGAGAACAAAAAAGGACGGCCGCAGCCGCGCGCTGCCGGCGCTTCAATCGCTGAGCACTGTACATTTCCGACGCTGATTTGCTATGGTCTAGCTGTTCTAACATTAATAAAATAGCCATTCATACGCAAAAGCTTCGTGTCCCACTTGCCTGTCTTCCCACTTGCCGTGTCCCACTTGCCGACTTGTGTCCCACTTGCCGTGTAACGGCTCCGGGGCTTGGGCACCGAAGGCGTACACTCAGATATGCAATCATTTTACCGTCTTATCAGTGTATCAGTCTGTCTTTTAAGGTATATTTTCCTACCTAGCGCTTCCCAACTCTGGCTGCGTCTGGCACATTACTGTTTGCTGTGCATTGACTGCGAACGCAAGCGTAGCGGCGTGTTCACGCTAGCTCGCCGCCACCGACGGCTCCTGTCGCGTTAAGCTGTGTAAGATGGGCCGTGACTGAAGATTGGGCTAGTTTATAAGACATTAAGAATGGGGTAGCATTGCATAAATAAAAACTACAACGGACAGAGAGCGGGAACTTACTGACACATGTGCGATCGGCGAAGCAGCTCAAGAAACAGAAAAAGGGAGACGTATGTCTGTTTTTTGGGGTTCTTTTCTGTCCATAAGTTTTGTGTTCTTCGCCGATTTACATGATTGAGCACGCAAATACGTTAACGCGCACAGCAAAATAACATCTGGAATATAACTACTGGAGTTCCACGTCTTAGCTTGCCGCGGTGAGCTCCGTTCGCGTGGTGCATTTGCATTGCAATTTACGCTCGTTTTCTGCTTTACGTACCACCTGACGCCACGAATGTGATGTGCCTTGTATAAGTGACGACCGTGCTCAAAAGCAAACGAAAATGCGTTTTCCGGTGCATCATCATTTAAAACCCGCAGTGCGACATCACTGGAAGCACCGAGCGCCTTCGTCCCGTCATCTGCTTCACATGCCAGTACTCCGACAGCTGCCGTTCGCGGCGCTGTTTCCCAACTCATCGCTGGCACGCCGCTGGCGCCTTACGACGGCCGCCCGGTGCCTATACGGTCTGCCGCAACGCTACCCTCGAAGCCCTAGTTAGCCGGACACCAGATAATGTCCGCGGTGTTCTTTCAAGGTTTTCCCCAGAACTCTGCGTACCATTGTGGGTGCTGTCCCATTCAGAAATAGGTGACATGCCGTCTGCAAGTCGACAGTATGACTGCCGACTCGTTTCTGTGTTCCACGCCTGCAATGGCCATGGCTATTGAAGCCGCTTCGGCCGCGCACGTGGTTCAAGGTACGACTGTGGCCGTTATGATACGTTGTTGTTGGGTAACCGTTAGCATGCGAGTTTCTCTACTGACTCTGCTAACGTCTGGGTAGTACGCGGCCGAACCTTTCCCAAAACGATTCCGCAGGCTTACAGCTCGTGCTAGCCTTCTACCGGCATGTTATGTTGGGTGCACATTCTTTGTCATCGGTGCCACCATGATATGAGATCTCGTGTCCCTGTCCAGTAGCACTGTATCCTCGTCGCAGTATAGTGGTAGCGGTGTGAAATCTAGCTTTTCTAGAGCTGCACGTCCCTGGTTCGTTGAGCTGTGCCCCTCTCTTTGAGCTATGAGGACCGACCTCGCATTTTTCTCAAAGGTGTTGTACAGGTCTAGTTTCTCTTCTTTCTTGTTATTAGCACTTTCGGGATGCCAAACGCTGCCTTGAAGGCTTTGCTTATGATAGAATTACCTTGTTTCATCTCCTGGTGTGTTAGTGCTTGGTACGGGAGTGCGCACGTCACCCTGGAAATTATAAACGCGTGGACCAGTTTGACCGCTTCTACTTCAGTTAGCCCATCTTTACTGCTAGCTATCCTCCTTATCAGATGGTCTACGTTTCCTGTTGTTTCTCTCAACTTTTGGATGGTGTGTGTTGTGCCTGCGTTCTGTTGTACCTACATTCCCAGAATGCGCAGTGTTTTCACCTTCCTGACGGGACATCCATCCTGGTGGAATGGCTATTGGTACAATGTCGTTCTTTCTGGCGTATTTAGCCCTGACTCTGATCAGCTCGGTCTTCTCAGGCGAACATTTCATCCCTGCTCCGTCCGTGAAAGCCAGTATCTTGTCGACTGCTCTTTGTAGTGTGGCTTGTTTCTCCGCATACGACCCTCGTCCTGTCCGAGGGGTTATGTCGTCCGCGTAAATAGCGATGCCTAAATCTGGGTCCTCCTGCAGGTAAATGGCGAGCTTGTCCATGGCCACATTGAAGAGGATGGGAGAAAGGAATAGCTCCTTGGGGGGTGCCTCTGTTCGGGAGGTCAAAAGTGTCGGACCTAGTCAACCCCACACCTATCGTCAGCCGTTCGGTGCGTCAGGAATTGACCTAACATACGCGTATATGCGGAGGCCACAGTTTATGGACTCCAGGCCTTCCATGATCGAGTCATGGGAGGTTGTGTCAAACACTTTCTTGATATTGAGCGCCAATATAATATTGTCACTCGAGCCTCTGAAAGGGTGCAGGACGTCGTACTTCAGAAGGAGGAACACGTCCTGAGGTGATACGTGTGGCCTGAAGCCGAACATGTTGCTGGGTAGAAGTTTTTTTTTGTCTCTATATAGTTGTATAGTCTGGTTAAGATCACTTTTTCAAACAACTTGCCTACGCATGATGTCAGCGAAATTGGTCTTAGGTTATGGATATCCCTGCGTTTACCCGGCTTGGGTATTAGGGTGACATTAGACTCTTTCCATTCTGTTGGGAGTTCTCCGCCTTCGCTCCAGACATTCCGGCCCAACTCCAGCCTTTCTCGTTAAAGAAGTCCACGATTCGTGTTCACGCTGTGTCACTGAGGTTTCTGATCATGGAATTGGTAATCTGATGTTTTTTTTTCTGGAGCGGTGTTTTCCGAAATGATTGGGCCGCCACGTGTACTTCTTCCAAGGTTATGGGCGCGTCTAAGTTGGGTTGCTGCATTCCTATGTATTTGGTGTGTAGCAGCTGTGTGGTAATGTTGTGCCCGACATATATCTTCTTGATCATGTTTGTTAGTGTGATATCGTTCCCTTTAAACTCGCTCTCAGGGTCTTCAGTGTCGTGTTCGTCACTGTTTTGTACCTCCGGGGTCAATCATGCTTCGTAAGATGTGCCATGTCCTCTTAGTGCTCAGTGTTACCTCTGGGCGAGTCAGTAAACTGCTTCTAGTTGGCGTCACTCAAATATTGCGCATACTCATTAGCTTGCTGTGCTCGCTGGTCTATACATATTTTCAGTTTTTGGTTAAGTTTATGTCTCCTGCAATGTTTTGTGAGGCTCCT
Organism: Dermacentor silvarum; assembly: GCF_013339745.2. Classification (NCBI taxonomy): domain Eukaryota; kingdom Metazoa; phylum Arthropoda; class Arachnida; order Ixodida; family Ixodidae; genus Dermacentor; species Dermacentor silvarum. Next base: position 35,342,786 of record NC_051162.1, read on the forward strand.
TTTGGCATCATACAAATGAAGTAGGTGTCTATCGACCGCCGGAGTTTCAGCGTTTGTTTCAATTTCCTTAGTGCCTTTTTGATTTCTGCTATTCATGTGCTGACGTCGCTCAGTTCTCCGTGAATGTCTAGCCTTTCGCAGAATTTCCCCCAGTCCGAGATTTCGGATTTCCCGATCACCCTCCTTATCCTGGCCGCACTGAGCGATATACTAAAAATATTATGGTCGCTGCCAAGATTCTCTTATAGATTCGTGCACGTCATGTTCCTTGAGATATTCTTGAATGTGAGATCTGGCGACGTGTCTTTTGATACACTATTACCGATGCGTGTGGGGAGATCTGGCTGTGTAAGCTGGTATAGGCCGTATCTTTTCACTTGATCTGCTAGCATTATTCCTTTGGGGTTATCTTTGCTATAGCCCCAGTTAGCGTGCTGTGCGTTAAAGTCCCCCAAAAAGATAAGTTTATCTTTTGCTTTTAGGAGGCCCAATGCGTGCACTAGCATACTCTCGATTTTGGTGTGTTTCTCTCCGGGAGGGCTATACACATTATCACCGTTTTCGGTCGGCAGCGTTTTGATCGTGATTACGTGCTGTTAGGTGGGTTCGTTACCTGCATAGCTAATGCTCTGCGCCACATCTTTCTTTGTGAAGGTCGCTATTTGTGGGTACTCCGGGTTCTAATAGCACACGTAGCCCTTCACATTTTCCTGGTGTTTGCCTACCTCTTGTATGCATATACTATAGGGAGGGACTGGAGACGATTGAATAAATTGTGTCAAATTGGTGAGTTTTTTCAACAGTGAGCAGCAATTCCACTGCCACATTTCCACTTGTTTAGTCTGTTTACTGTTGTTCTGCCTAGCCATGACTGGTGTTCTCGGAATCTCTTCCGACTTCTTTGGGTTATGTGGTAGGAGCAGCTGGACTTCGACTAGGTCTCTTGCGAGGGTTACACTGCTTATCACCTCCTCTATAGTAAATGTACCTCGGTAGCACGTCCCCGAAAAAAAGTAAAGACAGCACTCTGAGAGTCTCCCAACATCAGGGCCTCTGTCAGCTCCACGTGCTGGGTGCGAAAACGGCTGCTTTGTTTGATAGTCTCAGACGAAGTGTGCGGCTCAATACCGTGGATGACACCTTTCCTGGCTCCTTCGCCCGGTGTGACGTAGACAATGACCGGGTGCGGTCTTCCATTGATCTTCAAAGACGTGATGCCTCTCATCGCCATCGTGACAGTCGCATCCGGGTTGGACTACTAGTGCTATGTTGGAACCTCGCCGGATGCCGTACTCTGAAAACAAAGAGAGTTTTGGGAACTCTCTTTGAGGGAGTATCTGCTTTTCTCATATTTCACTCCTTCTCATATTTCAGCTCCCCCGGACAGAGTATTAATACTCCTCCTAAACAGAGTGCTAGAACTCTTCCAGGTTACGAATACTCCACCCCAAAAGAGTATTAGTACTCCTCCCAAACCGAGTGCTGCTACTCCCCAGAGCGCTTGTACTCCACCTGACAGAGCGATTGTACTCCACCCTACAAGAGTATTAGTACTCCCCCGAACCGAGTGACTGTACTCCTCCAAACAGAATGCTTGTACTCCTCCAAACAGAGTGCTTGTTCTCCACCTAACAGAGTGTTTGTACTCCTTCAGACACAGTACTGGTACTCCTCCCAATTGTGTGAAAGCTCGAGCTATGTAGTGCCATGGTCACAACAGAGGCGATTCACATTAGTTACATGCCGGGGATATTTGATTCGTTCATAAGCAGCTTCTGCACTTATGATTGTTGAATTGGATTTAATGTTTAGTCGTTGAGTCACTCGAACGAAACGTATTTTTCTTAAAAGGTCAACATTTTTATTGATCAAACTGTCAGAAGACAAACTGAGTAAAATTTCGAGAAACATACTTTTACACACATAAAATCTGATTACAAAGATTTTCATGAACTTTAAAACACAACTTGCAATAATATATAAACATTTTTACCTTTCATCGGGATGAATACCACCAGGGGGCTGAGGAGCACAGTCGTACCTCACATGGGCTCCTGCTTTTTCGCTATTTTGTGTGGAACATTGCTTGGACACTCAGCGAATTTGGTAACGTCGGATTCCTAAAGTTGCAAGCCATCGTTTGACGCCAGCCACGACGCAGTGAGTAGACCTTTACTCGAATAATTGAGCTCTGAACATTCTGTGACCGTGCGCTGTGAACATTCTGTGACCGTGGCGCGAGCGGGAGACCAGTGGCTCGCGCCTGCAGGCCCGCGGTGCTCGCACAGTAGTAGTAAATCACGCAGAACCAGCATCTGAGGTGAAACGCCCACGCTTTTCTGGAAACATAGATGGCGAACGCTTTACACGAAGAGCCGACTACTGCGCGAATGGAGCTGACCGGGGCTAACTCTGATACCATACCGCAGTGGACATACGGCGCCAATAGCGGCAAAACGACGGGTAAAGCCCACATCGAGTGGTTACAAGTTGGTCGTGAAGGCAGATCAGCCAAAGAAGACAATGAATCCACCGAAAAAAAGAGCTATAGAAGTCCTGAACCCAGACCCCAAACCTCAAGCACGACAACCACTGCCACAGCGTCAACGCATTCTGAGGATGCGACCCTTTTCTACTGACGACTTCAAAATCGTCTTCCGCCCTCAAGCCGGACTTGACCTCTCGAAACATACACTCATCGCAGTGACACATGCCATCGGAAGATCCAGTGGTTTGGTCCAGCAAGACTTTCACGATAACGTCCGTATACAAGTGCAGAAATGTGATCATCGCGAGCACCGCAAGTACGGAACGAGCTTCCAAACTGCAGCATATCAACACCATACAACTCGGCGGAACCGTCTATCAAGTAAATCCCCACATTTGACACCCAGACGATGTGTGCCGTGGAGTGATATACGGCCTCGAACCGGGTACAAGTCCCGCCGAGATTGTTGCCGGCCTTCGAGTGGACTCAAGATACACGGTTCTCGGCGCACGCTTGCTAGGATCTTGATCAGCCGCGGTTATCACCTTCGACGGACAGCACGTCCCTTATTACGTAACGTACCAGAGCGGTGACTACATATGCAAGCCCTACCGAAAATCCGTCCAATACTGCAGAACCTGTGGCGCCATCGGACACCAACAGGATATCTGTCCTCAGCCAAGGGCCAAGTTCTGCTACACATGCGGGCGCGATGGGGTCACGAAGAACATGACTGTCACCCGAAGTGCAAGATTTGCGGCGGAGACCACGAAACGGCAGGCAAGGAATGCAAGAAGAAACTCCGTAACAACCCGACCCCCTACCAAGTAGAAGACAGCAGCTTGATAACGCTCGCAGCCCGAGAGAATCACTGGAGCTCAAGCACCGAGGACTTCCCCGCGCTGGTTACCACCTCGGACAGCTCACAGGGGCGCTCGCCTCAACAAAGACCTGGCCGTAGACGCTCTCGCTCTATCCTAAGATCGCGCTCTACATCTCGCTCTCGGTCACGGTCTCGCTCCGTTAGGCGAATCACTTACGTCGCCGCGGCGAACGGAAGCAGTGCCTCGAATTCCTCACGCAACACGAGCAGTTCGGACGAGACAGCGACTATACGGACCCTCGAACATAAAATACAGGATCTACAGAGGACGATACAACAACCGGTAGCCGAGTGCAACACGCCAGAACTCGAGGACAGAGTAGCGAAGAGAGTAGAAGAAAGCGTACTAAAACAAGTAGAAACGAGAATAATGAAGCGGGTAGACGAACGGCTGCAAGCATATGAAGCGAAAATTCTCGACCTTGTTGAACGACGCCTTCAAGTCTTCGAGTAAACCCTCACTACGAAGCTTCTCGCATCAGCAGACAGAACCATACAGACAGTGATAACTAAAATCATGGAAAAGGTAGAGTCACTAACCCGTACGGTCACCACACTCGACGCCAAACTGGATGGCTTCATGGCACAACAACACAACTTCATGACCTATGCTTACAAGAATTTCGTGACTCATGAACATCTGGCGGAGCAGTTCGGAACCAAACGCAAAGGACGGAAGACAGTGCGAGTGAAATCCGCAGAGGATTCTAGCTCGACACCACCAAACCACCTACTCCAGGTGGAGGACAACCACCAACATGGCGGCTCTCAAACGTAGGCACACCGAGTCGCTTCCCACCCTCCGCATTTGGCACTGGAATTGCAGATCCTATAGACCCCGCTCGGCCAACCTGCAAGATTATCTCAAAACAAACAATCCGTATATAATCGCGTTACAGGAAACCAACACCAAGAAAATAAAGCTCCCCGGTTACACCACTATGGCACACACTTCCCGCACCGCAATTCTTGTCAAGAAGACACTAACCGCACCGCGGCACGAAATTGGAGACACTGAAATCTAACACACCATAGTGGAGGTGTTGCCGACTCGCAAGAATCAACACAGCCTATACCTGATCAACCTCTACAGTCCACCGCGAGAGCAGCTACGCCACTACGACCACTTCGTCCGGGAGCTTCGCAAGCGCGTTAACGGTAACCGGCTTGTTGTAGTGGGGGACTTTAACGCCCCACACGCGGCCTGGGGCTACCCCAATACCACCAAGAAAGGGGCACGGGTTCACGAATCCGCACAACAGCACGGCCTTACGCTATGGAATGACTTGCTCCAACCAACACAAGTGGGCAACATCGTGTCGAGGGACACCAATCCTGATCTCACGTTCACCCGAGACGTGCGAAAGGCCACGTGGAACCGACTCCCAGACACGCTAGGGAGCGATCACCACAAAATTCAAATTGAGGTTGAACAATCTCACCGCGCGCCCAAGACAGGAAAGGCGCGAGTCACTGACTGGAACGCGTATAGGAATGAGCTTGACGACGTTTCGGACATTGAAGACATTGAAGCTTGGCTAAACGGTATCGTGGGTGCGGCTGACAGCCACACTAGGACGATTTATCTAGACGAGGACAATCCAGCGGTAGGTAATCACCTACTGCACTTATGGGAGGCTCGGCGATCGCTTCTCAAACGATGGCGATGGCGAAAGCTCAACCGCAAGCTCCAGCGCCGAATTGCCCTATTAAGCACGCAGGCACAGGAGTACGCTGAACAGCTAGCGAGCCAGAACTGGCGATCCTTCTGTGACCAACTTCAAGAGACGCTCAGCACAAAGAAAACTTGGCATATACTTCGTGCCCTGGTCGACGACACCCACACCAAAACCCAACAAAGACATACAATTCACCGACTAATCCAGAACTATGGCGGCACAGAGGATCAGCTTATCAAAGAACTTCAGACGAAGCTAAAACTAACCCGCACACCACTGCCACCAACCTTTCCACCACCAGGGAGCACGAAGGAGTGTCCAACGAAGAGCTAGATCGGCCTTTAACACAGGCAGAGTTACAGGCGGCCCACTCTAGATTAACACGCAATACGAGCTCGGGCAAAGACAAGAGTCACCAACAATAACCTTCGACAGCTACCCCCTCGGGCGTTGGCGGCTCTCCTTCGGTACTATAACGACTGCTGGATTAATGGCGAGCTACCAACAGCCTGGAAACACTCGGAGGTAACCATGGTACCCAAGCCGAACAAACCCATCTCCATCGCAAATCTCCGTCCCATCTCCCTTACGTCCTGCTCCGGGAAACTATTTGAACACATTGTCAACGAGCGGCTCGCCACACATCTCGAGGACAACGATCGCTATCCACACACCATGCTCGGCTTCCGCCAGATGCTCTCCACGCAGGACGTCCTCTTCCAGCTAAAGGAAGATACTCTTGACCATTTCAGCAAACACAGCAAGTCATCCATTCTAGCTCTAGACGTAAAGGGCGCCTTCCATAACGTGAACCATGAAGCCATTCTCCGTAACCTAGAAGATATCGGCTGCGGTGCCAAGACATATGCCTACATACGCGCTTTCCTGACCAACAGTACGGCCACGGTGAGAATTGCCAATCTCCGGAGCAAGACATTTCACCTATCTAACAGGGGTACGCCGCAGGGTTCGGTAATCTCGCCACTCCTCTTCAACGTAGCGCTCCTCAAACTTCCCCGCCTCCTAGACACCGTCCCAGGGATATTCCATGTGTAATGAAGAAGAGTGACCTGTGCCTCAGCAGCATCGCCACCGGCATGAGCTCGTGGTTGCTGTCCTTAGCCGAACGCTTGTGACTGCTACCCGTTCGCCTGCATCCGTTGCTATTAAACCTCTTAGCACATGCTCTATATGCAGATGATATCACACTGTGGGCGAGAGGCGTGAGCACGGGTGAACAGGAGGACCGTCTTCAGGAGGCGGTCAACATCATCGAACGGTACCTGAACACCTGCGGCCTCCACTGTGCCCCGAATAAATCCGAGCTAAACTCGAGGCACGCACCCGGCGCCGGCCCACAAGCCACGACGCACCGGACTCACAAGTCCTTCTTCATGGAGTCCCGATACCGAAGGTCGACTCACTTCGAATCCTCGGACTCTATATACACAAGGACAGGTCTGGCTCCGCCACACTCCCTAGACTACAGAACACTGTGGCACAGCTGACTCATCTGATACGACGGGTGGCAAATCGCCGCAATGGCCTCAAAGAGCACGACACCTTGCGAATGGTACAGCCCTCCTTTACAGCCGCATTACATGCGGAACTCCTTACCTCAACCTGAAGCCAGCCGAGAAACAAAAGCTAAACCTCCTAATACGAAAGGCCACGAAGCTCGCCCTAGGACTGCCAACCGCCGCCTCCACTGACCGATTGCTTCGCATGGGAGTTCGCAACTTTTAGGAAGAGCTCGCGGAAGCGCACTTCATCAACCAGATCGAGAGACTCAAGCTCACAACCACAGGCCGAGCAGTCCTCCGACGCACAAGATACGCAACCAACCTTGAACTTGATGGCGAACGTAAGGAAAAGATCATGTCGAAGCTCAGAGATTGCGTACAAGTTCATCAGATCCCTAGGAATATGCATCCAGAGCACCATCGAGGCAGACGGCTCGCCAGGGTAAACGCCATCAGACACAAGCACCGTAACGACCCGCAGGCGCGCTACGTGGACGCAGCCAAGTATCCGGGCCGAAACGCCTTCGCTATCAGCGTCACAGACTACAGGGGAACGACACGCACGTTGGCGACAATTCTCGACAAACACGCCGACACAGCAGAGGAGGCGCTACAGCACTCGCCACCCATACAAGCGAGGATGCCATAGTGGTCTTCACCGACTCTCAAACAGCGGCACGCAACTACATGAAAGGCAGGATCTCCGTCTAAGCGATAAGCATACTGAAACGTGGCGACACTCCTCCCCCCTACACCTGCATCATGTGGGTTCCGGGACATGAGGGACTCGAGGGGAATGAAGCGGCACACACCGCGGCCCGCGCAAGCGTCAATCCGGGCCTCCCCGCACGAGATTTTCGACATGTCCCACCCACCGAAATCAGCGGAGTCAACGGAAACAATACGTCTAACTTATCAAGCGCTACTGCAGCACTATCGGCTTGGACGCAGGGTGTACCCCCCACCACATCCAAAACTAACGAGAAACGAAGGCACCGACTACAGGCGACTCCAGAGCAATACCTTCACCCACGGAAGCTTACTGCATCATTTCCACCCGACGCTATACAGCTACACCTGTCCACACTGCAACGTGCCAGACACCTTGGCACACATCCTATTGCAATGTAAGCACACCCGAGCAAGCATCGCAACGACACAACCAATAGCAGCAGACGCAGACCCAACCCTCCCCGCAGAGACGTGGGAGGCTGCGATCTCCAAGCCGGACCTGGTCGACCAGCGCGAACTCGTCGCCCGGGCCCGGAGGGAGATCCAAGCCAGAGGGTTCCTGGAATAAGGGACCCCCCCCCCCCCACCTCGACTGCCAACTAACTCACTGTTTCAAATAAAGGTTTATTCATTCATTCATTCCTTTCATCCGTTATGCAGTGAGAAATATTCTTTATGTTCAATTGGTATAATTTAAAAAAATGAAAGTATACAAGAACAAACATGCGCAAACTCGCAAAGTACTGGCACTACGATTGAAGAGAAATATGCATCACATTACTGGCCAGAAAACGCATTTCAAGCACAAAACTCGTGTACTTATATGCAGTAGGTTACCAGATGAGCTGCTAAGCATGAGGCTGTTGAAGTAATTTGTGCAAGAATCATTTCTTCATGCCATACTATAAGACAGCCGCTCGTTTGATAATGGCCTAAGTAGTGTATGGATGATCCTGAGTGGTAGTAAAGTATATTGAAAAGTGTGCAGTATATTTTCATGTAAAGCAGCTCGTATAGTGTTGGTTACAAATATTTCACATATTTATTCATGTGGGGGCTGCAGCCCCTTTTTTCTAAACGCGCATCTTGCCGGGGTTGTGCAGCACTATCTCCGCCAGGTGACAACGCGGTACAGTGGCGTATCATAGCTCCTATTCCGTTGAATTCAAAGCTGATATTCTTTTGGCAGTAAAGCTCAACTTCACTGTTGGCGTCCTCATGAAAGTAATTTTCTGGTGCTGTCGGGACTGTTCCAACGCGCTTTCTCACGCACCGTATTTTGTAGACAGTTATTGCCACAGCGCACTGACGCATTCACAACTGTTGTGGCATTCTTGTTGTCTATTGCATAATTTGTTTTCTCCTAAGATATCACGTGATAGCTTGTTCATTTCGTACAGATACATATTCTAACAAACTTGTCTCCGAAGTTGGGATTACTGCTTGCAAAACAATAATTACTTCCGTTTCATTACTTTCACGCATATACATAATTCGAACTACTTTCCGTGAAGTTTTGCCACAATTTAGAATGTTTTGGTGCTTCATATTGGCATTGGTCTGTCAGCTTCTAGATTCTGTAAAGGAGTACGCCTATCTAGGTCAAATACTCACAGGGGACCCTGATCATGAGAAAGAAATTTACAGAAGGATAAAATTGGGTTGCAGTACATATGGCAGGCATTGCCAAATTCTAACTGGAGCTTACTACTGTCGTTGAAAAGAAAAGTGCACAATCATTGCATTCTACAGGGTGCTAACATATGGGGCAGGAGCTTGGATGTTAACAAAGAAGCTCGAGAACAAGTTAGGACCGCACAAAGAGCGATGGAACGAAAAATCTTAGGAGTAACTTTAAGAGACAGGAAGAGAACGGTGTGGATCAGAGAACAAACGGAGATAGCCGATATTCTGGTTGACATTAAGCGGAAGAAATGGAGCTGGGCCGTCCATGTGATGCGTAGGATGGATAGACGGTGGACCATTAGGGTTACAGAATAGATACCAAGAGAAGGGAAGCGCAGTCGAGGACGGCAGAAAACTAGATGGAGTGATGAAGTTATGAAATTTGCAGGCGCAAGTTGGAATATGCTAGCGCAAGACAGGGACACTCAGAGATCACAGGGAGAGGCCTTCGTCCTGCAGTGGACATAAATATAGGATGATGTTGATGATGATTGCCCTTGGTATGTAGGCTGATGAAATAGCGTTAATTTTACATTCTCTTCTTTTAAATGTTATCTAAATTTGAAGCTCTCCTGTTTACCTAAATGCCTGATGCTTAATTTCGTAACAGCGCAAAAAAAGGCTTGAGAAAAACAGGAATGAGAGGAACATGGTGCCGATTGTCAACAGGCAAACATATTTGTGATGTTGCCCCTTTTTATACCTGACATGATAATTCATACCCGCCGGGGTGGCTCAGTCAGCTAAGGCATTGCGCTGCTGAGCACGAGGTCGCGGGATCGAATCCCGGCCACGGCGGCCGCATTTCGATGGAGGCGAAATGCAAAAACGCCCGTGTGCTTCCGTTGTAGTGCACGTTAAAGAACCCCAGGTGGTAAAAATAATCCGGAGCCCTCCACTACGGCGTGCCTCATAATCAGAACTGGTTTTGGCACGTGAAACCCCAGAAAGAAGAAGACATGATAATTCATGGCACATGTTCGTAACCCCAGAAAGAAGAAGACATGATAATTCATGGCACCTGTTCGTACCCAACAACACGAAGGAGCAATGTAAGCAAGCAAATGAAAGGAAAATCCACACCACCAAAGAACACTATGTTTCACATTTATCTTCATTCTAGCAGCGTCATTTTGGTATCAATGATGACAATGGAAGCTGGTTGGTACATCTTGCTTTGTGATTTTTTTGTGCTGAATGCTTCCATTTATGTTTTGTGCTACTTGGCCGTGATGCAGACTAAAGCGCATGCGCCATCTCCAGCTGCATAGGCGCACTGTCAAATGCGAGTGCATTGCTGCCCTAATAATGCATGGTTGTTCATTGCGGCACTTGTTAAAATACCTACCGGTCTTCCCTATGCAGATACGCCTGCAGAAGAAAGAAATCTAAATGACAAAGTCACACTGCGCATGTAAAAAATGGTGGCCTGCCTCATTGGGCAATGTTTTCGTGCTTGCTAAGAACATATTTGTTCTTGCTAAGAAAAATAAATCGCTTCGGTACCTTGCCACGACTATCTTCAAATAATTAGAGGCCATGAATGTATAACAGCATTGACTTCTTTTTACGCAGGCAAACCATAGGTGTTGGGGTGAATACTGGCACATACCACTTTCAACTGTTTAACTGCATCTCCAAACTTGTACTTATTAGCTACTCCGGATCTCTGGATTTCTCACGTTTCGTCATGTGCTTCAGGGCACTGAATTCCATCAGGTGGACATGAACTTTTGTCAACGTTGCAGCTATGCATGGCTTGGCAATTTCACTTTGCACGGGTTTAGTGCGTGCTGAGCAGTACTTCAGGAGTTCCTTCTAGGCATTTCTTTTTCCGAGTCATACAGTTTATCGTTTGTGGTCATAGAGTTCGTGAAAGTCTCCTTATGTCCAAGTGAAAATTTGGAGATGCTGTTAAAGTAGAAGTTGAACTAGAAACGTTTAAAGTGCTACATTATGTTACTAGACGTAAAAGGAAGACCGTGGTGCATTATGCAAGGTACCGAAAGGACGATGTTCTCAGCACGGAATGACTTGGCTCGCACTTTGCAGATGTTGAGAGGGACATTCAGATTGAAGGCACTTCACAGACATTGCACAACGAGGATTGCCACCATGTTTGTTGCATGCATATGGTGCGTCATCTATGAAATCCAATTCTCCTGCAGGCGTATCTACATCAGGAGGACTGGGAGTCGTTTTAATGAGTGCCTTAGCAAACAACAGTACATATCAAGGCAGCAATGTGCTTGCAGTTGGCAGAGCACTGCTGGGCCTGTAAATGCCAGCCACAGATCAAGAAGGTGCAAGTACTGGACTAGCATCGTGAACTGGTAACAGGAGAAATAATGGGAGCATTCTGCATAAAGAACAAAGCTGGAACATGCAGCTATACGTTGTCCTAATTGATTTAAATATGGTTGCGCTGAGATGAATATAGCTGTGTGAAGAAGAGGTTTCTTGCTTGTTTGAATGTATTTTTTTCACATTATCGTGTGAGTTTGTTCTTTTTGTTTGAGAACAAACGTTCACGATGGAGTAGCATGTCAACTATAAAAGCGGACAGAAACACAAATAAATTCCTCAGTTGATAGTCAGTGTAATGTTACTGTTGTTGTGCCTTTCTCATTGCCAATTTATTGCACTGTTGTTTCAGTTTCAGTTTATTATTCATTCAGGATACATAGTTGGTTATTAGTAGTGTACAGGAGGGGGTCCCAAAGTGATGAATTATAAAGCAGTACTAACTATCCAAGATTACTATTCTTCTGAACCTACCTTTCGTATTCTGCTGTCGTCAGTAATGTAATTCTTTGGATTGCTGACCCACACTACTCTTTAACGTTATACCATGACCACACAAATACCTAAAATTATATTGACAATATTGGCTAGTGTGTGGCAAAATGAATATAACATTTCAAGGAGCGCTAGTATTAAAATCTCGTGCATCACAATTCTTGCCTTATTTGGTAGCTTTTCGCTCCTTATTACGGTATGAAAGCTGCAGTTCTCAAGAGCAGCCGGCATATTTAGATGACCATCTATTGTGATCACTTAAAATGCATTATAACTGAAGTTTGGCATGGCTTCAGACGTGAAACAAATATCAGATGTGATGAATTCTTGCTTCAAAGGCTAATGAAGCATAAGCACACGCAGGGCAGAACACAAAGGCAATCAAATGGTGAATCATAAATCGGGAAGGGCATCATCCTGTTTTACAAATCCAGTCGATGCCCATGATTTTGCATGCGGCAATGCCCATACTTGCGAAATGAACCAATTACCTGAAACCACAGTATTTTTTTCCTACTGAAGTGGTATAAATACACTAAGGCAAAAAATATGGCAACGGAATCTTGTCGCCCCCTTAAAAGTGGTATATTTGCGACTGGGCAGACTTCAAGCCACATCACAACTGCTGTAAAAAGATGGGTGTGCACTGGCAAATAGGTTCTTAGGTTGTACATTGTGCAATTTATTTTCTTTGACAAGCAAGAAACCGGATCCTCTTCTGACACTTATCACGGAACAAAGAAAGCCTTTCTCACATTCTCCATGTATTGTCTTAAATGCTCAATGCAGTTTGTTTTGGTAGCATGCTCACTTCATTGTTTAAATGTCCACAGCACTGCGCTGACCAATTTTCATATTTCTAGTGCATGGTGTTGGTTTATGACATTACTGTTGTATGACCATCATGTATGACAATCACAAAGAATTTTAGTGATGCAAATGACACCATGCATCTCATAAGAAATTATGCTGCCCTTTGTGCAGATATTAACAAATTTTGTTTGTCATACTAGGATATTTAATTATCCAGGTACAGAGAAATTCGAGCTTCATTCCATAGCCACTCAGATTTTACATATGTTAACATTTATATCTGGGCTATGTGAACTATAATTAAGGTCAGAATGGAGAAGGTGTCACACACAGTTCCGACTTTCAACTTGTGTATTAGACACCTATTCTTTATTTGTTTTGAGCAAGAATATAAAGCAGGCATTCCAATTTATTCCATCAGCTCATTTACTCCTCTTTCGTGGGATACTAAGAGCACAAGTTGTAAGCCTTGTACAGCTTCAAGGGGGCAGAGGAAGTGTTCAGTCGGCATAGAGCTTCTCTGTAACGGCATAATCAGGTCTTCCAGTGGTCATTAAAGATTTCTAAAATGCTCAACAAGTGTGTTTTTGGTTGGATAATGGAAATGTAAGCTTAACGTGTCACCAGGACATGACTGATGTTGACAGCCATGCTAGTTGGAGTGCATAATACTTGGCAAAGAATTGGATGAAAACATAGCCGTCACTGCTCTCTAACCTACTCAGAACATCCCTTGCCTTCTTTCTCAACTGACTGTGCACTCATAAGTACAGAAATTTCCTATGTACGAAAATGCTCTAATTTTAATTTGCTTTATAAAAGTTTTGCCTCAACAAGTATTCCACGCTGATGCCCTCACAGTTGTTTCCATTAAACACATCCCTGCTTCCACTTGCAAACATGGCTGCCCAGTAGATTTAATCACCCTCATCAAAATGTAAAAAACCCGCCAAAAGCACAGGGTTGAGTGTGTAATAGAAGGAGATACACCGATTTTATATGTGTGAAATTAATTTTTTAATTGAAAGTGACTATGTGGCTTTTAATTAAGACTTAAGGTGCGCAACACGGTGTATGCAACCCTCACAGGCCTCGCTCCTGCCTCCGGAGGCGCGAGCGGTATTATTGAAGTGGTCCCGTGAGAATGTACTTAAACAACAATGCCTGCCCTACTGCTCCCGCTTTCTTGAACCGTAGAAGGGAAGTCATACTTATGAAATTTGGCCCGAAAATTGATAAAAAGCGCCTGCTTCATGCCATCGCCTAAAATTCAGATTGAGAGTTGTTTGCATTTGCTCCCTTATATTTGCGTGGTGTTGAATTATGTCAGCAGTAAACCAAGCTTGAGCTTTTGCTTTTTATAGCCAAAACAGGCACCCTGCTCATTGTATGTGTAATTTCACTAAGCGAACCTTCAATATCATTCCACCACTCTTTTTTTGTCACGTGGATATACCTGTTGAGAGGCCAGACAAAAAGTAGCCACTTGTCGCAAAACTAATCAGCTGTTTTTCAAAACATATTTCTAGCTTTTCAAGGACACCTGCTTCTATGTGTATGTCTCCAGAGAGCATACTTTATCTTGACTTGCCCATCAGAGATGTTTCAAAAATTACTAAGTCAGGGTGACTGCCAAAAACATCTCATAACTTTCATCTTCGTGTGACATACTGTCTTTTGAACGTTTTCGTGCCATTTAGTTACATCGTACACCTAGTATATCCACATTTTAGTTTTCTCGTCAAAATTGCATGGCATCGCATTTTGATGCTTTAGAGTGCACTCCTCTTTTCCAGTCGTGCTGAGCTGGAAAAAATGGAGTCAAGGAGTGACTCCATTTTGTCCTTGCAGCTGCCTTCTTGAGTTATATAAAACGGGTGCCTGAAAAATATTGTGGGCCGAAATGAACAGGAGGAAACATTGTGAAGCCACGTAAAGATAGTCAAGTAAAAAGGTCATTGCAATAAAAAGAAGCTTTAGCACTTAGTATTTGTTCTGTAATACATATTAAACTTGTAAATGACGGCAATAGTCAACTGCCAAACCAATTTCAATTTTTAGACTTAAGGAAAGAAAAACTGGCCGTTACGCCTCAGTCCAGCACCAGTGTTACAAAACTTCTACTAAAAAATAGAATATTGGTTATTGTTGGCACACTTCCTATACACATCCCCTCCAGGGGAGAAAGCAGTGGTGGTATGGTGTGCATCTCATTTATCACGTTATCAACAAATATAATTCCTGAAGATAATTCTGCCTCTTTGGCTTATCTAAAGCAAAAGAAATCAGCCGACAAAGAAAAGCGAGCACACCGAGTGGAATTAAGAAAAGTATAAAGGCTACACTCGGCGTACACAAGTGGCCAACAATAACGTAAATGCGGTGCTAGGACAATGAGGGGAGATGACACGAAAAGGAGTTAAACGGCCTTTAAAGAAACCCGTCAAACTTATGATACCGAATGCTGTATGCTCTGCTTATGCTGCACTTGAAGCTGATTACAATATAAAGTACTCATGCAGTCATTTAACTGTGAACAGTGGAGCATCTAATTTTTGTGTAACCAAGCAAAGAGCAAACAGCGCAAAGCTCTATGAGGAATTTAGATGTGTTCACAAACACCACTTGTGAGACACCCTAGGCACGTGCCCACTCTGCCCCCTCCCCCCTCTGGTTATGCCATTGCTGAAGCCATAGTTTGAGAATCATATTTGCAGTAGGCATGAAGATATGTCCTCGAGTTCAATGGATATTAATGGGTGTGATTATAAGAAGGGGTAGTAAGGCTTGTTATGGCAAGCTTACCCACATTTCAAGACTAACAGAAACAGTTCACTGCGGCCTGCATCAAAGCTTTCTCAAGGGCATAAACTTATTTTTATTTATGAGGTATGCAGTGGGGTTCATTTTTGACAGACTGGACTCTTGCTGCTGTCTGAAATCTAGCATTTTACATTCTTGAAGGCATGTAAAACCTTCAGTTATCAGAACGTTATTAGTTAATTAGGCCAACTCCTAATTTGTGTATGACTAACGACTAGTAACATGCAAAGCAACATTTTACTTTCATACTTTATTTCTCCACTCAAAATATTAGGGCGGCAAATACATTTCCATCTGCCCTGCAGAAGCAAAACGCACAGCTTAAGCTTGGAACCCCCCGAGGAAGGTTTATTTAGCTGTTCATATAACATAATTCGTAAGTGCAACTGATACACGCAAATGCCACAGGCATATCGAAAACAGTAAACGTGGAGAACGAGCCAGTAACAACAATGCAGAACGCCCCTGCCCCTGTAATCTTACAAGAGTAGCCGTTTTATTCAATTCCGGTGTATAACTCGCCGTATGACCAGTCTCCGAGTTCATGCGCAAAAACGCCTGTTCACAATCGCACCGTGCGGGAAAACCGCAACACGAGACACTAAATCAGACACACATTCACAACTTCAATACATTAGCAAAAAGAGGTCAGTCTTATTCAGCCCGAAACATGAATTCCCAATGACTATTCAGGCAGTTCAAGATTATGCGCCAAACTAACCTCAGGCAGCGTGCAGCTATATGCCTGCGGCAAGTTTCTAATTGGCACTAGCGCTGCACGTGATAAAATCACACTCAGACATCGCGACGACTGGCTTTTTCGATTGACATCGAATGACGCAGCACGCATACCCAGTCCGTTGGCAATCGCGGCGGCTAAACTTCGCGATCAATTCCTGCCGATAGCATATCATATACGCAGAATGTAGGACGTAACTTAGAAATCCCTTAATGTTGATGATTTGTTCAATGCAACGAACGATGAACGACTGTCCTCTTTTCGCGGCGGCTAAACGTGGCTGACACAAATTTTTTCTTGGATGGCCTTGGCGCCTGCCGCCTCCCACTGAGCGGATCGTCTTTCTCCGGTGCTGTGCTGTTCCGCGAAGTTGTGCGGGAGCGCGGTGGGGTAACTCCGCAAAAAAAAGTAGTGCGCTGATCTCGCTGGCACCAGTTTGGGATCTGGATGCCGGTTCACTTACAAGAAAAAGTCACAGGCCTGCGTGGCACACGCAGCACGGTATAAGCGTAAGCTAGTGGAGTGGCTCAAGAGTAGCTCCAATTTCAGCACCACGCACAACAGGGTCTTCGCGGCAAGTCTCTTCACCTTGTTTTGACGAGAACGATCTGAACTGACCGCCCGGCGTCGACGGCGAGCTGCGGCTTGTAATGGTCTCTGCACAGCAGTCTGCTGAGCCCGATGATGCCTGCTTGTAGCCGCGCACGTAGCTGTACGATTCGCTTCAGCACCGATTCGTACCTTGCCAGGAGACGCCATAACGTGTACGGAAGGGGCATCCAGAATACGTGGCGCACATCTCACATCCCTTGACCAGTGGCACGGTAGGTTGTTGTTGTTGGTGTTGATGATGTGATGATGATCATGATTGTTTATTGGAATTTTCAAAGCAGGTTGGTGATAAATCGTCACCTAGCTGCTTCAGTTGACCAGGTCCAGTTAAATGCAGCATGCAACTGCTATATGTAACTTATATGTCGGGCACGCTGCGTTTGCAGGCACCTTGACTAGATGGCGCCACCATATTAGAGGAGGTGAAGGAGGCTCGGGATCACGGTGATTGCGCGCCTCGTCTGAATCGCATCTCGTCGTCTGCACCTGCGCAAGCTGCGTTTGCAGGCGCCTTAACTAGATGAGATGGAGCCACCATACGGCGGAGGCGCGGGATCGCGTTTATTGCGCGCCTCGTCTGAGTCGCATCTCGTCGTCTGCGCCTCCCTAGGGCGCGTTTATAGGGCATTTTTCCGCTGCCTGATAGCGGCGGCAACAGAGGTGGCGGCGGCGGCGGACACCATTGCGGACCGAAACGGCTATTGGAACGAGCCCATAACAGCTTACGCTGTAAAAACGATGCACTCTTTGCTCTGTGTGCGTGAGCGATACATCGCCATGTTCAGGACCAGCCGCATGCAGTTTACGCAGCAGTATATGCTACGTTTTGCTCTCTGTTGCCGCAAAAGTGGAATGGGCATTCTACTCTCACCATAAATAACATTTCACTCTGCCGCTGCGCATAGAGTGAACAATGCATTTCAATTCACCCGACAATTTGCGAGAGTAAAACAATGCCTTGAAGAGTAAATCGGCCCCTTCACTCTTTGCATACTCTCCCTAATTTTTAGAGCGGGAGAATGAACTGGTACGATCTGATTTTTCCTCGGCAGGCCTCCACTATTGCGTTGGAAGTCACTTGGCTGGTCATATTCCTCAGTGGCAGTCCCTAGTGAGGTCGGAAGACCACTTTCAGATCGCCCTTGGGTAGGGATGGTGGCCTGCGTCTCGTGGGCCGACCCCGGCGTTTTAGCTGGTTGCCCACTGTAAGCTTGCTGTCCGCAGAGAAGTTCCCTCCTCGCCGTAAGTGCCGCTCCTTCGCCTGTTTCTATTTTGCTTTCAGCGATTAGGATATCTGGCAACCCTCCTTTGCGCGGTCAGTCTCCTTTTGGGCAGGAAAATGCGTGTTGGCGTGCGCTGACGCTATGGTGCGATTCCCGTACGGTTGTCCATCGTCCCAATTTTGGGCAGCACAGTCCATTACCTCTTCATTCAAAACCAGTGTCGTTTGTGGAGCGATTGGATGCGATTCCTTAGTCGAGGTCATAGTCGTCGCGGTAACTGCGGCGAGGTCATCGTTGACGTCTTCGGGAGCGCGTCTCCCGGCGTCGCCGCCGCTCCCCTACTAGAGGTAGAGGACGCTTCACATGGGTGGAATGACAAAATGCAGTTAAATCGTGAAAAATGGTCCGGATTCGGTGAAAGTGGTGTCCACCGATGCCGGAGCACTTCCCCTCCAAGCAGGCGACAATTTACGGACGGTTTGTGCGGTTGAACCACACGAAAAAAGGAGATCATGCAGAGCTCGATGTACACGTGCCTGTACTGTTAGGCATCCAGTCGGCGTTTTTCCACACGACGGAGAGGTAACACAGAATGCAATGGCGAGGCTGCGTATAGTCCGGACCCCCGAGGAGCACAGCGCCTACGTAGATCGATGGCAGGAATAGAGACGTAGTAAGAAAGTAGGAATGGGCGTGTTGGTTGAGCATATTCTGAAGAGCAAGGCGCGAAGACGACGACAGACAAAGTGGGAGAAAACACACCCACACGGGCGCCACTTCCAACATAGTTTCTTCAGAAAAAAGCACCGTATGCAAGCTCAAAGTTCTATCACAGTTTTATCAATGTGCAGTCGCATTCAGGTAGTTCAAATCCTTTGATAACAGTGAAACCGAAGCCACGCTTACACACCTATCGCCTGCTTGCATAATTCTCCTGGCTGAAATGATTAAGCTAACTCACTTATTGTGGCTTCTGGCGACTACAGAGTAGGCAAAAATATTAGGTTTACACGTGTGAACGCAATCTCGGCAATGAATTGCCAGGTGACCCTCTCTGCCATTCTAGACGTTATTGTTGTGATGTCTTTACCTATGATTCATGCATTGCGCAGTGCGACCCACTTATATTGTACTGCACGACAAGGGAACATTGTAAACCACTCGAACCTGGCAATCGACGCAATTATTTTCTTGGTTAATGACGCAGGCCGGGGCTCTGCGGAGACAAGGAGTAATCGTCCTGCAGAGCCTGGAAAGCTTCAACGGGGCAGAGAAGACCACCTTTACAACAGCACGCTTTCCAATATTTTTCAAACTGTGGGACACTCAATGCACATACGGAATCACGGCTATCTTTTCTTTTTCCGGAGGTTGCTTTTCGTTCAGTTGACGAACTCACGACTTCTTCAAGATCTTTTCGGCTACCGATATTCAACAGGCACATACTGGCGATGCTATGTTTGACGAGCTTGAAATGGCAGGAGCTGAAGGGGAGCAGTGGCTTATTTGCCCGAGGCTCATACTGCCCACAGACGTGGTTAGTTGATAAAAACAGTCTTAAATCTAAAAATCGTATGTGAGAATCGACAGCAAGTTCATGGGTGACTTCTATGACGAATAAAATATCCCTAAAAGTTGTCAATATGTTGCTAACGACTGCGTCGGAGTCAAAGGAAGTCTTGTCAACAATGATTAAAAAATCGTCAACAAATCTGAAAATGTTTACTACACCACTACCCTCGAGGAGATGAGACATGGTTCTGCCCGCACGAGCTAAGAATAGATCGCTAAGGATTGGCGCTAAACATGAGCCTATAAATGTTTTGCAAGTAAAGACGATCATCCCATTCAACGTAGGTGGAACTCAGAGAAAGTTCCAGCATCGCCAAGGATTTATCTTCCGGCATACCAGAGTCATTTTTAAATGACAGGGAGCCGTATCTTTCTGTGCTGTCCTGAACGCACTGAAGTAGGTCTTTCTTGGGTATAGAATACTGAAGATATTTCAAATCAATCAGTAGTCAAGTTACGTTTCCCGCATGCGTTATGTTGCCTGCATGATGACCAAGAAAGCATATATATATATATATATATATATATATATTTCCACGTGATTAATTGACCTGCAAACGTCAAGGAACGGCGAGGAACGTCAGCCGAACGTCAAGAAGCGGCGGGCGAAAAGCAGCCAAAATCCAGGCAAGCGCAAGTTCAGGGCGCGTGGTTACGACCAACACTGTGCTTGCTTGCTGACTGCATCGTCGTCGTCTTGTAGTCTTCCTTAATATATATATATATATATATATATATATATATATATATATATATATATATATATTCCTTTTGTGTCTTTCACCCTCTGCGACAAGTAATTGGTTCCTCGTAGAAGGCATTGTTTATTGGCAAGTGATTTCTTTACGGGAACTCTAGGTAGATGACAAGAAACCACCTAATATTATAGCACGTTTGCACTGTGACGCTGTGTAATAGTTTATTAACTGTAGAACCGGCTGCGCAACCCTGCCTATGTAATATCACCCAAAGAGGAGCTACATTGAACTGTACTAACTAGAAACCCCGAGGCAAGGATACCACTGAAGACAGAAGCACAGCGACTCAGAATAACTCCGATGTGGTGGGCCACATTTGCAAAAAATTGCTACTTTATAACAAAGATGCACTGTAATCAAAATTGCGTTTGATGGCATGAAACTTAGGCAACCGGTCTAGCCGCTAGATGGTCCAGTGAAGATAATCGATCACGTACGCTTTTCTAACGGTTGTCTATATAAACAATGCTTATGCTGGATACACATCGTTGTGAAGATTTTTCTTGCCCTCTTTGATTTTGAATTGTTTTCGCAGATTATAACTGTTTCATGCTCTGTCTACAAAGAATGCAGACGGCTATCTCAAGACAACGAGCCTAAACTGGTAAAAACAGGTTTTTTTGATCATCGCTTTTTAAATTACCCCAACTTGAAAGTTTTTTTTTTCAAAACCATTTGACGTTTCCTGTTCCGAACTTCTAGTGTGAAAAACTAGTTTTGTGAAAGTGTGAGATATTTCAACAATAAACGTCTATTTTTTGCGTAAATTCTAGATTTAATTTTCGCGATTGTGTTTTGAAATTTTTTTCTTAGCTTGCTCGCTTTCGCAGCTGCAGTGAGTGAGTTCAATACGATGCATTGTTATTCACAATATCACACTTCACACTCAGTAACACTTGCAGTAAGGTGGAAAGCTGTGGTAGTTGGAATTTA
Source organism: Dermacentor silvarum (assembly GCF_013339745.2). Taxonomy (NCBI): domain Eukaryota; kingdom Metazoa; phylum Arthropoda; class Arachnida; order Ixodida; family Ixodidae; genus Dermacentor; species Dermacentor silvarum. The sequence continues at coordinate 35,364,049 of NC_051162.1, forward strand.
TGCATTCCGCGCGGATGCAAAGAGTGCATAAGTAACACTGCTCCACAATAAAAATGCAGATTATTTAGTAATATGTTCGATTTCAAGGCAATACCGGGTTGTCGCGAAAGAAACCGGGGGTTATTTTTACTTGCATGTTTGAAGCGATTATAAGCGTTATTTAAAGTGAGAGGCAGACAACTGCCTTGTGAGGGCTTAAATACAGCTCCCTATAACCTTAAACGTGAGTGGATGCTTTTGCTTACTTATCTGGCACTTGTGGCATGTTCACAAGTAGTTCTTGATATTGTCTTTCGTATTTTTACATGTGAATCAACTTTTTATCCTCCAATGAGTTTCCGAGACTCCATGGTGCCCTCCTGACTCTGGGCTGTCATGATACAGCTTCAAAACCTTCAGCACCGATGTTCCCTGCACACAGAACTTGCCATTGTTGCAAATCATGTCTTAGGGTCTGTCCCACAATCTATAAACGTGTCCATGAACAGATGCGTCCACTTCTGTGATGTGGAGACACGAGAAGTCATGCGAGTCAGGGAGCTCGTCGCCCGGCGGATCCCTTACATCGAAAGTATCAAATCAAATCAGTTTATTTCAACACCAGATGAGACAGTACAACAGTGATGCTGCGAGGTGAAATCAAAAAGCCATCGAGGCTTGACAAGGGCTTTCACACCATTTAACACATAACAAACTACAACAAGAAATCATAAGTACTTATAGTAGAGTGGTAAACATGTCTGAGTAATATATTGCTTGTCTTCTGTAACGCACAACAAAAAAGATGTTTGTAGAAAAAGAATGGTTTCATTCATTTTTTGTGAAAAACCTGTTTAGTGTTTGTGGCAGTAAATATTTCATCATTTGGCGACCATAGTTGGTAAGTGTGTAAGGGATTTTCCAATCATCAGAGGCTCGCGAAGCTATACGGGCTGCTGCATGGTGTTAAATGCTCTAAGTCTGTGAGAAAAGAATCATGATTTTTTCTGCAAGTACGATATCTCTTAAGTAAATTCGAATTGTAAATGTCAGGCACTGGTAGTAAGTTAAGGGCTTCAAAAATGGCTTTAGAATGATCATCGCGTGAAGCAACTGTAATTATGCGTACAGCTTTTTTCTGTAGTCGAAATATTCTGCCTAAGTTCTTTTCCGTTGTGGTGCCCCATACCAGATAGAAATAAGTTAGTGTAGATAAGAATAGATAATTATATAGTAGAAGTTTGATCCTTTGGGGCAATAGAAAGCGCAGACGTGATAGGACACCTACGACACTAAAAGTTTAGAGTGAACAAGCTGAGCGTGATTGTTCCATAACATATTTTCGTGAAATATCACTGCCAGGGTTTTCACTATAGGTTCAATTTTAATTGTTTCTGGGCCAATCATTAGTGTCAAATCGCCGTTTACGGGCTTAGTTTTGGGACGAAAGAGTACTGATTTTGTTTTAGAAGTGTTTATAATAAACGAATTCCTTATACTCCATGTTTTCAGTGATTTCAAACATCGTTTGCTTTGTGCACAAGTTTATGCAAATCACAGTCCCTAAAAAACAACCTTGCATCATCTGCATAAATAATGAACGTTGTACTATTATCTATGTTTACCAAATCATTTACATAAATATTTAAAAGTAGCAGACCAAGAATACTACCTTGGGGAACACCATTTGATAACTCTTTAAAATTAGATGCGTAGCCATTTATTTCAACTTCTTGCTGTCGGTATTTATGACATTAAGAGGTTAACCCGGAAACCATAGTGGTCTAGTTTTTTAATTAGTGTAATGTGATTAATTCTATATGAGGCTTTGAAAGTCAACGAAAAATCCAAGTGTATATGTTTCCTTTTCGAATGCATCTAGTACAATTTCTTTGTGCGTTAGTAGAGCAGTTTCGGTTGAATGCTGCTTTGTGAAACCAAACTGGAAAGGCGTCATAATGTGGTGCTTGGTTAAGAATGAAACTATTCGTTCATGTATTAGTTTTTCAATTACTTTAGAAAAAAACTGGCAAATGGGTCTATAATTTGATATGTTATTTTTGTCTCCACCCTTGAAAATAATAGAAACTTTGGCTATTTGAAGACGCCTAGGAAAAGTGCCCAATGAAAACATTTAATTAATGATATATTCTAAAATAGAGGATACACTATGAATAACATGTTTAATTGGCCGAATTTCCAGCCCGTGAGCGTCACAAAACCTGCTGTTCTTTAGGGACATGAAATGAGCCGTAACCTCCTCTGTAGTTGCCGGAAACGGAAATGCACTTTCTCTTATTTGCGTGCCCATGTAGTAAACTGCTGTGCTCGACTTATCCAATGCGCCATTCCGGCTTTCGGTTGAGTTAGTACCAGGAGGTGAACGCTTCGTTGTAAGTGAAAAGACGAAAGCGGCGGCCTTTGTGTAGCCTCTGAAATACCGGAACGCCATTACAACAGCCAGTGCCTCGTTATGTGTTGTCCTATAATTCTCTGTAGCTTTTGAGTATATAGATTAATATTACAAATTACTTCGAGCTGCAGCCCTTGCTGCACTATTTTTGTTTCGCTGATAAAAAAATGCCCCCTGCACCGAGCTCTGAAGCGTCTGTGCATAGCCGGGTTTCATGAAGCCAGGCAACACAAGCACTGCCTCCACAATATGGCATCAACAATTTGCTGGTTCGGCCATCCCGCTCTCGTCACGTAACACAAAGGGTACATACTTCTGCGTCAGCTTAGTAAATTATAATGCATGTGCAGCGTTATCCCGAATGAATGCGCTCTAGTGACGAGCGAGTTTGCGGAAAACGCGGATTGAACGAACTTCTTGAAGGGTTTCACGAGCCTCTCCATCTTTTGTATAGGTTTTTGTTTCCTGGTTTTCCTTTTGCCATAAAAAAACTTTCCCACAAAGAGAAAATTCATCTGAGAAAAATTTATTCTTTTTGTTGCTAATTGTTACCTCATCTAATGAGGGCGGCTAATAATCAGGAAAATATGTTTCTAATATTCTGTTCTTGTACGCAAACATGTGATGATGTTGTGAATTCGGAAGTTACTTAACTTTCTCCGCAAGTCACCGAGAATGCCATTCATCATTTTCTGAAACAAAGCGCCAGATATTTCTTTTTTTCTCAAGTTGAATGGTAAGCTATTTACCTCGTACATATCGAAAGACGTTAAAAAGGCAGGGTACCGTTTGTAGTCTTCCTGTTGTGGCACCAACCAGTATCCATTACAGAAGTCAATCCAAGGGAAGAAACTAGATCCTCCAGTTTAATTTAAGATATTGTCACGAGCGGCGATCCTGTGGTTGGTGGTTGGACGATGACGACGACGACGGTGTGGCTTTCTGGTGTGCACGCGCTCGCTTTAATCATTGCGGTAGCGTTGTGCGCCTTGGCTTGCAAATATATCCATTGCATATAGAATATCCCCGTACCATCTTTGGTGGAGGTGCGGGAGTAAGCTCGCTAGAGCACCGGGAACTGGATCTTCGCTGCCACCACAATGACCGACCAAGCGACCCAGTGTGAGCAAGGTCCGTCACCAAACATTCTCTTGCACCCTCGTGATCCCCGGACATTCAACGGCACAAGCGGCGTGGACGTCGATGAATGGCTTGCATTGCATGAGCGCGTCAGCCACACTAACAAGTGGGACTAGACGATAATGCTTGCGAATGTCATTTTTTATTTGCGGTACGCTGCGCGACTCTGGTTCGAGACGCATGAGGCAGATCTGACAAGTTGGAACGTCTGTAAGCAGAAATTACGTGACCTATTTTGGAGACCTATCGGATAACAACTAGCGGCCCAGCAGGAACTCGCAATTCATGCTCACACGTCCACAGAGCGGTACAGCTCCTATATTCAGGACGCGTTGTCTCGGTGCCGCAAGGTAGACAATGACATGCCTGAAGCGGACAAAGTGGGACACGTACTCAAAAGGCTTAGCCGATCACGCGTTCAATCTGCAACTGTGTAAGAACTGTTCTACAGTACAGTCGACCATCGCTGAATGACGTCGTTTTGAGCAGGCTAAATATCAGCGTATTACTTACTCACCGATTCGACCAACTTTCCAATACGGCTGCCACGTCCCGTCAAGCGCAAGCGCCATAAAACGTCACCAGGATGGTCCGTTGAGAACTCGAGGCCATGGCACCCGTTACCCCTCATGACGGTATGCAAGGCAACAACCTAGCTACTATTTCGCTAATTCAGGCCGTGGATCGTCAGGAGGTCACGGATATAGGCATTTTACCCGCCTTTGATAATGGTAATGCTGCTACCAACCCGGTCTGCCCTGTCGTCACTGCTGCTACACCGAACACGACCATGATACGAAATGATATCGAAATCCAGCTGAGTGGCGCACGACTGATGAGCGGCCCATCAGCTTCACATGCTCTAGGATTGGACACATCGCACGCCATTGCCCCAGCCACTGGCCCACATCCCACCGACCAAACTCTTACAATCTCTGGCGCCCGGACTGTGCACCATATGATCCGTCGTTCCATCCTGAGGCCTCAAGTGCTGAACGTCCTTCTAGGAAAAACTGGATCAACCGCTCACCATTACCTACCGCCGTCACTCCCGATCGCCCCAACCTCGCAGCTCTCGGTCTCCCTTTGACCGCCTCTGGGAAAACTAGCCAGTGCAGCCCCCGGAGCTGACGCTGCATTTACGACCCGGACTGCAAATCCTTTGATTGTCCCTCATACGCAATGCAACGTTCTTGAAGTTCTGGTTGATGGTGTGGCCGTTACAGCTCTTGTTGATACTGGCGCACAAATTTCTTTAATGAGTTCGAACCTCCACCGCCGCCTCCAGAAAGCCCTGACGCCCGCGACTTCACCTACCGTCCGAGTAGCCGACGGGAGTACGCCTACGGTGCTTGGAATGTGCACCGCGCGTCTCACCATTTCTGGTAACCCCACATCTGTTCTTTTTGCTGTCATAGAACAGTGCCCCCATGACGTTATCCTTGGAATGGGCTTTCTGTCCACCCACAGTGCCCTTATCGACTGCTCCGCGGGACTTCTCCGGCTAGAACTTCCTTCTTGCTCCGACAACGTCAATGCCGGCCCACCCCGCCTACGCTCCGTCGAGTTCTTCGAATGTCTCCGCAAGCCGCAATATACGTCCCGCTTTGAGCCTTTCCGCCCCTACCCAACGGCGACTACGTTTCCTTCCCTATTCTTGAGGTCGCCGCGGCACGCAACGTTGCACTTCCCAATACGGTGGTGACAGTTCCAAACAACCGCACCTTTTTTTCCCATCCTCAATTTTGGCTGTTCGACGCAAGTTCTCCCTCGCAGCATATCACTCGGTCTTCTGACCCCGTTGGCCGGCCACACGATTTCTGCTTAACCACAGAACCTCCACTGGAGTTTTCACCGCCGTCATCGCAGTCAGGTTCGTCCTGCGACCACTTCATACGTGTCATAACAGGAGACCTCACTCCGGCACAGTCCGCTGACTTTCACCGCGTGCTGGTTTCCTACAAGGATAATTGACTTTGGCGACCCTCCTTTGGGCCAGACTTCCATCGTCACCCATTGCATTCATACCGGCGATGCGAGTCCTATTCACCGATGGCCTTACCGTGTGTCAGCTCCGGAGCGTGCTGTCATCCTACAAGAAGTGGAGGAAAAGGTGGGCAAATGCATTATTGAGCGCTCATGTAGTCCTTGGGCGTTGCCCGTCGTACATGTGAAAAAAAGAACAATAGCTGGAGATTCTGTGTAGAATTCCCCCACCTCAACCAGATTACCAAGAAGAATGTGCATCCTCTCCCGCGTATTGATGACGCGCTCGACTGCTTGCGCAGTGCGAGATATTTCTCTTGTGTTGACCGGCGCTCAGGATACTGGCAAATCACTGTGGACGACCAAGACCGCGAGAAGACCGTCTTCGTGACACCTGATGGCCTCTATCAATGTAAAGTGATACCTAAGTAACGCTCCTACTACTTTCGCGAGCATGATGATGCAAGTGGTCCATATGCCTTTGCTACCTGGACGATGTTATCGCTTTATTGCAATAGCAATTATATAGAAGCTGAAAGCAGATTTCTGCCGGCGTCATCGCCGTCACCGTGAGGTATCGTATGATGTCCAATGGCGATGAAATCGTCGCCGCGGGCCGTACGCTGTATGTGCGAGTTACAGCGCGAGAGACGCGTGCTGTCGCGACGAGCGAATGCACGGCTGTGAGCACACGCGCGTTCTGCGCCGTGCTCCCTAAAGGGCTTCAGAATTAAGCGTCTCTTTCCTCATTTGCTATCACCATATATATATATATATATATATATATATATATATATATATATATATATATATTGTAAAGGCGTTTATTAAACGCAAGCGTTAGGGCTGACCGTTCGATCAGTTCAGGGAACCGCGAGCGCGAGCGACGTAGTCCGAGCGATGCGCTGTAGAGACTGACCCACTAGACAGCGCTGGTAAGGATGCCCCACTGCATCGTCCGTCTTCCTCACTACAATTACCCCGGGGACGAAAAAGGGAGCCGTCCGGCGACCTAACAGTTCGTCACTATTAGGGGATCATAATACGGCTTGAGGCGCTCGACGTTGACAATGTCGCGTCCGCGACGGCGCATGTCGGAAGATGGTTCAACGGGCTCAATCACATAGTTGACGGGTGATGCACGCTCGACGATGCGGTAGGGGCCTTCATACTTAGGCATTAACTTGGAGGACAGACCAGGTGCAGCGGAAGGAACTGAGAGCCACACAAGCGCTCCAGGAAGAAAGGTGGGCGCAGAGGTGGCGTCACCGCGAGTTTTCTTCTGGCGCTCTTGGTCATTGGAGGTAAAAGCCCGGGCGAGGTCCCGGCACTCTTCGGCATGTCTCACCGTATCAGAAATGGGCTCACATTCAGATGCGTCGGGCCGGTATGGTAGCATTGTGTCGATGGTGTGCGATGGGTGCCGGCCATACAATAAGAAATATGGCGAAAAACCAGTAGTGCTCTGCGTAGCGGTATTGTACGCGTAGGTGACGAAGGGCAGAATGGCGTCCCAGTTTGTGTGGTCGGAGAAGACGTACATTGAGAGCATGTCGCCGAGCGTACGGTTGAACCGTTCCGTGAGTCCATTGGTTTGAGGATGGTACGCCGTTGTTGTGCGATGAACAACGTGGCACTGTTTGAGAATTGCGTCAACTACTTCGGAGAGGAAGACACGTCCGCGGTCACTGAGCAGCTCCTGGGGTGGCCCATGACGTAGGATGAATCGACGAAGCAGGAAGGAGGCAACGTCACGCGCTGTAGCTGCCGGAAGCGCCGCAGTTTCAGCGTATCGCGTGAGGTGGTCAACCGCCACAATGGCCCAGCGGTTTCCAGCCGATGTCATGGGAAGGGGCCCGTACAAATCTATACCGACGCGCCCAAAGGGCCGGGTGGGGCAAGGTAAAGGTTGCAGCCCAGCTGGAGAGAGGCGAGGTGAAGATTTCCGGCGCTGGCAATCGGGACAAGAGCGTACGAACTTTTGAACGTAGCTGTACATCCCTCGCCAGTAGTACCGCTGTTGAAGGCGCTGGTAAGTCTTGAAAACGCCAGAATGGGCACACTGGGGATCGGCGTGGAAAGCTGCGCATATTTCGGAACGCAGGCTGCGAGGCACTACTAACAACCACTGGCGGCCGTCGGAGCTGTAATTGCGCCGGTGAAGCAGGTCGTCGCGAATGGCGAAATGGTGAGCTTGACGGCGCAACGCGCGGGTTGTTGACCTGGTTGATGGATCAGAGAGCCAGCCTATAAGCGACGCAATCCAGGGGTCCTTGCGCTGCTCGGAAGCGATGGTGCGAAGGTCGATGGAAGACACAGTCAACTGAGATATATTGTTGTCAGCCAAGGGAGAGCGCGAGAGGGCATCGGCGTCCGAGTGCTGTCGTCCGCTGCGGTAGAGGACGCGGATGTCGTAGTCTTGCAGGCGAAGTGCCCAACGTGCAAGACGGCCGGACGGATCTTTCAATGATGCCAGCCAACATAGTGCGTGGTGGTCCGTGATGACATCAAATGGGCGGCCATACAAATATGGCCGGAACTTAGTAAGAGCCCAGATGATCGCGAGACATTCTTTTTCTGTCACGGTGTAATTGCTCTCGGCTTTCGTAAGTGTTCGGCTGGCATAAGCGACGACATACTCAGGGAACCCTTGCTTGCGTTGCGCGAGGACAGCGCCAAGGCCAACACCGCTGGCATCTGTGTGGACCTCTGTAGGGGCCGTCGGGTCGTAGTGGCGCAAAATTGGCGGGGAAGTCAGCAAACGACGAAGGCTCGTGAACGCCTCGTCGCACTCTGATGACCACGAGGTGAGGAGCCCGTTGCTCCCTAGGAGTTTCGTCAGGGGCGATATGATGGCGGCGAAATTCCGAATGAAGCGTCTGAAGTATGAGCATAGACCGATAAAACTGCGCAATTCTTTGATGGACGTTGGCTTGGGCAATTCGGCAACGGCGCGAAGTTTGTCGGGGTCGGGGAGAATTCCGTCCTTGGATACGACATAGCCAAGTATTGTGAGTTGCCGTGCAGCAAATCGGCACTTCTTGATGTTTAATTGTAGGCCGGCGTTCGATAAACACGTCAAAACACGCCGGAGGCGTTCGAGGTGCGTGGGGAAGTCGGGCGCGAAAACTACAATGTCGTCAAGATAGCATAAACATGTGTGCCACTTTAAGCCTCGCAGAACTGTGTCCATCATGCGCTCGAATGTCGCGGGCGCATTACAGAGTCCAAAAGGCATGACGTTAAACTCGTACAAGCCGTCGGGCGTGATAAAGGCTGTTTTCGGTCGATCGACTTCTTCCATAGGCACTTGCCAATACCCGGAGCGCAAATCCAGCGATGAAAAGAACTCGGCTCCTTGCAGGCAGTCAATTGCGTCGTCTATGCGTGGCAGGGAATAGACGTCCTTGCGAGTGATCTTGTTCAGCCGGCGATAATCGACGCAAAACCTTACGGAGCCGTCCTTCTTTGTAACAAGTACGACAGGAGAAGCCCATGGACTTTTCGAGGGTCGAATTACTTCGCGCCGAAGCATGTCGTCGACTTGCTCGTTAATCACACGACGTTCGCTGGCTGATACGCGATACGGGCGTTGTCGCAATGGTGGGTGAGAGCCAGTGTCGATGTTGTGCGTTACAGTTGAATTCCGACCCAAGGAAGCTTGCCCCACGTCGAAAGAGGAACGAAATTCTTCCAAGAGGGACAGCAGCAGGGAACGCTGGGCCGCTGTAAGGGTTCCAGCGATGGAAGAACCAAATACATCTCTGGGCAATGCGTCAGATGTAGAAACAGCACTGAGTGTACGGTAGGTGGCGCAATTCGGGTAGTCGGTCACGTCGATAACTTGCACGTCGTCGATGGCTTCCACGGTACCAACACATTCTCCTCGGAGCAGCATGACAGGGTATGGGCACGGGTTACAAACGAAAATTGTGCTAGTGCCATTGTTGATGTCCACGGTCGCAAACGGTAGCAACAGGCCCTTCCGTGCGAGGAAACGGCCAGACGGTGTAAGTAATGCAATGGCGTCCGAGAGGCCACTGCAGTGCATAGACACGATCATTGAGGCGTTGGGGGCAACCTGAGTGTCGGCTTCGACAATCAGTTTCCTGGGAAGCGGCGGAGCGTCAGTGGGCGTCAAATCTAGCAGCGGCGATAGTTCTATTTCGGCTCGAGCGCAATCAATAACGGCATTGTGGCGCGAGAGAAAATCCCAGCCGAGGATGGCATCGTGAGAGCAGGAGGAAAGGATCAAGAATTCTATAGCGTAGACAACGTCCTGAATTTCTACACGAGCAGTGCAAGACGCCAAGGGTCGAATATGCTGAGCACTGGCTGTGCGAAGGGATAGTCCGGACAGGGGCGTCGTGACTTTCCGAAGTAAGCGGCAAAGTGTAGCGTCCATAACACATACGGCTGCGCCTGTGTCGACGAGGGCAGACGCGCGGACACCGTCGACAAACACGTCTATCACATTGGAAGGGCTGCAATGAGGACTTGTGTACTTCGACGTTAACGCAGCCCTTGCCTCGTGGACTGCGACTGTCAGTTTTCCTCATCCCGAGGGGCGGCACGAGGCCGCATCGGCGATAACGAGCGCCGGCGAGGAGATGAGGAACGGCGGGTGTTCGGCGGCGGGCGGTATGTCGGTGACACACAAGAAGGGGGGTCGTAAGATGGACGGGGCGAACGGTTTGGCATGGAGGATGCGACGCTGGGCGGCTGCACACGATTACAGAAACGAGCCACGTGACCGGCGTATCCGCAGGCAAAGCATATAGGCCGGTTGTCAGACGTACGCCACCGGTTCGCTGTGGCTGGTCCCGCCCACGTCGGAGCACGCCCTGTATGGAACGGCTGGTGATATGGCTGTATAGCGGGCTGCGCTGGTGGCCGAGCCACGACGTCGGCATAAGTGAGTGGCACAGGCGCAGAGAGTGGGTGGGGCCTCGGGACGACGTCAGCGTAGCTGAGCGGTGCTGGTGCCAGAGACTGTTGGGGTGGAGCCACGACCTCGGTGTAGCTCAGAGGCACAGGCGCAGGAACATGGTGGCGTTGGTTGGGCAATACGTCGGCGATTTCTTGCTCGATGGCGCGGCGGAGCGGAGGCACGATAGTCGAAGCGGGCTGTGGCACATGCGGCGGCTGAGCGAAGGGTACCAAGGAGAGTTGGCGCGCTACTTCCTCCCGAATGAATGCTTTCATTTCAGCAAGCACTGCGGTCTGGTCGAAGGTGGTAGCCAGACCCGCGATGTGTTCGTCGCGTGAGGAAGACCGACGAGTCAAGGAGCGCTGCCTGCGTAGCTCCTCGTAACTTTGGCATAACGTAACAATCTCTGTGACGGATTGTGGGTTCTTGGCGAGCAGCATGTTGAAAGCGGCGTCCTCGATTCCCTTCATAACGTTTCTGATTCGGTCTGATTCCGACATCGTCGCGTCCACGCGCTTACACAAGTCCAGGATATCTTCGATATAACTAGTGAAGGACTCTCCTGGCTGTTGGGCTCGTTCTCGCAAGCGGGATTCTGCTCGCACCTTGCGCGCAGCAGGACGACTAAACACAGCTATTAACGAGGTCCTGAACGCGGACCACGTAGGAATTTCCGTCTCGTGGTTGTTGTACCAGAGGCTTGCCACGCCGGCGAGGTAAAAGAGCACGTTGCTTAGTTTCGCGGCATCGTCCCATTTATTGACGGCGCTTACTCGCTCGTACGTGGACAGCCAGTCCTCCACGTCGTTGTCGTCTGTGCCGCTTGTGGCGAGGGAGACTTGTGTCGTTGTCGCTTGTGGCGAGGGAGACCAGAGCACACGACGGAGGGTGTAGGAGGCGTTTGCTGGGTCGTCGGCTGAGATTCGTCCTGAGACATGGTTGAAGAGAGGGTACGGGATCGGAGCTCCAGGATGCGTTGGAGCGTAGCACTCTCCACCACTTGTAAAGGCGTTTATTAAACGCAAGCGTTAGGGCTGACCGTTCGATCAGTTCAGGGAACCGCGAGCGCGAGCGACGTAGTCCGAGCGATGCGCTGTAGAGACTGACCCACTAGACAGCGCTGGTAAGGATGCCCCACTGCATCGTCCGTCTTCTTCACTACAATATATATATATATATATATATATATATATATATATATATAGAGAGAGAGAGAGAGAGAGAGAGCAAACGCGACTTCTTCCATCGCGCGAAAAGACGTGGGGGGACGAAAGGGAGGTAGGGGAGGCGACGTTTATCTGCTGCACGAAATGCGTATTTATATAAAAACGTTGAGAGGCGAGAAGGTGGATAAAGACTTCCAGCGCTGCTCGACGAGTGTCCCGTTCTGATCTCGTCGAAAACCTCCGAGCCGCCCCCAGAGGCACCGGCAACAGTCACCAACGCCGCGCGCGTTCAGAGCGAACGCTCCCAAAACGCCGACGGCGTCGACAACAGTTCTGCGCATTGCTAGTGCTGCTGCAGGTCCAAGTTTATACAGCTGATAAACTGTAAGCCTTACTCTGTATAGCTATCTACTAATAATTTGCTATCGCAATTGATGCTTCGCCTTTCGGGTGAAACTGCGACATTTTTTCGACTACGTTTGAAAAACTATTTCACTCGCCTGTCCACCGTGCTTGATGTTTTTTCTCAGTGCTCGTCTTCAGGCTGAACTCGTCAAAATGTCGCTTTGGGCAGCTCCAAATCGGCGTCCTCGGCCACCTTGTTGACACTGCAGGCGTGCAGCCAGACCCTGACAGAGTCCGCGCGGTTAGTCAATTCCCTATTTTATGGTCGGCCAAGGACGTCCGCAGTTTTCTTGGCCTGTGCTTGTACTTCTGTCATTTTGTCCAGAACATAGCGGAAGTAGCCCGCCCTCTCTCTAGCCTACTCAAGAAGGACGTCGCTTTCCCTTCGGCTCGATTGACACCAGGGGCCGTATTCTGAAACGTTCGCCTAGGCGAAATTTCTTTTTTCGCTTTCAGGCGTGCGCTGATTGGCTGTTTTAGCAAAATTCGATGAGCTGATTGGGTGGTTGAGCCCGACGTCATTTCAATTTTGCTCAACCAGCCAATCAGCGCGCACGCTGATTTCGCCTAGGCGAACGTTTCAGAATACGGCCCCAGCGGACGCCTTTTCATCGCTCGTTTTGACCCGTCATCCAGCACGAACGTTCGTACAGACGCCAGTGGCCACAGTATAGGCGCTGTCCTTGCACAATAGCAGCACGGCCTACACCGCGTGGTCGCCTACGCAAGCCGCCTTCTGTCGCCGTCGGAGCAGAATTACTTCATCACTTGTCTCGGCCATCGCAAAATTCCGAACGTACCTGTATGGCCGGTCATCATCATCATCATCATCAGCCTATATTTATGTCCACTGCAGGACGAAGGCCTCTCCCTGCGATCTCCAATTACCCCTGTCTTGCGCTAGCGTATTCCAACTTGCGCTTGCGAATTTCCTAACCTCATCATCCCACCTGACTTTCTGCCGTCCTCGACTGCGCTTCCCTTCTCTTGGTATCCATTCTGTAACCCTAATGGTCCACCGGTTATCCATCCTACGCATTACATGGCCTGCCCAGCTCCATTTCTTCCGCTTAATGTCAACTAGAATATCGTCTACCCCCGTTTGTTCTCTGATCCACACCGCTCTCTTCCTGTCTCTTAAAGTTACTCCTAAGATTTTTCGTTCCATCGCTCTTTGTGCGGTCCTTAACTTGTTCTCGAGCTTCTTTGTTAACATCCAAGCTCCTGCCCCATATGTTAGCACCCTTAGAATGCAATGATTGTGCACTTTTCTTTTCAACGACAGTAGTAAGCTCCCAGTCAGGATTTGGCAATGCCTGCCGTATGCACTCCAACCTAATTTTATTCTTCTGTAAATTTCTTTCTCATGATCAGGGTCCCCTGTGAGTAATTGACCTAGATAAACATATTCCTTTACAGATTCTAGAGGCTGACTGGCGATCCTGAATTCTTGTTCGCTTGCCAGGCTATTGAACATTATCTTTGTCTTCTGCATATTCATCTTCAACCCAATTCTTGCACTTTCTCGATGAAGGTCCTCAATCATTTGTTGTAATTCCTCTCCATTGTTGCTCAATAGGACAATGTCATCTGCAAACCGAAGGTTGCTGAGATATTCGCCATCGATCCTCACTCCTAATTCTTCCCAGTCTAAGAGCTTGAATACTTCTTTTAAGCATGCAGTGAATAGCATTGGAGAGATTGTGTCTCCTTGCCTGACCCCTTTCTTGATAGGTATCTTTCTACTTTTCTTGTGGAGAACCAAGGTAGCTGTGGAATCCTTGTAGATATTTGCCAAGATATTCACGTATGCCTCCTCCACTCCTTGATTACGCAATGCCTCTATGACTGCTGATATCTCTACTGAATCGAATGCCTTTTCATAATCTATGAAAGCCATATAGAGAGGTTGATTGTACTCCGCAGATTTCTCGATTACCTGATTGATGGCATGGATATAGTCCATCGTAGAATATCCCTTCCTGAAGCCAGCCTGTTCTCTTGGTTGACTGAAGTCAAGTGTCGTCCTGATTTTATTGGAAATTATCTTGGTGAATATTTTATACAATACTGAAAGCAAGCTAATGGGTCTGTAATTCTTCAATTCTTTAACGTCTCCCTTCTTATGGATAAGTATAATGTTGGCGTTCTTCCAGCTCTCTGGTACACTTGAAGTTGTGAGGCATTTCGTATAAAGGGCCGCAAGCTTTTCAAGCATGATATTTCCTCCATCTTTGATTAAATCTACTGTTATTCCATCTTCTCCAGGCGCTTTTCCCCTGGTCATGTCATTCAAGGCCCTTCTAACTTCATCGCTAGTTATAGAAGGAGCTTCTGTATCCGGTTCATCACTATTTCGAATGGAAGAAGCTTGGCTGTTTTGGCTACTGTACAGGTCAGTATAGAATTCTTCTGCTGCTTTTACTATGTCATCGAAATTGCTGATGATATTACCATGCTTATCTTTCAGTGCATACATCTTGCCTTGTCCTATGCCTAGTTTTCTTCTTACTGATTTCATGCTGCGTCCATATTTTACGGCTTCCTGAATTTTTCCCACCTTATAATTTCGAATATCCCTTACTTTCTTCTTGTTGATCAGTTTTGACAGTTCAGCGAATTCTATCTGATCTCTTGAGTTGGACACTTTCATGTTTTGTCGTTTCTTTATTAGGTCCTTTGTTTCTTGGGAGAGCTTCCCTACAGGTTTCTTTGGTGCCTTACCTCCCACTTCAATTGCTGCTTCTGAGATCAGCCTAGTTACGGTTTCGTTCATTATCTCTATGTTATCTTCATCTTCCTGTTCTAAAGCTGCATATTTGTTTGCGAGAACCAGCCTGAATTGGTCTGCTTTTACCCTTACTGCCTCTAGGTTGGCCTGTTTCCTCTTGACTAATTTCACTCTCTCTCTCTTCAAATTGAGAGAAAACCTAGACCTCACTAACCTATGGTCACTGCACTTAACCTTACCTAACACTTCTACATCCTGCACTATGCTTGGATCGGCAGAGAGTATGAAATCTATTTCATTCCTTGTTTCTCCATTAGGGCTTTTCCAGGTCCACTTCCTGTTGCTGCGCTTCCTGAAGAAGGTATTCATTATTCGGAGCCTATTCCTTTCCGCGAATTCTACTAACATCTCTCCTCTTGCATTCCTAGAATCGATGCCGTAGTTGCCAATGGCTTGCTCACCAAACTGCTTTTTCCCCACTTTTGCATTGAAGTCGCCCATGACTAAAGTATACTGAGTTTGCACCTTTCTTATTGCTAGTTCAACATCTTCATAAAACTGTTCAATTTCTTCATCATCATGACTAGAGGTTGGTGCATAGGCTTGTACTACCTTCATTTTGTACCTCCTATTCAGCTTTATTACGACGACTGCTACCCCTTCATTAATGCTGTGGAATTCATCAATGTTGCCCGCTACGTTGTTATGCACTAGAAATCCTACTCCGGATTCTTTCTTATCTGGAAGACCTCTGTAGCAGAGGACGTGGCCGTTAGTCAGTACTGTGTAAGCCTCACCAGTTCTTCTAACCTCACTAAGGCCAATAATATCCCAGGAAATGCCTGATAATTCTTCAAATAGTCCTGCTAAGCTAGCCTCACTCGAGAGGGTGCGCGTGTTGAACGTTGCCAGGTTGAGTTTCCATTGGCGGCCTGCCTTGACCCAGAGATTCTTAGCACCCTCTGCCGCGTAGCAGGTGTGACCGCCGCCTTGGTCAGATGCTCCGCAGCCACTGGGAACTGAGGGCCATGGGTTAATTGTCGGAGTCATGAGGGAGGTAGTGGCCGAATACTGCACCAGGGAGGCCAATTCCTGTTCTAGTGAGGGAGTGACTTTGATGAAGCTTAGTGGGCCTGCCTAGTTTGGTTGCACCTGAACTAGTATAGCCCCACTAGCTCTCGGCAATATGTATTGTTTTTTCTTTGCCGGTGTCAGGCACCACTCCATGCCTGAAAATGTAGTGGAACTTACGACCTTCAGATTTGAATTCGGGTGTTCTACCTCTACTCCACGCCACCACCGCCGGTACTTCTCAGTTAATACAGACCACCATACACTTTGCTGGCTTTCCTCTCTGAAGGATCCCACTTGTCAGCTTGGCCGTTGGGCACTGCGCTTGCAAGAATACTCATTTTTTGTGTTCTACAAATCTGAACGGCTTCATCAAGACGCTGGCTGCTTGTCGCGATACCCGGTCAATCCATCTGATACACTGGAAGATGAGCCTGACACCTTCGTTCTGGCCATTACAGACTTCGTCCACACAGCACACAGCGGACGAAGAGCGCCGCGACTCATCTTGGCGGCCTATTATTGACGGTCTCAACTCAACATACCCTGACCCTTCCCTACGGATGTTTGTGCTGCACAACAACGACACCTTACACCGCTACAACGCCCCACTTGCCAGCGTTGAGCTTTTGCTTGTTGTTCCCGCACATCTTCGCTATATGCAACATCGTTCCAACGCACAAATAAACGCGGACGAGAAGAGAAAGACAACACAGGGGGAGGGGGGGCGCTGCTAGTGCACCGTACCACCCAAAAATATTGCCTTGATCCAGGCCACAATCATCAGCGGCGTCGATAACTAAATAAAACGCAGGCTGGCCAGCCTGCGTGTGGTGTGACGTCAAGTTGAGCGCGGTTCGAAGCCAGTTCAGTTTATTTTGACGCGCAATCGATAGCTCCATACCAAGCGAAATGTTTTAAGGTGTCTAATCAGGAGCGGCCAGGAATGAGCGCAAGTTGGCAAGCCTGCGTGTGGCGTGACATTAAGTTGAGCGTGGTTCGAAGCTAGTTCAGTTTTCAAAACTAGTAGAAATTATCGAGGCCCGACGGCGCACATCAGAACGTCAGGACACACCCCTGACTGCACCGAATGGGTCCGCTTGTAAAACAACCGTCTTCCCTAGTTTCCTACACAAGAGAATTCGATGACCTCGCTGCGGCCATTCAGAGGCAAGGACGAGGCACTCTGGAAAGCGGTGGTTCACGCTGATTCCACGACAGTCGTCGAGCTGGTTTCTTCCTCTCCGTGACGGTCATCTCGTCAAGGGTCAGCCTAGCGGCCTTCGTGCTGGTCACCGCTTCCCCGGAAGTTGGCGGTCGGGCACTGTCGCCGTCTGGGCGACGGTAATGAAAGGGGCTGCCTCGGGTGGAAACAACCAAAGAACGCGCACAGCCGATTCGGGAGGGAACAGTGCCCTGAACCACTTTATATCGAAGTAGAGAAATGCGTATGAAGATAAACACACTGAAGGACCGCAAAAGGTCCTTCAGTGTGTTCGGAAGAAGCGGAGTTATTGGCTATCAAAGAGAACCGTCGCTGTGCTTCTCCTTATTCAATGACTTGCACTGCGAAAGCGACGGCGGAGCAGGCGTGCCCACAGCGATCCGCCTACTGAACGTCACCGAGGCGCGCACTTCAAATTTTATTTTGTTGTTACGTAGACATCACTGCCAATTTTGGCACCTACGACGCGCCAAACGTAAAGCCCCTCTATTCTTTAACTAAACTTTGTTGTCCTAAGCGATCCGCATTGTGGTAAGCAAGGGGTCTCATCGCCGCATCCCGCGGCGTTAGCGGTATGTACGCTAGGCAGCAGACCACAGTTACATGTAACTGTGAAGCGTTTGCTTTGTGCACGCAAGCTTTCAGTGCGCCCTGTAGCTCGTATGCTCCAGTCTGGCAGTGCTACGTGGTGCAGACCAGCTTTGTCCTGTATCAGCTTGACCGACGAATAGTAGCCACATCCTAATTGTGCATTTTGAATCGCTATCGATAGCTCAATGCGAAGCGAAGTCTTCCAAGGTGTCTAATCAGGAGCGGCCAGGAATGAGCGCAAACTGGCAAGCCTGCGTGTGGCGTGACATTAGGTTGAGCGTGGTAAAGAAGCTAGTTGAGTGTTGAAAACTAGTAGAAATTAGCGGGACCCGACGGCTAGCACACCGAAAAGCAGGGTAGCCAAAGTATAATCCCATAATCCCTACGCTGGCAGCTGCGGCTCAACGTGAGCAGGGAATAGTCGGCTCGCTCCGGAAGGATGTAAATATCATAGACATGCAAAAGTAGACTTTCAAGTACTTCAGCCTGTTTACTAAATTGCGTCAATAAGTTTACATAGTCACAGTAGGAAGAAGCGCACTGATTCAAACACCCGTGTTGATTGATGTAAAATATTGGCCAATAGCAGCCGCGCACGGGAACCTGCTGCATTGTGAAATAAAGCGACCAGAAAATAGTGAGGAGCAGGCTTCTGTTGAAAAGTGAGGGTTAGAGAAAAATGTGATTTCGCGCTCCGATAGCAAGCGCGACGCGCCGCGCACGACTGCAAGATTCGGCTGAGATGTTCACAGCAGTATATGCTAGTTTCTGAGTGCCATTTTGACTGAGCCCGAGTGGTCGCCCTTTAAGGCAAGTAACTAAGTCATCAGCTGAAGTTGAACAGTGTAAACATAAAAAAAACTTTGCGATTCTTTATTTATGTCACTTATTGTCAACGGTAAGACTGCAAAGCCCGGAACGCTGGGGTACGCAGGGTAGAACAATCATTTCATCTCGAAAAAACAGCTTAGAAGCATCTCATCTGTCTGAAGGTATTGAATCGCCGCATTTTCCAATCGAATTTCGAGCAAAAGAGAAAATAAAGCTGTACTTACATTTGTGTAATGAGACATTCCTTCGGCTTGCTATTCGATTATCCCAATTTGTTGGCTTTGTCAATTAATATTTAAAAAACATCTGGCAAGTTTGCACTCGGTCGCGCAAAGCTTAGGCACAGCGAAGCTTACTGGCTACTACTGCTAGCTATTCACTTGGCTGCTGCTAGCTCTTAACTTGGTTTAACTTAACTACACATGTAGGAAGGTATTCTCGAGCGATAATTTTAAGAGGTACCTTCCCTTTCGCAAGATTTCACGTGACTAGCGCAGGACGCCTCGGCGCCTACGAGCGACAGCGCTCCTGGCATGCCACAAACGCAGGCAGGCTAGCCAAGTTTGGTACAGTGCCAAGAACGCTGTCGCTGGCCGACGCCAAATGTATTGTCGACATTTCGCGTGCCTAGCGCTTGACGCGTCGGCACCTATGAGCGACAGCGTTGCTGGTATGCCACAAACGCAGGCAGGCTAACAAAGGTTGGCACAGTGCCAAGAACGCTGCTGCTAATCGACGCCGAACGCGTTGGAGGCTAGCCGCTCGATATCAGTTGGCCAGCTTCACTGTGTCTTGAGCTTTGCGCGGCCTAGTGCAAGCTTTCGCGTTTTTTTTTCTCTCTCTCCTGGAGCAGCGCGTCGCGAAGCGAAGAGAGGGGGAGGAGGTGTTTATTATACACAAGGAAGAGACGCTTAATTCTGCAGCCCATAAGGGAGCACGGCGCAGCGTCGTAGGGGATAGGGGGAGTAGGAGATAGGCGGGGGTCGGGAATGCAGGAAGCTGGCGAGGAGGAAACCGCGTCCGCATGCATGCAGGCGGTCAGCGCCTCTTCCTCTTCGCAACCACAATCTCTCTATTTCCTCCTTCTTTTCCGGTTGCCATGGCTACGGCGCGGCACTTTCTTAGCACGCACCGCAAATTACGGCTGGCTTAATTAAACAGCTTCGCTGTTAAAGAACAGCTCATGTTTCGTACCTTCTCCGTAGGCGTCCGTTTGTTATTGTACATTTGCATTCAGAAAGTATGACTAATAAATTGGCTGCAGTGGACGATCGATTGAAACTATCAGGCTTCATTTATTCTACATGTAGTTTCAAGGCTTTTAGAGCGTCACAAACTCCTTTTAGGAACCGGTCGCTGCAGCTAGCCGGTTCTGCAGCGGCGTTTTTAATGTGTGCTTCGTCTTTTTTCTTGGAATGTTTCGCTGAATATCCCGGAAGGATACTTTCACATCCGCATATAGAAGCATGGATATCTACGGCACATTTCTAGATGAGGACCGTTTCTCTCAGTTGATTCTTCTGATTTTTGATCTACCCTTACAAAAAATTTTAATGTGTTTTTTTAGAAAGTCTTTTGAACTTGTTCGATAGAATTCTATTGTGTTTATTTTGACTGCTTATAGAATTTTCCTATAGAGTTCCAACAGTTATATGGCCACCGCATTCTTATAGAAACTCTGACGACACAATTCTATAGAACATTCCTACAGAGTTCCTTTTAATATCTTAAATACACAATTCCAAAGAACATTCCTACGGAGTTCCTTTTAAGATCCTAAAGACAAATTTCTATAGAACATCTCTACGGAGTTCCTTTTAAGATCCTAAAGACAAATTTCTATAGAACATTTCTATGGAGTTCTTTTTAAGATTGAAAAGACAAATTTCTATAAAACATCTCTACGGAGTTCCTTTTAAGATCCTAAAGACAAATTTATATAGAACATTTCTATTGAGTTCCTTTTAAGATTGTAAAGACAAATTTCTACAGAACGTTTCTACGGAGTTCTTTTAAAGATCCTAAAGACAAATTTCTATAGAACATTTCTATGGAGTTCCTTTTAAGATTGTAAAGACAAATTTCTTTAGAACATTTCTCTGCAGTTGTCTTACAGACCCAAAAGACAAATGTCTCTAAAACCTATGTCGATGTTTGTAATGTGCTTGTACTTTGCCGAGGTTCTAGAGAACTGTACTGTAGGCATAAACGATTACAGTAAATGCAGTGGCAAAAATAATTGGCACTACAACCACAAAGTGATCTGTTTTAAACGTTTATTGCACTCCAGACTAGATACATGCATCATACATACTACATACACACTTCAGAACAGTCCGCATACATGCTTCAGCCTAGAACTTGCAACACAGAAACTGTAGCTGCCAATGCGCTTCACGGATCAAGCTGGTGGTGCTAACATACGAAACAGGAAAACATTTGTGGCAGACTCGACTGGAGTTGACATCTGAGAAAAGCAGGCTTGTCTAAGACAAGAAAGCTTCGCATTAAAACTGCAGAAGGACCTGCTGTTCCAGCAGTGCACATTAAATGGTTGGATACTAAAGCCTGAAAGTAGATTCATATCAATGTGCACAAATATATGTGCACTGAAATGTTTTGCGTCAGCTCCAAAAAACAACACTAAACTTATAAAACCCAGCATTCTGGCCTATGTTGAAGTGTAAAAAGAACACTGGCAGTCGATCCTTGTAAAAATGCAGCAAACAGTGGTACTCCTTGAGAAGTGCATCATATATTGCACAAAACGTAATAAGCTTGAATGTTGTTATAAGGCAAATTTTGAGATCAGGCTCAATATTCCAAAATTATGTTGGGAAATACAAACATGACTGACGCACACAATACTGAAGAAAATGATTTAGCTCAGGAGCTCCTATGCATGTGAATAGTGAAATCGTTTTTCTCGGCAACCATGGGACTGAACTTGATGTTTGATATATAAAACATTTTTAATTGTTGTTATTTACATTTAGGCCATCAATTTTTATTAAGAATGGTTGAAAATTGCACAATAAAAAAAGGTTATCATGTTTAGAACTATAACTCACAAAAAAAACTAGCAAGCACATTTCTGTTCTACAAATCGGATTTGGCCTCGAGCTTTAGCTAAGGACCAACTCCGATGTCCCTCCTTAAATACATGTGAAATTCCTAAATGGTTTTGAGACAACCACAGGGTTATTTTGAATTAAATTTGTAGCGTTTGAGAAAGTTAAAGTCTAGCGGTTGTTGGAAGAATTTCAATTCAGAGCCTAAAGTAAAAATTATTGAAGATAGGCAGGTTTAAAGAAAAGTAAAAGCACGAAATTTAATAATCCCCAACTCTGCAATAAAAACACATATCACAGTTCTGCAGACTGGATCAGCTATGTCTTAAGTCAAGGTATTTGATATATGAATTTACAGCTTGCGTGAAATGTTCCAATGTTTATAAGGATTTTGCACCTCCTACTCCCAAATTAATGATTGTATTTTAGAGCAGTGTATGATACGTCAGTTTCGCCAACTTTAGTTATGGATTAGGTGCAACTAACAGAACTGTGATATCACTGTTTTTTTTAGTAAGAGTTGTTAACTTAATAGCTTCGTTTCTTGGAATTTTCGTGGATTTGTATAAAACGTCACCTGAATAAAAAATGTTACATCATGCTTGTGCTATGCAAATGATGCTTTCTTGAATAACGTGTTTACTTTGATGTAAGAATTCTTTCCCATTTTACCCAATTCCTTCCTGGAGGCATGTAAGGCTTTATTGAGGTATAAACAAATAAATGGGAATAATTTAATACTTAAATAAATAATGTGGTTTTTCTCAGCATTCCAGTTTTTACCACCAGCATGACCTGTATGAAGCTTTGGCTCAAATGTTGCAAGTTCATTCTTACATGATCGCCCACTACTTCACTTCTTGGTAAAGCAGCGAGGAAAGGCTAGCTTTTAACCTCGTTGGTTCCGCCTGGTACTCTGCCACGGTGAAGCCCGCAAAATACAATTGAAAATTATTTTAAAAAGCTGTAATGAACATTTAGCCACAATGTATAGGCCGGCGCAAACACGTCACAAATATATCAAATGTGGTATAAATATTTATATGTATATAGTTGTAGCACTACGCTGTTATATTTAAGTATTTCAGAAAAAAATTATAACAAGAAAGTAGCAGAAGTATCTCTGTGAAGAGGGACAGTTCTCAGGCAATCACTTTTGAGAATATTTTCACTTTCCCAAGATTTTGTGACACTAGAACTAGGCCAATGCACAGACACTAGAATGCCATTGCTAGTGACAAAAATAAAGTGTCTCCAAAAAACAGCAGCCCAGTCACACAATAATGTCATCTTGTAATGACAACACATTCCAATTTTAACATATGTAAGCAAGTAGGAACACCCATGAACTAAGGCTCCTATATAGACATCGCGCTACGCATAGCAAACAAATTTTTGGAAGAAAAAGAGAATGATCTACTGGCTTCTATTGTTCAGCGGGTGAAACAATATTACATCTGCTGGTCGCCATAGTTCGTATGTGCTATGCGTAATATGGCAGTATTCAATTTCTCACGTGGAGCTTGAGATTTTGAGCAATCATGATAACAATGCATTTAACTATCTGTTGCATGGGGACCAATCAGACTTCTTTAGGGTTGTTTGTAATGAAAAGTTTGCAATGCCAAGTTTGGACTGCCGTCCTCAATTTCGCATTGCTTTCATAGGCAGAGGAAAAAATTGGCTTGATCGCTCAACCCCTGGTCCATATAATTTTCTCTCCTAGGCGCATGTTGAGGCACCGGCCAGCCTGCCCCATGTACATTTGACCAAATATGCATATGATCACAGATATAGACAACACTACCCCTGACAGACACAAGACAAATTTAATGGTATCTTTAATAAAGCAAGCCTCCCTGGCCAGGCTGCCTTTCTTAGGTCACTTGTAGACTGCTATGCACATGTATTTCTAGCGAAAAATAAAGCAGGCAGGATATGCATGGGAGCCCGCAAGCGAATTGAGAAAGGCAACCAGGCAAGGGAGGCTTGTGTCAGTGAGAAATACCACCAAATTTGTCCATTATGAGTCACAGGTAGTGTACTGTATTCCTTTCACATCTCGTCAAACTTACATAGGGCAAACTGGCCGGTGCCTAAACATGTGCCTTAGAGATGACCATATTTCACTCAAAAGTACCAGTATGCATGTCCAACTTGGCATGCATTGTCACAACACGGCATAATGTAGGATTAGGATTGTTCATCTGTGTTCACCCACACTGAAAAATTAACTAGAGAAATCAGGCAGGCACACAACATAAATTAGAAGACATGTGTGAGCGAGCTCTCATTAATAATGCACGAAAAAAAGATATCCTTTCTAGATGACAAGGGATCGAAATCCGTCTGCCTATTTATTACTGAAGTAACTGAGCAGAGCGAATACTGACGTTTATATTTATTTTCAGCAAATTCAAGCTAATCAAATGTGTATTTGCCAGACACAGTTGTTCTGGGAACAGGACAGAAATAACTGGGAAGATATTAATGATAAACAATGGTGTGCACACTATGTCCTTAGACTTGTGACATATGTGGCAAACTACACTGCAAATTCATACATGCACAGGTAACTGCATGAGCTTGCAGCACAAACAGGAAAAATATGGAAATAAATGCAACAGCATAGGAAACAGTTTTAAGAGAATAAAACCAAACTAAAAAGCGATAAACATACTGTGTACTAAGCAAAAATAAAATTTATCTTGCAGCCAAACAATTATGCAGGAAAAAATACTAAACATCAGGACATGTTAGGTCTAGTTTTATACAGAACATGATAATGTGTGCATAATCTTTACGCACACATGTAAGTAAGTTGAATACAGCTGCATAAATATTTATCCTCTTTAGTAAACTGCATAAACTAATGTGTCGCTAAACTGAAACATGAATGATACCAAGATCCAACTTTTTTGGAACATGTACATTTCATACATACCTGACATGAGCATCCAGCCATGCTGCTGCAGGCACTCATATGGGGTCTGCATTTCTGCGGGCTCCTCCTTTTAGTGGACACTGTTGCGGGCCAAGGCCTCACCCCTAGAAAATGAGTTGTGTTAGCTTATAGCAGTGGAACAATAACGCTGTCATATCGTAAACACATGCAAGGAGCGCCTAAAATAGTCACGAAAACAATGTCTGCACTAGTACAGGATGGCAAGAGAGCAAAAGGTTGAAATTATTGAATGTCTTGATAATATGGACCTCTTCATCAAAGTAAATGTTTGGGCACATCACACCTGCACATTACAATGTATTTTTAAATTTTTTTAGAGTTCGATTTTTTTTATTACTTAGATTAAGCAACTTTCCCCTGCCATGCTTATTTATGTGAAAGTTATGTCAGCACAGCTTGGCATGAAAAGAAAGCTATACTACTAAGTAGCAAGCTGTGATTGGCTTACATTTTTTTCCTACTGCTCGTAAGCCTAAAACCTCGTAAGCAGAGATTACCCACAACGTCGAAGCCTTTATCAGCAAGGAAACGTCATTGAAAGAATCGGTGAAGAGGCAGGTGGATCGTTACTATGCAACTGCAGCAGAAAAACGGGAGTTCACGCACAAGTGCACAAGATGAACACGATGATTTCCGAACGTAATCTATCTCAGCGGTAGAAAACGTTTATCAGGATTATCAATTCCGCATTGTGACAACAAATTTGCGTAACTGAATTCTGACAACCAGTGCGCCGCAAGCATCAGCACAGATTTCACTGTTGTCGTGGGTGTTCTATTTCCTACGTGCGCAAGGCACTCTATGCTCACTATAAGCACGCACAACACACGTGTAGTTAGCAAGTACGATTGCTTACCTTTTGAACAGTACGATGAGATCGAAAAGAGCTCTCCGAGTTGATAGTGCTGCGTCGACGATGTTGATCCCAGCATACATGCCGTTGCGTAATGGACGAGCTGAGGCACGCTAATAATGCGCATTATTTCATTGCGACGTCCACAAAACTTTCCACGACCACCCAAGACAAAGGGAACACACTCCACGGCATGAAACCCCATTTGCCTGGCGCACCACGCATACGGCGAGTTTGCAGCGAGACGCAGGCTATCTTCCGGCACTTTCGTAAACACGAACTACACCACATTTCATTACGGCAAACCTAAAAACACACGATCAAACAAACACATCGAAGCAGCGTGCACAACCGACCGGCACATTCAAGACGGGGGAATAACAACACGCCTTATTTTACCGGCCGCGTGGATGATGATGATGATGATGATGATGATTTATTGGCATCCCCTTTGAAACGGGGCGGCGATAAATAGTCACCTAGCCTGCTTGATTTAATCAGGTATACTATACATGTTCTTTATCTAGCATTTTTGTATACCTCTCAGTATTTTTCTTTTTCAAAAATTTACCTTGTACCGCTGCCTATGATTTTAAGAGATCACGTCGCATCCATCTTTTCCCTGCTTTTTTTCCACCAGTACTATAATCGTCTCTTGCTGACCTCTACGGCTGATCTGTTTATGTTTCCTTCCACTTTAAACCCAAGCGCTTCTGGGAGTTGCACGTTACCTACGGTTCTCGCTGGATGGATCCCGTCGCATTCCATTAGGATGTGCTGAGTGGTCTCTGGATCTTTACTGCAGCATACACATGTCTCATCTAGTTCCGAATATTTGTTCCGATATGTTTTCGTCCTTAGGCAACCGGCTCGAGCCTCAAATAGCAAGGCACTGCCCTTTGTGTTATCGTACAGATTTTCCCTTCTAATTTCTTTCTTCTCATTCTTGTAAATCTCCATTGTCCTTTTCGTTTCCATTCTTTGCATCCAATTCACGGTCTCTATTTCTCTCACTTTCTTTCTGATGACCCCTGGTTGTCTATTTACAGTTTCGATTATCCTGTACTTGGTGGCCAACTTCCTTGACCTCTTCCTCCATTCTGTGTCCACGCTTTTCATGTAGAGATACTTGTGCACTTTAGCCGCCCATTTATTTTCATCCATGTTCCTGAGCCTTTCTTCAAAACTAATTTTGCTTTGTGCTTCTCTGACTTCAAAAGAGGACCAACCCATGTCACCATGCACTGCCTCATTTGTCGTATTACCGTGTGCTCCCAAAGCCAACCGGCCTACTGATCTTTGGTTAACTTCCAAACCCGCCAATATATCCGATTTTAAGCTTATAATGGCATTTGCGAATGTTAGCGCTGGCACCATTACTCCTTTCCAGATTCCACGCACCACCTCATACTTATTGTGGCCCCACAGTGCTCTGTGTTTCATTATTGCTGCATTCCGCTTCCCCTTTATTTTCAGATTATCTTGGTGGTTGCTTGAGTAATTCTTTCCTTCGTTTATGTGTACGCCGAGGTACTTATATTGCTTCACTATGGGTATTACTTGCTGTTGAATTGACACCACGAAGTTACTTGTGTGTTCATTAAAGATCATAATCCCTGATTTCTCTGTGCTAAACTTAAGGCCTAGATTTGTCGCTGCGTTCCCACAGATATTCGCAAGTATCTGTAAATCTTTTTTATTGTCCGCTAGCAGCACAATGTCGTCTGCGTACATCAGTCCAGGGACCTTCTTTTGCACCATTTGTCCATTACGCATGTAGGATAAATCAAAACCTAATTCGCTGTTTTCCAGTCGTCTTTCTATGCCCTTGACGTAAAGCGTGAACAACAACGTGGGAACGGCGCCGCCAGCGCCGTCTGTATACTTGTGAGGCTGTTGTGGCCTCCGTGATGCCAGCAATAATAACCACTACAGCACGTTTTTGTGCCATTTTGTGCCCAATTACGTATATATATGTTGCGAGACAAAAAGAATCATCGACCAGTCTATATTGTACGCTACAATTTAGCGCAGGAAGAAATTCCATAACCAATTCTTGCTTTTGAATCACTTAAGCCGCAAGTAGCCAGCAAAGCATGGCCTTCGAGATCTGGTTAAGTGATCCTGAGAAATCCGTCGCTGGGGCGTGATTTGAACGATTTGAACTCCGATCACCTGCATTAAAGCGCCTAAATGACATTTCCCGCAGCCGTTAGCTGCGCAACCTGGGCCGTAACTTCGTTTTAAGTAGCTTCCTGCTTTCTTCAACATTAAATGTAGCCCAGAAACTTTTGACACAATCTCGGAGGTACACATGGCAGTGTGCGATGTTTCCGTGCGCTTTGTAATTGTCCGTCGCAAAGCAACAAATATACGATGGTTCTTAATTTTGCTCGTGTGGCGCAGGTTATACCCATGCCGTCCGTATCTTGCTTTCGTGTCGGCGTGTTTATCGTGCGCGGATTGCACTTATGTCGTTCGTGCCTTCTCTGTGTATCGTGCGACCTACGAAGATTCCTCGAAAGAACAGCATGTCTCTGCAGCGTGCATGCGTCGCATTTTAGTGACGTAGGCCAAAATGTGCGGCGGCGTTCTATGTGTTTGCTGCCAAGTGCTGCAGTCACTGCGTTCCAGCAGATAGACGCGGCTGCTTACGCGTAGTTTTGTTTAGTGTTCCTTGGTCGTCTTTGTGATTTACCTGCATCGGTGATAGAAACCACAATGCGCTTCCTTGAAGTTACTTTGTGCAATGTCGCTTTTCTTTTTGTTCGCTTTCTTCAATGATTGTAAAGATGCACTTGCTTGATAGCAAAAACCTATGAAATGGGTTTGAAATAATGAGGCTTTTCATTCCTTGGAAATTTGCGCAAGTGGTAATTTTACAAGAGCTTAGCAACAGCTCTGTACATCGAGCTTTTCAAACTATCTAAACGTGTTACTGTAGGTGAATCTTACTATTATGTGTCAATATCTCAGTACGTTCTCTGCTGAGGACCTCCCACCACGTTAAAGGCAAATGCAATTGTCCAATTCGCTGTGAACTAGCGTAGATCATTTTTTTCATATAATTTGTTGCAAGTACAAAATTTTGCATGGGTGCACTGTTGTCTTTTCGAGTTAAAAAGACACTTTGAGATATTATTCAGCAGTATTCGACACTTTCTATTGAAACGTTTACAGAGTGCAAATATAGAGCCATTCTATACACAGGCCGCACGGTAACTTCTTTAAGCGTCCTATAAACGTACCTCTATAGAATTCAGTGCATATGTGAATACACACACTATAGAACGCTTATAGAGTGGTAATGGAATGCCAGTCTATAGGCAGCCACAATAGAAGTGCTACAAACATTCCACAACATTCTTCTATAGAATTTAATACATATGATGTCAATACACCCTCCATACACGGTGTTTCACGTAACTTGAGCCAAACTTTAAAAATATGGAAATGCCACGTAGCTGGACCGAACTAACCAAACCAAGGTAATGTTGTTAGCTGTCGCTTGGAGATACATAATTTTTTGCATTCCGCCTAATATTAGTCTTAAATAATTAATCAACGTCTGAAATATTGCCGCGCGACTGGCCGTTCGAGGCACTTTGCGTGTATTCGCGGGATTCTTTCACACTCGGAACTACACTTTTATTGCTGCACGGATTGAGCAACAGAAATATGTGTCGCGAGTATTTCATGTTGCTCTGCAATTTTCTCATTGATAATTTTCATCTAATTATTATATTTAAGAAGTTCTATAAATAATTAAGACTAATTATCGAATTAGGCGGAATTAATGTAAAAATAATTTGAGCATCTGAGGGCGACAGCAAACATTACCTCGGTTCTGTCCTGCTACGTTGCATTTGCATATTTTCTTATGTTTGGCACAAGGTAAGTGAAACACACTGAAGAATGCTTAAAGAGCGCGAATAGAGAGCCACCCCTATTGCAAAAACCAGCGTCTTCCAGTGCCTTCCAGTGTGAAACTAGCGCGTTTTTTGACACTGGGTGGCACTGGGGACGCTGGCGCACGCTGGGAGTCACTGGGAGTCACTGCGACGCTGGTGGGATCGCTGGAGAAGTGCTGGGTCACACTGGACGAGACGCTGGTTTCACTGCTATAACGCTGGGGCGCACTGGTGTGCGCTGTACACGCGCTGGTTGTCGCTGGCTCGCACTGGAGACTGCGCTGGTTTCGTTTGTGCCGCACTGCCGGAGTATAGGCGCTGTTGAAAATTGAATGCTTGATACAATTTTATGGGCATCTCCTGTCTTAAATATAGCGCTATAAGTTGGGATCATAAATGTCTATTTCGTGTCGGTGGTGTTGCAGCTTGGAATAAAGGTGCGTGATGCTAGCCCATGCATATGCGACACTTCAGATCACTTTCGCTTTGTACATTTCCCTTTTGACTGTGCGGATAGCTGTATTCGTGAACGAATTCTCGCAAACGCAGATAACGCCTCGTTTTCTAGTAGTTTGTACGCAATCGATGACTGCGAGTTGTCGCAGTGTTGTACAGTCGACACGAAACCGAGCAGCCGTTCAGACGCGTTCGAACGGACCTCATAAAGAATGCCGCTGATTGATATTATCGCACCGACAACAAGCTGTGACCCAGTGATTCGTGCGCTTCCACTTTCCCTGCTGTACTAAAAATAATAGTTAAAAGGTTCTGAAGCTCAAGTACAAATATTTTCGCATCCGCCCGGTACCCACACCGAGATCGTTCGTTTCAACCGAAGGTTAAGCCTACCGTACGTACCCGCCGAGTTCGTCTACACTCTATCGGCGCGTCTGGGCTGAGGAATCAACAAGTCTAACGAGGATAAATCACTCTGTAGTTCACCTTTCCCATTGGTGTTTTTAAACAGACCATTCTTTCGTGTGTACAGTGTCAGCATAACAAGCGATGAGCGCCGATATGACGTTATAAACATACCTATATGTGCTGCCGCCGAAGGCTGTCAGCAGCATTAACCGACCACTTCTCTTATGGAGATATGTGACTACACATATGTGTCGATTGAAAAGCACTGTCGAGCTATGCAAATGTTGCATTACCTTTGCGCGAAGAATAAGAAACGGCTGTCAAAATCGGCAGTAACGGCTCGTAGAACATTGTGGGTCGGCGGTTTATTTAAGGCTTTTTTCGTTGGTAATATACCCATCGCAAAAGCAAATCAGTGGTGCAGCACTTCCAGACATACTATGCAATACGGAGAACAACTTTTTCGTTCTGATAGAGGTGTAAGTTTTAGTTGAAGGCGATATCGCATCTACCATGTCTGTGCGAGACGTCTGTGCAAAGCTACAACTGTGTCTGTGCGTTGAGATGGCAAAATATGAACGAAATATAGATCGAAATATATGAAACATAGATCGGCGTGGCGTAGTGGTAAGATACTGGGATTCGGATCTGTAGGGCGGAGGTTTGAATCCTCGCGGATTTTTTTTACTTTTTTTTCTTTTTTTATTTCATTACGACGTTCTCTGTTTCTTTCTGTATTCGAAAAAATACATAAAGTAGCCAGGCACCACGTATTTCTCGCTCTAGAGCTGCATTTCGCACCAGTACCCCGCGCCCAGCGCCTCCCAGTATGCCACGCCTTGCCAGCGTCCCAGTATCCAGCGCGCGACACTGGGCCCATGATCAGGCATGGCACTGGGCACTGGATACTGGGTTTTGCAATAGGGACTCTATAGAAAGACCACATTAGAAGTGCTAGAAATGTTCTATAAACATTCTTCTATAGAATTTAGTACATACGATGTAAATGCAACCTCTATAGAACTTTTACAGAGGGCGAATGGAGAGCCAGTCTATATACAGGCCGCATTAGAACTGTTAAAAACGTTCTATATAAGCTTTCTGCTGTAGAATTTAGTACATATGATGTCGACACACCCTCTATAGAACGTTTACAGAGAGCGATTGGAGAGCCTGTCTATAGACAGGTCACATTAGAAGTGCAAAAAAACTTTCTATAAACGTTCTTCTATAGAATTTAGTACGTAAGATATCAATACGCCCTCTATAGAACATTTGTAGAGGGCTAATTGAGAGCCAGTCTATAGACAAGCCGCATTAGAAGTGCTAAAAACGTTCTATAAACGTTCCTTTATAGAATTTAGTACATAAGATATCAATGCACCCTCTATAGAACATTTATAGAAAGCCAATGGAGAGCCATTCTATAGAGAGGTCACGTTAGAAGTTCTAAAGACGTTCTTTAAAAAATAGTTTATAGAATTCAGCACATATAACGTCAGTACACCCTCTATTGCACTTTTATTGTGTGTGAAATGACATGTTTCTATAGACAGGTTGCTTTAGACTTCGTATAGAGATTTTATGCAGACGACTCTATAGAGCGCGAGTTCCTATAGAGTTCCTTTTGACTTCATAGGGACTCATTAGGCGTTCTAAAGGAACTCTAAGTTCATTTTCGTAAGGGTAAAGCAGCTCCGACGAGGTCGCTGATTCCTGAAACAGCATTGGATCTTTGAAATCAATCTAGTAGGTGCTCATGGTCGCCTGCCCATACGATGATTCTAGGAAGGTTACTTCGACCCCCATATAGGGCTGTGATAAATGTAAAATACGAACTGAAAATGGTTTATTTAATCAAAAGCATCCATTTTGACCGTCCTCTTCTCTTCTCCTTCTTTCAGTCCCTATTGTGTCTTGCGTCTTCTTCTGCACCGGCACATCAGAATATATACCTAAATCTATGTTTATTAAAGTATTTATTGTTAGCTGGAGAGTAATTGCGACTATTGTGAAGTTAAGGCGCACACTTACTGCAACATTTCTTGACCAACAGGTTATCAACTGTTGCATATCAGCATTCCAAAACAAGGTAAGTAGGACCATATCATTCGTTTATATTTTTGTAAAACTTGTTTTCTCCTATTTACTGTAAAATGCGGTTGAGGTCTGTTTACAAGTTTGACGTTTATTATTTCTGAGCTGTAGATTTTTGTTGTTTTCTGGGGCTGACATCGTGACAGGGGACTCTCAGGTATCTAGCACTAATGAATGGGGAAGTGGTCCATCTATTATATTACATATACCTAAGTAGTGGTAATGAAGATTAATTTTTCATCCACCACGAGATCGCACCCTTTACCGTCTCATGATATGTCGTCAATGCTGAAAAATGTGAACGCCAATGCCGTGTCTAAAATATTGGTTAAACAACGCACTAGCGCTCCGTCCTGCTTGGATCACCAAGCGGTGAAGTAATTTAATATGGCGATCACTGAAAGCTCAGTATTAAAGAGGTATTTGGTGCTGGGCTGACACAAGCGATACTTCGCAGGCAGGAATCGTTTACGGCTGAATAGGCTTGCTTTATAGGTTTTGTAACTACGTTATATTTTGTATCTATTATGTATTTCTGGTGTACGTATCATTGTACGTAAACCTTTATATTGTTTGGTTACTCCTTTCTAATAAATGCTAACCTAATTATGAGGTTCGATTATATGGAGGACGTGGGGATAATTCCGCTACCTTGGGTATGTTAACGTGCACCAAGTGCACAGTACGCCAGCCATCTCAAATTTCGCAAACATAGGGATGCGGCCGCTCCGAGCGGGAATGAAATTCATGACTTGGCGCTTTGCTGCGTAATGATTTAGCCAGTAAGTCACTACGGAGGACTTTCATAGTTTCGTAGCAGACGCTTTAGCTCAAGGCCGACACCGTCTTAATGCGTATGCATCCGAGGCCGACTTCCCTCGGGAATCGGACCGTCCGTATTTCTCTCAAGCGTGACACGATGCACTCCCTTGGTATACATGGGGTCCTATAGGGGTTCATATGAGAATGCCTTATATGACTACGTATGACTACTGAAATTTACGATTATGAATACATATACAGGAATATACAGAGAGTACTGAAGGGGTATAACAGTAATTAGGGGAAATAAAAGACTACTAAGACTAATTACGACGAAATTATTAGGCCTAAAAAGCATTTTAGACTAATGAAGGTTACGGAAGCATTATGTGCAATAATTAGCCTAATCAAGAGTAAATATGGTTACATTATTTAAGCGTACACAAGAATTATTATGGCACTTAAGTTTAACTGGACGTATTTTGGGTAGATGCAATGAATTAGGCCCCATTTCGAATAACTAGCAACATATTGAATAAGGCTCATCATGGTTATTTAGGGAAATTAGGATGGCTTAAGCCTAGCTAAAAAATAGGATTACACTAATTTTGCCAAACCAGATTATTTCCGACCAATTAGGTTCACCGATATGGTAACTGTAACAGGTCGTTGCAATACTTGCAGCACACTGCGTCATCCTTGACGCAGTCAGGCGCGGTGTGTGTAACTCGACCACTCAATGATTTGTTGCATGAGTGTGAACTGAACGGCAGGAAATAATGTTTGCGCATTATCGGACAACTCCCACTGGGGAGATTCTGCAGTAATATTTCCTATTCAAATACTTATAAAACGTAGAAATGCTTTTCTGAGATGGCTGCAGTATACTTCGAATAATACTTGTTGTATTTGAGAAAAAAAAACATACATTGTAGCTACTCTTTTAGGAAGCGAAATGTTGACAAATGTTTACATAGAACGGCGCATTTTGTTTTAATTGTCAAGCATCGGTCACTTAACTGGGTGCTAAATGTATATCTCAGTTTTGTAAGTTGCATCTAATTAAGAACATTTTGCAGAGGAAGGTGACATAAGAAGTTACAGTTTATGTGAAATTACTTCAATGTTAATAAAGGTTTTGCAAATGGCTTATCGCTACATACTCGCACATATCAGGGCACTATGTTGCCTACTTAGTAGATCTCGTTGAAGACGTGTAATATCCTTTTATATTGCTTATTCATATATTGTAAACATGATAATGAAGTTTTTTTAGGCCAGAAAAAAATCGGTTGCTACATGTTCTAGATATTAATTTATTTTAAATACATCAAACTTTATCAAAGTAGTTGCACTCGTTGTCAACAAAACGTATCTATTCGTTCGCATGTTCTTAGGGGCTCACGCGTCAAAGCTTCCTCATTACGAACGTCATAGATTACAATGACAGTCTTGGAGCGCCTAAAAGTTTATATTTTTGTGACTTCTGCTTTCTCTCCGACAAAACAAGCCAGTTAGAAAATGTAACTAGGTGTCTTGCGTATTTTCTTCCACAGAGCGCCCCTTTATACACAAGTTTGAACTTGTCATATGCGTATGGAGAAGGTGCAGAAAAAGGTTTGGTAAGTGTTACAAAAGACTACGAAACAGTCAGCCAAGAGCACGTAACGGTACTTGACAGCGAAACCTCTGCTGAAAGCAGAATTATGATACTAAGTCTACGCCAGAGAAGCGACAACAACTGAAATATTCACGTGCCGCCAATTACGCCGTAGTGCGCAGATTACCAAACAGAACAGCTTTTAGTATATGCTGCGACTTCGCATGAGCAAAATAACTAGTAATCTTGGGGCGGTGTTAAGCTCCGGCGGCGGCTGCATACGGCGCGGCCGCGCGGACCCTATCTTGAAAGCGATCTGGGATGGGGACGCCATAGAGTTTCTCACTATAACACCTAGAGGGTAATCTGGCGCCACCGTCTGTGCGAGTTTCTTAAAGGGTGCCGTGTCGTCATTGGAATGACGGGATGTCTGCGAGGCTTGTGTTGGCTGGTGTTGAACGAGGCTTGGTCTAAAACGTGGATATGGCTACACAAATACTACGTTCCTAAAATAAAATCTACATAAGGGCTCTCATTCAGTCATATTACATCTCTCAATAAAGTTTACTCACCTACAATGCAGGATCAAGCGAAGAAAAGCAAGAACAGACGACAAGTTGTTCCAAAGCAAACGATAATTTTGTCGTCTGCCCTCCAACTTTAGCGTCCAGCTGATACCTTTTACGTTTCATATAATTGAGCATACTATAGTAACTCCTCAAAATTAAACAAAACATGTTTTCGTGTAATAATGAAGCTAAATCAGTTTTTACGTGCCGTTTTAGCAGGAAATGAAGCATTGTGACAGGCGGAAGGTTGCTAGCCAGGCGCGTCTTCAAGGCTTTCTTAGCTCTCCGAGAACGATGCCAATCCGAAGTCACAATATACCGGCATTTTCTTGACTAGCACAGCGCAGCAGCGCCAGTTTTCCCTCTAGGTAATATAGTGAGAAACTCTATGGGGGACGCAGTCTAGGTATGGTGGCTAGATTGGTAGGTGTGCCGACCGGCGTAGTTCACTGCTTCTCCGCATCATTACAGCAGGAGTGGCGCGGCGGTCAGAGGTTTGCCGCGAAGCGCGCGTCGTCTGCTACTGTGAGTGTTTTTATTGCACACCTGTTATATTTAAAATAATAGGTTTTCACAAGAAAAGCTGAAAGAAAATGGTTAAATTATGTTGCGAGAGCGCTTAACAGTGCGTTGTTTTTTGTTACAATGAGTAAGTTTCAAAAGCGGTCATTTATATCGTCTGTTAACACGCTCATGCCACGGAGCGCTTCACTCGCTGTCACAATAGCTCTCAGAGTTCCTTTAATTTCCTTAGACGTTTATGGAGCGAAGGAAAGACTGTGGGTGATATTCGTGAATACCAAACTCGTGAGAATCCGGGACAGAGTGAAAGTGTTACTGCACAGAAAACAACAAGCCGGAAGGACATGTGCACCACTTGCTTTGCGCCGAGTTGTATAAGTTCGGCTGCAAACATGCAACTCACGCGCGAAAGAATCATTGGTTTCGATGCGCAGAGACCGAGCACTTTCCGAGAGACGTGAGCTCGCCCTTCGCCGTGCTGAAAAATTGTTTCAACCGCATTAGTCATGTGCTACCACCACTTCAAGGAGCATGTCTTGGAGTGTATACATGACCGGCAGGAAGATTGTGCAGATTCCGATAGCATATGTGCGGCTAATGAGTGACATTGTTCCTTCGGTGCTGCCCGATGCTGTGCCTTACATATTGAAGAAAATTCCTAGAAAGAGAAAAAGCCAGGCTCCAACGGCATGTGGGCATTTAAAATAATCCGAAAGAGACAGCGAGCCAAACCAATGCTTCCTCTGGAGGCATTGGCCAAACTTAGACATGATCCAACCAAATACGATGCGAATAAAAATGTCGCGTGTTCTACAGGTAAAGAATGAGTATTTCTAGGCAAGTGAAGAAATGAACCTGCTCAAAGACGGCCGACGAAATGTTTGTGTGTGCAAAAAATTCAGCTTCAGGTGCAGCGGCCGCGGTTTACAACACACCGACAGGCAGACATACCCTGCTGCTGGCATTTTTTTTTCCTTTCGACAGCTGAAGCGTTCAGGAGTCATCGGTTGTGAGCAGCATCAAATCGAAATTACAAACAGCCTCATAAAGCTAATACATTGCTCGCCTGCACTTCCTTGCGACGACCCAAACTTGGCTCCTGAGCGTACTCGAGATAAGAAAAAGCACCTCTACATGCACATTGAGCGCTGTGATGCAGTGCAGTGTTTCATTTGAAGCTATAGTTGCAACAAAAATTGGTGTTGCTGCATGGTTTGCGTGTGCGACCGAAGAATTACCTAAATTATTAATATACATATATACGATCTTCACGAGTCCAAACTATGATTTTTCATGCTAGAAGCTACTGCTTTCATTATACATAATCGAACAGCGTAATAACTTTTTTTTCATCACGAACAAGTTTATAATATCTTTTATAAATTTATAATCCAATAGAGTCAAGGAAATTCGACCAAAAGATTTTAGTTGTACGGATATCAATATTTATGCCATTGTGTTTTACATCCATTCAAGCACAATCAATTCTCTTGCGCATTCCGTGGTATAATAATGCGCCCTGCACGTTCGCATACTGCCCCTACATACATCCGTTCCTCAAAGAAAACTTCGCCTTTCTCGCTTTAGAAGAACTGATGAAGGGCTATTTAGTCCATGAAGAACTTGTGCTACTCCTCGTAGACACAAGTTTAACTTGTTTACCGAACTAAACAGCGTTAATAGTTTACATTTTTGCACCTCAAATGCGGAACCAAACAAGTGACGGAAAAGGCAAATACGTTACCTTTGCAAGTGAAAAAGCTCTCCTGCGTTCAGAAATTTGTAACTACCTATGAAGCCATTGTGAAGACGGTTTTCAGTTTAAATACGATGGTAAATATGCCGCAGTTCCAATGTGATACGGCCGCAGCAGCAGACGACGCGCTCCGCCTGCGGCAAACCTCCGACTGCAGCGCCAATTTTGTCGTCATGATGCGGAGAAGCGCTGAACTACACTTCATGCCCGGCGGACGGCACACCTACCCATCTAGCCACCGTAGTCTAGGTAGCCAAGGGCTGATAGTTTCGTGTGGGCTGTGTTCTCGCCACTTAGTTCCCGTTGAAGCGAGAGGCGGCGCGAAGGTCAATTCAGACGCTGCTGCTGCTACTCTTCATCACACCAGCGTTTTGATAGCGAATGTGTTCATGTTTGCCCGTGCGGGCGTGACACCATGCTTGTTAATTTGGTGAGTAGGCAAATGTTTACAGCCGTATGCAGCCGATAAAACTATTTTCTTTACTTCGTATGATTTACGAACTCATAATTTTAAACGGAGTACTGCTGTATAAATGACTAAGTGAACCCCATTAGAAATATCTGATTCCCAAATCACAAGATATGCTTCGCCTGTCGTGCGAAACTGTGACTTTTGATGCGTAGCCTTCTTTGTCTACGTTCCCGGGGTCATACTTTGGCTACGTGCCCGGGTACGTCCATGTCGTGGCTCATAAAACCCGTACCACCATCAAGGTTTGAATAGGTGACTATCTGTGAATGCACAATGTTCTGTATGCTTACCGCCATCTACTTATGGGCACACGAACCTCCAACGCGATATATTGTCACACAGCATGCGAGTAATGGGTAATACATATATTTGCCTAAACTTCGTCCTTCTAGCTTCAAACGGCTACCTGATTTTGTGAACTCATAATTTTAAACGGAGTACTGCGGTGTAAATGACTAAGTGAACCCCATTAGAAATATCTGATTGTCGGATTCGAACACAAGACCTCGATTGCAGAAGCCCGAAAATGAAGTAATTTGGCCACGGACGCATGCATAAACAAGCGGCATAGAACACCATTATAAATTCTTCGTGTGCGACCGAGCCCATTGAGACGCTTGGCGCATTTTGATTTGGCTTTAGCGAGGCGCATTCTAATGATAACAGGGGCGAGATCTTGCGGTGACAAGAAACGCGTAGATAACGCAGGCAACCAGAGAATCGCGTCTGCAAGGAGAGGGTGGTGGTGGTGAAAAGCATTTATTCGGTTATATATACAAGGAGGCGCTCGGGGAGAGGCTCCTAGTGGGTCTTGTCCCTTACAATACTGCGCGGAGTTCCTCATTCCGGGACCCCGCTGGTGTTGACCGCTGCGCAGGACTGCCGCTTGTTGGGCCGATAGATCCTGGCAGCGGAGCAGAGCGGCCTCCCAGTCCTCTCAGGTAGGGGAAGGGGTGATGGGATGGAAAGAGGCATTTTTCCTGCATACCCAAACCATGTGGAAGGTGTCGGCCACCTCCCCACATAATGAGCAACGGCCGTCAAAAGAAGGATCAAAGTGCTTGAGAACAGGCGGGCACAGCAGATGGTTTTAAAGAGCCTAAGGAAAGTTGGTTCGCCAGTTTTTTTACCCAGTCCCTTCTTAGGAACCAGGTAGCGCCGGTGTTCGGCACGATAGCGATCAGTAATCTCTTTAAAAGAAAGAAGAGGGCTGTGATCTGGGTCAAGGTCCTCCCAAGTGACGCCTGGTGTCCGGTAAGTAAGTGGGCGGACTGCCTCATGGGTGGCTTCGTTACCTGGCATGCCTTGGTGGTCGGGGACCCATATGACTGACCGATGAGTTGGACCGCAGTCGCGAGTACTGCGGCGAAGAATTTTGTGAGCAAGGGGAGTAATCCATCCGAATTGAAAGTTACGAGAGGCACCGCGGGAGTCTGTGAGGATCAATTTAGAGTCTGGATGGGAGGCTGCGAGGGCGATCACCACCTCTTCCGTATGTGTTGAGCGGGGTGCTCTGAATATGGGGCCGTCGTCTTGTCTTTCCTCGTGTATGATTGCAGCCATGTACCATCCCGCCCTGGAGTGGCTGGGGCCCACAATATTGTAAGCAACGCAATGACTTCACATCCGCCGGTTACGTTTGTTCGATGCGACTATTTTAACGAACCCCGTTTCCCTGGCCCGTTCGCGTGGTTATAGTGCGCTTCTTCTTCCTGTGTTCACAACACACTGCCACCCGCGAGAAACCGACGAGGTAATTGATGATGACAGCGGAATCGCCTCGTCTTCTAAACTTCTTCGAAGTTGCACCGTTCTTATTCGCGAAGTTCTCCAGCTGGCGACTGTTGAATTGGACCAACTCATTGCCACTCGCGTAGTAGCTCTCGGGTCAACACCCTGTCGCGTCGGCGGCGGCGGTTGCTGCTGGCGTCCTACCAGGCTGGAACAGAAGCTGAGACTTCACGTGACGGCCCGCAAATTACTAGAGGAGCTGTCAGAAGAGTTTCTTTCATTGTCTTCTTGGACCTGCACATGAAGAGCAGGTTGTCCACGTCCGTCTTGTTCTTGATGTGGGTGCCACGATGGCGTCCGCTGGTATATCGGCGCGGTGGTATACGGTAGGTCACGACAGTACCGGTGGAGTTGCACTCGTTTCATCGCTTTAGGATGTTGTCAAGCTTGTCGTCGTCAGGCATATCTGGCGGACTCTGCGGTATAGTTGGCGAGATAATGCGCGGTCCGTCGATGAATGTGAGCCATCTGGTGGAAGACGTCCGCGCCGTCACGTAGGATCAGGTCATTTACGCTGTGCATATGCTGGTCTAGGGGCTACGATTTTGTGCACTGCTTTGCCGGTGATGGTCGGTCTCCACGCTGCGGGGGCGGTCGTGCGAGGAGCAAGAGCGAATGGCGATTCGGTTTGCTGTTTTGTATTTGATCTACTTTTTTGAGGCTCAACGGCTTGCGTGTTTCGGTTTTGGGCAGCTTTTCGGGCAGCGTTTCGTTTTCGGGCAAGTCGAACTTGTCGTCGGTTCTGGTCGTCATCTGAGGGTTCGTATAAGTGCTCGCCTTCTCGTTGTTCAGGATGAGCTGACGCTGTACTCTCCCCTCTTTCGGGAGCTTCGGTTGCTGTATGCACAATGTCGGTGGTCTGGCGTTTGCGCTGACGTTCGCCTGCTTATCGGTTGTAGAGACTGGATGCACTGTCTGCGGTCCTGGAAAAGGGTTGGCGGCAGTCGGTAGTGATCGGGAATGAAGGCGAAAACGAACCCGGCTGATGGCGTGACGAATCATCTCGTAGTATTCGAAGGACTCGGTGAATTCCGCTTCATATTTGTCGTCGTCAATCACGAGCTCTTCGATTCTGCCGTTGATTTCAGCAAGGCCATGGTCTTTGTCATTAAGTTCGTTCAGTAGCAGTTGCAAGTCGGTATGCGTCGGTTCAATTTCTTGCAAGGCTTCGGTTGCGGCAGTGATCACACGGGTAGCGGCGCTTCGAATGGTGTCACGCTGATGGCGTAGTCGGTCCGTGGTCAGTTAAGGAAGTGAGTCTTCTCCCGGGTTTCACGGTACCATAATGTAAGGAACGCAACGACTGCATGTCCGCCGGTTACGTTTGTTCGGTGCGACTACTTTAATGAACCCCGTTTCCCTTGCCCGTGCGCGCGGTTATAGTGCGCTTCTTCCTCTGTTCGCAACAATATCGACCTAGAAAACGTGTTTCTTTGAGCCATACTGGCGATGCAGGGCATCCGCCCGCGCCTGCCGCCATTCATTATGGTCCTCCTTGTTTATCTTAGTCGGAAGGGGTCGAACGTAGAGGGCGCATCTCCACAGTTCGGGCGCTCGAACCCTTTCCGACGTATGGTGGTCATGTTTGATATGTAACCGGTCCAAGAGGCAGCGACCGGACATGGTCTGGGCGAGGCGCGTGTGCTGGTTAAGGAAATGCGCCTCGCGATGTTACCGATTGGTGTTCACCACCGCGCGTTGGAAGTGAATATCGGGAGGTCGAGGGCTCCAGTGAGCATTTTTGGGAGCACAACCTCCAAGCAATCTTCATGTTTCCGTAAGCGGAGGTATGTAGTTGAGTACAGTACTCTACTAGTTACGAAGGCATGTGCGAGCCATACCGCATCGTTACTTCGCAACCCTCCTCGCTTGTAGGAAACGCGGCGAACCATACGGCCCACCTAGTCGCCGACTTTGCGGAGTTTCGCAAGAGTTGTGTTTGCCTTGCGATGGTGATTAATGAAAGAGACCCAGTATTCGAAACTCCTCCATTTGTCGGATGAGGCCGCTGATGAGAGAAAGATGAACTGAGATTTTGCACTTTGGGGGTGGTCGAATATGCACAATTTGACACTTGGACGGGGAGCATTGGAGGCCGCAGTACGTGGCATAGAGGTCTACTATATTCGCGGCTGCTTACATGCATTCCTCTATCACTCCTGTGTTCCCCGTAGTGGCCCAGATGGTGGTATCATCTGCCGACACCGCATGCTGAACACTGTCGACACCGGCCAGCTGTGTCGGGAGATGTGTCATTGATGATTCGTTGTGGATGATTCGGCGTGATGATTGTCGTTGATGAATTCGAGTAGGGTTTCGTGCACCCGATTTGGAAGGTTTGCCAGTAGTGTGACTGTTAAAGAAAAGCGGCGACAACACAGCACCTTGTGGTGCGCCTGGCGTTCCCATCTCAAACTGGCCATACTAGGTCTGTTGTATGTTTGATGCAGTTGAATGTACGAGCGCCACAGTTGATCTCGCTGAGATGCTTTAGATGACGGGGTGCTTAACATTATCAAAGGCACCCTTGAGATCGAGTGCTAGGACTATCTTTTCGTTGTGTGCGTGTTCTGTGGGTTCGAGAATGTCGTGATGAAGCTGTAAAAGGATGTCTTTTGCCGACTTATGAGGTCGGAAGCAACACATGGTGTCGGCGAAGGTGTTCTTGCTCTCGAGATAGTCCGAGAGGCGGGCACGGACCATCGTTTCCATGAGTTTCCCCACACATGAAGTGAGGGAGATGGCCCCGCCGTTGTCTATGTTTAGCGGTTTCCCCGCCTTTGGGATAAATGTTACCAATGATGTCTTCCAATCGGTTGGAAACGAAGTGTCCTCGGTCCAAATGGTGTTGATGTATTCGACTAGGGTTTCGTGCGTCCAATCTCGAAGATTTGCCAATAGTTTAACTGTTACCTTAACCCTTCCGGGCGCCTTCCCCCTAGCGCATTTGTGCAAGAGCCGCGCGAAGGTCGTGAAGCTGGAAAGGTTCATGTATTTCCGGATGCATCGCTCCATCCATCGCTCGCGAGTCTCGATCCTGATTGAGGTATTGTGAGTGCAAAGCGTTCTCTAGCTGCTCCGTGTTTCTTTGAAAGTTGTGTATTGCGAGAGTGAGGTGTTTCTAGGTTTCCGATGGTGTTAGCGTAGGGTCTATGAGACTCCTGAAGAGCCGCCAAGTGCTGCGGCTATAGATCTGTCTTGCTGCGCTGTTGCATCTATCTACCAAGTTAGTGTCAGCGA
The DNA here is from genome assembly GCF_013339745.2 of Dermacentor silvarum. Taxonomy (NCBI): domain Eukaryota; kingdom Metazoa; phylum Arthropoda; class Arachnida; order Ixodida; family Ixodidae; genus Dermacentor; species Dermacentor silvarum. Next base: position 35,406,990 of record NC_051162.1, read on the forward strand.
CCGGTGCAGGGTACTTGGCTGCTTGCTGGGTAAGGTCTGAGATGCGAGCGCGGAGTTTACGTTCGTGTTTCTGCCGCTGTCATCGTCTGGTTAGGCTGCTGCAGCAGAGGTGCATCAGGTGGTTATCCACGTCCGGTGCACGTTCCGTAAGCTGTATTTGCTCTTCGTGTGAAAAGGTGTTTGCATGAGTTCGTGTGCCCAAGTGGAGTAAAAGAGAAGTACTGTGAGGGCCTGGCGTAATGCATTCCACTCGAGAAGGTTGGCTTGTGCATGGGCGCGATGTAAGGGCCCAGTGTAAATGACAGTGTTCAGTATGCATTTGTCGCTACCGAGGGTGTCCTCGGTGTTGATCCAGTCTGCGTGTCCGATGTGTTTCGTGAGGGTAAGGCCGGGGCAGGTCTCCTAAGTGACGGAATTCCCTACACGTGTTAAGTGGACCTGGTCGGTTGGAATAGTGATACGCAGCGTAGATATAAGTCACGCCAACTTACGACCGCGTTGCTCTTCCTTGCGATAGCCCCACATCGAACAGAGGGCGTTAAAGTCGCCCACTGTCATCAGGGGTTCGCGACCCGCGATCCTTGGCGCTGCAATAACAATTTTAGAAAAAAAATCGTCGTCCCTGCCCCTGGCGGAAAATGGGAGTAAGCGAAGCTTGTCCTGTGTGACCTTCTGTTTGACGGTTATATTTCGTGTGAGCAACTTGACCGTGACCAGGGGAAGGTCACTTGATCTGCTCGGCGTTGGCGGAGTGCCGCAGCTTCAGCGGGTCGCACCGTAGGATAGGCCCGTCGTCGACGTGCCCTTTCACGGGGGATCTCCCGTCGGCACTCGACGTGAGCTGGTTGTTGTTCGAGGGAACACACAATGACGGCCGTCCCATCGGTTTTCTGAGACTGAACTCAACGAGAAGGAAGCGGGCGCAGCGTGCGCGAGATCCTTTCCTGTCCTTTTCCTCCCCGGTGGAACCGAAACGGCTCTGACTGGCTGCGCACGTGGCGTGAGCGCGCGCTTACGCAGCTGGCACCGTGCCTAATGGCTCACGCTCCGGCGCTGGCAAGGCGCTGCTGGAGTCGGAGTTTTAGCGTTACATCGCTTTGAAAAGTGACGTTCGCCGCAGCGGAAGGACAGATACCATCACGTACGAATATTCCAGATTTAGGTCGAGATCAACCACCTGCGCTACGTAGCTTTTAAGGACTAGGAGATAGGTGGATGGACGTCATTCAATAGCATTATAGCCCGAGAGCTTAACCGCAGCCCCGGTTTCTTGCAACACGAGGACTGCGGCGGGATGTTCGAAGTTGTCAATGTACCCCCTTAAGTGGGCGCGTTTGGTCCTGTCTTTGAAACCCCGACAGTTCCACTGTATATACAAGGGAGAGAGCTTGCTGTCCTTGCGGGGGACCCCGCCCTCTAGGGGGTTGGTTGGGAGGGGACGCAGCCAGGTTGATTTAAAGGGAGATTGCCTAGAAGAGCGGGCTCTGGTTCCGTCACCTGTAGCAGTTAGCTTACCGAGGAGGCTGGGGGGCACGTCCGGGCAAGGTGCCTGCCGGTGGCGCTGTTCTGGTTGTGCCTCACGTCATCTTGTGGCTAGGCATGGCAGCTTTTTGGGTGGTGACAGGACCCGAGGCACTGCACTCCGAGGTTGGTTTCGTTGACCGGTTCGGTTCCTCGGTTGCTGAAGCCGTCGGAATTTGGATTTACAGTGTTACGAGCCCGCAAGATGACAACCACCGCAGACGATGGAGGATGGAGTGCACTCGTGGGGCGTCATGTTGCCGTCTTCGAGGACTGCGGACGTAATGAGGATTCGGGCATAAGTGCGGACGATGACCGATGGTGCCGCATCGGGCACACGCGGGAATAGTCCGCTTATATTCGCGCACCACAGGCACCACACTGTTATAGTGCACGTAACGCGGTACTCTGTGCTATACGAAGGTGAGCAGGGCAATCGTTGGCTCATCCAGCTTTCGGATGAAGGCTACCTCTCCTCCACGCCACTGGACTTATGATGTCAGGGTGGTAGAAGTTTCCTGCTCATAGACCGTTATAATGCCCCGGCAGACATCACCGTTGTCTTTTGCGTGTCCGACCATCGGGATGGGGCCTTTGGAAGCATTGAGTGTAAATTCATGAGCGAGCGCGTTCGCCGCATTGACGTCTTGAGAGGTGGCAATGATGATTTTCTGGTCTCATATGGTCCAGACACTGAGAATGTCCACCGAAGGTAGATTTAAATAAGCGGAAAGCAAAGTACCAAGCTCACCAATCTGCAGGGCCTTCTTGAGGGAAATCGTCATTCTAGGTATGATGACGATAGTGAAGTCTTCTTTGTGGAGTCGAGGCATAGCCGTGGATTTCCATTTCTTCGATCCCGCAGCTTGCGAGAGCTGAGGGTTGGACCTTGCAGTATTGGGAGGCTCCGAAACAACAGCACTCACGGAGGGTCCGTTGACCACCGAGGTGTTCGGGCGTTGCTGGCGTTTACGAAGTGCCACCAACGAGAAAAGGCATTCATCCACTATCTCCGCGTCGGAGTGGAAGTTTAAAGCGAAAACGTGGCTCCTGCGACGATTTCTGACCATGCCATCGTCTTGCGATCGTACCCACGCAAGCAGAGGCCGCCATGGCGACCGCCGAGAACAATGGCGACCAGCTCTGGGTCGTAAAGCCCATACCACACGAACGCTTGCGGACGCGCGCAAGCTCGCGCCTGAGCTCCCACGCATGCGCAGACGGCGCGGCACGGCTCGTACGCATCGAAACGCGGCGCGATCTCTGTGATGAGCTCCTCTCTGATATTGCACGGTTGGCCTGCCTCGCGTCGGCGCGCCTGGCTACGCAGCGACGGCGCGGTACATTGAACTCTAAGTTAAGCAGATTTATACCTAGCAAGAAAGTGCTTCTTCTTTACTTTTTGTGCTGGTTTAACAGCTCTAAAATATAACAATTACGTTTATAAATATCGAAGCATTTTGAAACACTGTCAACAACGAAGTACGATGTGGCGTCTGACAAGGCGTCAACGGGTGAGGCCAGGTGTGAGGCTAGTGAGCGCGCGCTGTCGCGCGTATATTTGTGGATGCAAACCACCTTTCCTCACTAGGCGCGGCAGGCGCAAGCCGCGTAGACGCGAGCTTGCGCGCGTCCGCAAGCGTACGTGTGGTCTCGGCTTTAGGCCCAGCTGGGTGAAGTGGCGAAGACCAGTATGGGCCTAAAAAGCCCAGAAATTGGCCCACCTGGTCCAGAGCGGTATCTTCGGGCGCCGGGTGATGTTATCCATCTAGTAGACGCAAAATTTCCGGGGGTCCCTTGGATTTTTTTGTAAACCGGACGAAAATTGCCGGAGTCGATGAGAGGCGCGTCTGCTCGATCCGCTCTGGCAGCGTTCCTCTCCGCAACAAGAGGGAAAAGTTTCCGAAGAGGACGCTTTCGAACGAAGACGAGCATGTCAGCGGGCAAATTATGCGAGAGAAAAAAAAAATAAAAATGATGTCACTTCCACGATTGTGAAATCAGATGAAAAAGCGGAGGCCTTCAAGAGGTATGTCGTAGTGGGTTCGACGCTCGACTTCGGACCCTGAGTACCCGGGCTCAAAGCCCGCCTCACCAAGAAAGTTTATGTTGCGCTTTTTTCTTTCTCTCTCTGTTTCTCTCTTTCTTTCTCTCGTTCTCATTTCCCTTGCGCTCGCCCATGGCAAGTTGGGTTACAGTCGTCGGTGCAAGGCAACCATATGGTTCCCATAAATGCATGTTCTGCAAGCGTTAATTGAACATTGTTTTATTAGCTGTACAGACAACATCCTTCTTTGGGATGTCCTCCAATGGACTCTAAAAGAAGACTCTGAAATCAATGGTGATACTGTGCAATACCTGCGGCCGACTTCTGCTCATACTGTACCTTTTAACTTTTTTCCTCATGGAAATGCAGTTTGTGGAAAACGCGAAAGATGGACCGAAACGCCGAACCAGTTGTATCAATAGGGGTGCATTTCACCCAGATGACTGTGCAACTAAAAAATGTTTATGATGAACTTGACATTCAACCGGACTGGTACGCTATTTTGGTGAGGTGCCTATCCTTACCACCCTTCTAAATCGGAGCCAACTTTGCCGCCTAAAGTTTGAATGCTGCCTCTTCTGTCTGTGAATGTCATTGTTTCCGCCAATTTATGCCTATGCAAAACTGGTGAAGTTTTACCGGGTTGCAAATTACTGTAATGAATACCATGAAAGAAAGAAATAAAAACACCGCCCAAGCACTCCGTGCAGATGTTTAACCAGCGAAGCTGAAACTTGCGGCCCCAGTGTTTAGCAGTGGCTTAATCCACACAATGTATTCAAGCGTTTCTCAATTATTGGTTACATGTATGTGTTTCTAGTGGAACGCAAGCGCCAGTGGCGGGCGGATGCTGCTAATCACGACGCCGAGCTAACTCGAGATATCGAACGCAAGCGACAACGGCGAGCCGAGGAGGCGGCGTTGCGGGCAAGAGCAGTGTCAACTTGGCAGTGGTGGGAACGCGTTCGCCGGGGCCAACGCCCGCTTTCGGCGGGAGTTTCTCGAGCGGCACTTTGGCTTCGGCTGCGAGGAAACGTCCACGTTGAAATTGCGAAGTGGAACGCAAGCGCCAATGCCGGGCGGGTGCTGCTAACCACGATACCGAGCTAACTCGAGATATCGAACGCATGCGACAACGGCAAGCCGAGGAGCCGGTGTTGCGGGCAGAGCAGGTATGACGCAGAGAACGATGTCACTAACGGCGCTGCCAATGGCGCGCGCGCGCTTGGGGGTGACGTAGCCAATGGAGACGTTCATCGAAACATGGGACGAACGTTTTTTTTTTTTCGTTTCACGAAGCCAAATACAGATTTCGCTATAAAAAGCGGGTGTATAGCCCAGTGGTGAGGATGCTCGCCTTCTAAACGTCAGTAGTTGATTTCGAATCCCCCCTTGCCATGGACGTTCATTTTGTTTTCGTTATTTCTTTCGCTCGCTGTCTGTCGCTCTTTCTTTCTCTCTCTGCGCCTTCTCTCTCGCCACTCTCCGACCACCTGTGGCTGGCCCTGATCAACGCTCGGCACGGTTCAACCTCGACCTTAAACAGCTCCGCTTTTAAAACACTGCAACAAGATTGAGTTAGCAAACTCAATCTTGTTGAACTAAAAATGAGCTTTCTGTGGAGATCGTACTAGCGTGCGTGGTATCCTTTGCAGTTATCTTTTAAGATACCGTAGTATTTGTTTCTAGGGTATAAACCTCATAAGTAATCGTTACAAAGAATGCTACGTAATATATGGCAATTTTCGAGCAGGGAGTTCCTGCCCTAATTTTATTGTAGCTGTTGCTGTCGAACTGCTGAATACGAAATTGGAAAGTTAACTTCATTGACTAAATGTTTACTCTGGTATCTCTTTTACATTTAATACGATCTAATAAATATTTCAGTGGGAGAAATCGCAATTATGTCTCGTCTGCTAGATTACACATTCACGTTACTTTCAAGATAAATATCCCAGCTGAAAGTGGAGAGCTAATATGTGTTAACATGAAAACCAATGCACTTCGCCAGAACTTTTGTGAACTTAGTTCTCGAAATTAGTACGGAACACAAGATGTTTGCCCAGCTGGTCTTAATTCAGTAATGCTCCGCTTTATACTGCTTGGCAATTTGGCTGCTTAAAACTTTTCACTTCATCTTGTCTACTCTCTTATGTGACAGAATTGCAATATATTCTGCAGATCTGTATTAACTGTATTCGCAATATAAAAGATGAATCGATATATATGGTGCTTCCAATAACTCTTGCCCAGTCATAAAATCACCAAGGGCCCTAATTGTAAGGCCAGATCAGAAACAGAATGCGTTGAGGGCACCACAGATAAGGTTTTGGTAAGAATATGACCATGTTTCTTCTGGTAGCCTGCTGATGCCTATGTAACTGAACACACCAATAGAGCAGTCGCAGAAGTCTGCATATTTCTGTTATGATCGAGAAACGACAAAAAAATATGCTTGATGCCTCTTTCATACGAATCGAGAGAACACGAAAGTGAAACGTGTCTTCAAGTAAGCTGTTGAACGTTTGTTTCGGTGCACAAGGAAGGCGCGTGATTAGCGGCCTGGCGACCGTGTTGCAAGTTTGCTTGGCGCGAGGTGTCCTGCTGGCTAGCGGCGTCCAGCTCAGTGTTGCCAGGTCCGACGAGGCGGCGTAGCCAAAAGCTAGAGAAGTTGTAGCCCAAATGTAGCCAAACCGAAAAAAGTGCAAAATATTTCGTATCCAAATATAGCCATTTTTATTTGCAATTTTATTTGTGTATACATTTTTACATTCGACTACGGCAATCCTTTTTTGCACAACCCGTCGTAACAAAATGTCCGTGCCGCCGTGATGGACAGCCCATGACATCAACAACAGCGACATCATGCTTGCACTGAACACTTTTTGGTTATCCCCGGAAGCTCTTAAGTTCCAGCGAATCGCTGCAGAGGGCGAATCAGTGCTTTTATTTTATGACAGATAGTACTAAGTTATTATTTTTAGTTATTTACAGTAATATTAACTACGAACTCTGCTGTTTAGCTGTCGTGAACACAATATAATGTTCAGCGTCATCAATCTCTCACGTTATCTCTGCCCACGGCGTAGAAGTTCCACTGTCCAGCGATCTGCGACAGCAACGTGCTACGGCTTCTTTTTTGATGCGCTAAAACAAGTCTTCGCGCTATGATATCTCGCTTTATTTGTCTCATTGTCCTATCTTGTTTTCTTGTTCTTTTTTTGTTTTTTTTTTGTTTTTCATTTAGCTTGGCTCGGATTAGCTGGGACACACACTACCTATATAGTGTCAATTTAAATAACCTGGCCGCCATCTTAGGTCTCTAACACGCCAAGAACATGCGTTAAGAAAAGGGACAGGCAACAGGTGCAACTCACTGTCTGAATCAGTGTACTGCGCAAACCGGCACACTAGTGTAAGAAGCGCGCAGTCGTTTTCGGCGACGAGCACGTCCCGAACTAACTCGCTCGAAATGGTTAAAGCCGCGACGGCGCACAAAGAGCAATGGTAAACAACAAATTGATAACAGTAGTAATGCTGTGAAAACCGGTTACTGTCAAAAAGCAAACCATGTTGATGGCTAATAAAGTTTTAGAATAGAGGCCTCTGAAGTTTGAGGCCCCAAAGAGCTTTGCGGGTGTTATCGTTGTGGCATGCAAGATTTTGGAATTGGCGTTTTGCGTTTGCGGTAGCGTGTTGCGTTTGCAGCGTCACTATGGTGTCAAGGAAAAGCTGTTATAAATATTAAAATAAAATATATCATTTTATGATAAGAAAAGTAATTTAGACTTTCGTGTTTTCGCCTTTAATTACAATTTAGAACTTTTTATATTAGCAGCATGCAACTTCTTGCGCTTAGTTTTGAGTAACCAACTTTACGCACCTTCACCCAGCCAAGTCAATCCGTGATAGGCCTACGAGCCATGAAATGGACAACTGAATTCGGAATCAGCGGCGTATAGTGAATCAATCTTCATTACACATGTTGAGAGAAAGTGATAACCGCAATCACTTCTTCTAGCTTACGAACTTCACGCGTTACCACGAATCGAGCCCAGTTTTGTGCTAGGTTAGAGCCGTCGCTTCGATGGGCGCCGCCATGTTTGGTGACGAAAGCTTTTGGGGTAGCTTTTGGGGCTTCCGCTAAATCGATGAAATAGCGTGCCCGACGCAAAACCCAAACACAGTTACCGTCTGGTGGATGCGCAGTGGCTTCGACGCTATTTCTTTGGGGCCCGAATACGTTTGAGGCCCCTATTATAAAACTCTAACAATTACTGGGGTTTTACGTGCCAAAACCACGATATGATTGGGAGGCATGACGCAGATTGGGTCTCCGGATTAATTTTGGCCACCTCTGGTTCTTTAACGTACACCTAAGTACACGGGTGTCCCTGCAATTCGCCTTGATCGAGATGCGGCCGCCGTGGCCGGGAATCAAACCCGCGTCATCAAGCCAGCAGCACGACACCTCACAAGCTAACATGGTGGGTGAAGTTCGCATGACGTGGTGCACTGATGTCATCGTGGCGAACATGTTTCGATATTGGCTGAACGTAACGTCATTGCATCCATGACGTTACGGGCAAACCATCCAGAAGTAAAAGCACCAGAACCCTCCTTTGGCTCGGGGTCTTGCTCCCATTCTTTTTTATACGTTCTCGCATACTTGGCCCACTTCCCTATGTTTTGATTCTCCACTCTGAGGAGGATCCGATCTTACGTCCAACCTATCGAAATGAATCTCGAATCTAAGCACGAAAAAAATTCATCTAGCAGGATAAGCAAAATGGCAGTAAAGCATCGCGCCAGAAACGTGGGGTAGGTCGAAAGCTGTGCCCGGCGCGATACTTCATCCGGAAGACATGGCCATGAACACACTGGAGCGTGTCATCCACCCGTGCTTCCCTTGCTTCATGTCGGCGCCACGATCGCCCGACGGCCCCGACCCTATGTTATTGCTCTCCCTTCCTGAGCATAGCCATGTTAGTACAGTGTACTGTGAAAAATCCACTACGCCCAGGTTCATCCCGATGCCCGGGCATCGGGTGCCTAACGGCCAAGCAGGGTGTAAGTTTAAGTGCAGCAAGGATCAAAGCCACCGGCTCAGACAACAGCGCAGAGACGGAAGGACAGGCAGAGGGGGGGGGGGGGGGGGGTCATTTCGTGCACGCACACACGCACAGCCACGCGGCCGGCTCAGCCAGCTACAACAAAGCCTTCGAGATTTGCTTCTACCCGATCAGAGCCACCTCTGGAGCGTGGATTAGGGCGCCACTTATAGCCCAAACACAGCCTAGTCGCAGATTTTCAGTAGCCCAAATATAGCCACATAGCCAACTCGTCCAAGTCGACGCCAAAAATTTTTTCCCGTAGCCCAATTTGGCTATATATAGCCAAACCTGGCAACACTGACTCCCACCAGCAGCGCGCTGCTGCGCATCCGCCGTGACGTCATCCCGGAGTTTCGTCTGCTGCGCGCCGCCCGTACACTGTGCATAGCTTTCGCCCCACTCCGCTACGTGTGCTCGGACTGCAAGTACTTCGCGAGGAGTTCCCCGATGCCACAGACCACGAGGAAATGATTATGCACTTCGTATAAACATAGTCCCTAAATACTTTTTCTGGTCATGAAACTCCGCCGTCACCCTATGGGAGAGCTTGATATGTCGAATGAAGCCGCTGCGCTGCGGCGCCACTGCAGATGCGGCCGGCGTGGGCTGAAAGTTTGGACGCGTGCTTTTTATTTGTATGTTTGTGTGTGCGTGTGTGAATGTTTGTGCGTGCGCATGCGTGTGTGTGCGCGTGCGTGCGTGTGTGCGTGCGTGCATGCGTGTGTGAGTGTGTTAGTGTATGCCCGTGCGTGTGTGTGCGTGCGCGTGTGTGTCCGTGCGTGCGTGCGTGCGTGTGTGTGCGTGTGTGTGCGTGCGCGTGCGTGCGCGTGCGTACATGCGTGTGCGTGCTTGCGCACGTGTGTGTGTACGTGTGTGTGTGCGTGCGTGCGTGCGTGTGTGTGCGTGCGTGCGCGTGCATGCGTGTGTGCGTGCGTGCGCGTGCGTGATTCTACATTTGCTACATTTGCGTCAAAGAAAGCTCGCGATTCAAATAACATTATGCGTCGCAGTTCGCCAAGGAGGTATGGTACTAAGTGGAACGGACCGTCAATCCTCGTCACTCTGCTCGTGCGAGTTAGAGATTAATAGGTGGAGTGCTGAGGCAATCGGGCATATTAATCCGTTTATGTCTTTATAGGGTATATTGACAACAAAAACTGCGTTTGAAGACATTTTGTCACAGATTTGGAACAATACACACGAAAACCAGCAAAACTTGCGATACGTGAAAATACTTTTCTTCAAGCAAGCGTTTCATTCACGGCTACTATCTGGCGAAGTACCTGTTCCAACTTAATACTGACCGCCTAAACCATTTTATGGCACGTGCGATTAGAATCTGTCACCATTGCCTGAACCGCTCGAGTGCAATCAGAATTCGGTAACAGCAGACGACCTTGAAGTCAGGTTGTCGTACTGGCAACGCCACGCCGCTTATGTCTTATTCTTTGTATAGCGCATAAAAGTCGCTCAAAAGTTTCTAATCGAAGCCGGTTGGACCAACTAACGACAGATTCCTCAGTAAGAAGAATTCTATGCGCGTCGTCAGCTGACGCACGGAGCCGCCAGCTGACTTTGAAATTCTTTACTTTTTGTACACGCCTTGATTTCAATTATAAAACACTCTCAGGTGTTCAAGTTTGGATACTGTAACTACTACGACAAAATAGAATGTAAATGAGATCGAAAAGAAGCTTGGCTTTCGGACGCAACGTGACCAGAGAAGAAAAAATACTGCAGCGCCCAGCGGCGGCCTCCCGGCTAGCTGACCTTTCTTTCACTATGGTGCCCCTAGCGGCAGGCGCTAGCTCTATATTACACTGAGGCGGGAGTTTCGTGATCACAAAAAGCTATTAAGGGACTATGGTATATCTTAGCATCACTTGGCATTACTTCATATAACTTAACATTACTTCGTATAGCCATGACCAGCTAGGAACCGATCAGCTCCGCCGTGTCTTTAGCCTTGCACCACTAGTGCCAGCTACCCCGATTTTTTCTGACAGGCCGATCTGACGTGACGGAGATGACAAAAGAATCAAAGAACCAGGCGGAAAGGGCCCGTTTCGGTGTCGTGGGTCGTACAAACGCCCTTGACTATCTTGGGAGTTCAGAAGGCCGTCACGGGCAATTTCCCTTGCGTGGGCAGTGCGGGTGATGACATCAAGTGCATATTCACTTATCGGTGCCGTGACCAAAGGGAGGGCTGTGTTGAGGAACAGTGCTGGTTCTAGAAAAATGGGGAATAACTGGCTGTGTCGTGGCGCGAGGAATTATACGCAAACGTGACAAATGGTAGAGCGCGGTCCCAGTCAGTGTGGTCTGAGGAGACATAATTCGCGAGCATGTCTGTGAGAGTGCGATTAAGACGCTCCGTGAGGTTATTTGTTTGCGGATGGTATGACGTGGGTACCTTGTGCCTGGTTGCACAGGACTGCAGGACGTCTGCGATAACTTTTGATAGATAGGAATGTCCGGCCACGGTCTGTGAGAAGTTGTCGTAGAGCTCCATGTGATAAAATCGCGTCGCGTAGAAGAAAATCGGCGACATCTGTCGCGCAGTTTGTAGGAAGCGCTCGAGTGATGGCGTATCGCGTGGCCTATACCGTGGCCACAGCGATCCACCCGTTCCCAGAGGTAGATAGAGGATAGGTCAAGAAAGTTCAAACCAACCCGAAATAATGGATCCGCGAGAATGTGGAGTGGTTGAAGGTAACCGCCAGGGAGCGTCGATGGTGTCTTGCATCGCTGGCATTTCTCACACGCTGCTACGTATCTTCGAACGGAGCGAGCAAGCCCTAGCCAAAAGGACCGTCGGCGGATCCGTTCGTAGGTATGTGACACACCGAGGGGGCCGGCAGTGGGGAGGTCGTGAAGTTCGTGTAGAACAGCCGGGTGAAGGTGTTTAGGGGTCACAAGGAGTTATGATGGGCTGTCGGGGTGAGCGTTGTGGCTTTAGAGTACGCAATCTTGAAATATGAATAACCGAAGGGAACTGTCGGCAAGTGATGATTCCAGGCGGTCAATGATGATACGCAAGGACGTGTGACGGCGCTGCTCGTCGGCGCCATTGACCAGTTGGAAAACAGAGAACGCAGGCCTTCGTATCAGTATCAGACGTAGCAGCCGGGTCTTCGACTTGGTAGGCAGAGAGGCAGAATGCGTCGTCAGAAAGTCGAGTCCGAGGATTAGGTCATGTGGGCAACTGGTTAGCACGGTGAACCAGACTGGAACTTGGCGGCCAGCAATTCCTATGCGAGCAGTGCACATACCACTGAAGGCAACAGTGGCGCCATCGGCAACGCGAACGGCTCGAGTGGTGGCAGGCGTGAGGACGTTTTTGAGGCGACTACATATGTTAACGCTCATTATGTGCCCTTGGGCTCCAGTATCCACCAATACCGTCAACGAAACACCATCTACGTCTACTTCAATGAGGTTCGTGTCCGTGAGGAGCGGGTACGGAGGATTTGGACAGGACGAACACGATGCTGCACTACATCCAAGAGCTGCATGGCCTAGTTTTCCGTCCGGCGGGTTGGCGAGGAAAAGCGGCGTGGTTGGGGTGACGGGAAGCGACGCAGTGTTGCCAGGTTTGGCGATATATAGCCAAATTGGGCTACAGAAAACAATTTTTGGCGTCGACTAGGACTAGTTGGCTATTGGCTCTATATGGGCTACGAAAAACCTGCGACTTGGCTTTGTTTGGGCTATACTTGGCGCCTTAATCCACGCTCCAAGGTGGCTCTGACGGAATGGAGACAAGTCTCGAAGGCAATGCTTTAGCTGGCTGAGCCAGCCGCGCGGCTCTACGTGTGTGCGTGCGTGCGTGAAATCCCCCCCTCCACTTTTTGCGCCGTTATCTGAGCCGGTGGCTGTGATACTTGATGCACTTAAGCTTACACCCCGCTTCATCGTCAGACAACCAATCCCCGGGCACCGGGATGAGCCTGGGAGTAGAGGGTTTTTCACAGTACACTGTGCTTACATGGTTATGCTCAGAAAGATAGCAATAAAATAGGGTCCGGCGATCGTGGCGCCGACATGAAAGAAGGGAAGCACAGGTAGAACCCACGCTCTAGTGTGTTCATCATCACGGCTCCTGGCTGAAGTATCGCGCCGGGCACAACTTTTGACCGGCTCCACGTTTCTCATGCTAAGCTTTACTTTCATTTTCCTTTGCCTGCGAGATTAATTTTTGTTCGTGGTTAGATTCGAGATTCGTTTCGATAGGTTGGACTTAAAATCGGATCCTCCTCGGAGAAGAGAATCTAACCATGGGAAAGTGGGCGAAGTATGCTAGAAAGTATAAAAAAAGAATGGGAGCAAGGCCCCGAGCTCAGATGTGGGTCGTGGTGCTTTTACTTATAGATGGTTTGCCCGTAACGTCACATATGCAGATACTCATTGTGCTAATATCGAAACATGTTTGCCACGATGACATCAGTGCAGCAAGTCGCATGAGCATCAACCACCGTGCTAGCATAGCAGGCGAGCTGTTGCGCTGCTGGCTCGAGGACGCGGATTTGATTCCCGGCCACGGCGGCAGCATTTCGATCGAGGCGAAATGCAGGAACACTCGTGTACTTAGATTTAGGTGCACGTTAAAGAACCCCAGGGGGTCAGAATTACTCCGGAGTCACCCACTGCGTCATGCCTCCTAATCAGATCGTGGTTTCAGCACGTACAACCCCAGCAAGTATTATTATTAGCGCATCAACATGGTTTGCTTATCGACAATAACTGGTTTTCACAGGATTACCACTGTTCTCAATTTGTCATTTACCTTTGCTATTTGTGCGCCGTCGCGGCTTTCACCATTTCGAGCAAGTTACGTTCGGGACGTGCTCGTCGCTGAAAACACCCGCGCCCTTGCAAAGTTTAGCTTACACCGATTCAAACAGTGAGTGGCATCTGTTGTCTGTCACTTTATTTTAACGCATGTATTTGCGTGCTAGAGACCTAAGATGGCAGCCAGGTTGATATAAATGGACACTATATACAGAATGTTCCAGCTCACTTGGGGCAAGCTAACCCCAAAAAAGAGAAAAAACAAGATAGGACGATCAGACTAATAACGCCAGATATCATAGCGCGAAAGACTGGTTTTGGCTCATAAAAAAAGAGCCGTGGGTGCGTCGCCGTCGCAGACCGCTGAACTTTCTCTCCGTCGTAGGCAGAGGTCACGTGAGGTCGATGATGTTGAACATTATTTTGCGTTCACGACAGCTAAAAATTAGAGTTCGTAGCTAATATTACTGTAAATGAGTAAAAATACTAAGTTAGTGTTATCTGTCATAAAATAAAAGCACTGTGATTTCGCCCTCTAGCAGAAGCGATTAGTTGGAAGTGTTCTGTGTGAAAGCATTATGTCGCTGTTGTTGATGTCAAGGGTCGACCGTCACGGCGACACGGACATTTTCTTACGACGGGTTGTGCAAAAAAGGATTGGCGTAGTCGAATATAAAAATGTATACAAAAATCAAACAGAAAATAAAAATGGCTATATTTTGCTACGCAATTTCTCGCGCTTTTTTGGATTTGGCTACACTTGGGCTACAATTTCTGTAGCTTTTGGCTACGCCGCCACGTACTACCTGGCAACGCTGGAGCGACGGCGTTAAGGCGACGGCGATCGCACGGAGGAGCGGCTGTCAGGAGCATCAGAAGTAGGGTACAGACGGCGAGGTGGGTAACGGCGAGCGTCGGCGTATGAGCGAGGAGCAGGGAATGAGCTCCAGTATTGCGGCACCCAGGGGGTGCCGCACTGGCGGGATACAAGACCAACTCGGTGGCAGTGGAAGCATATCGGTTTGTCATATAGGGTTCACCATTAAGCAGGATTACGTGGTCTAGAAGCGAAATACTGGTCATTGCAGGTTGTGGCCATGTGAATGGGTTTCAAATAAGGGCGGGAGACAGAGTAGGCGGTAGGGATGCCAAGGTTTGCAATTTCTTGCCGCACAACTACTTGAATAACGGCAATTGATGGGGGCACTTGATCAAAGACACCGTCAAGTGGTCGTGGGTAAAGTAGGGCTGGATTTTGGGGCGCCGCTTCAAGCTCTCGGAGAACCATACGCTCGACGTTCTCTTGAAACGACGTTCTCTTGACGTTCTCTTGAGAATGTCCCAGGATCACGCAGACTTGGAGACCGTAACGTACGTTGTTTTGGTGCCGCAGGTGTAGGTGGCGACGGGGTGTTTCCTTCGGAAGCCATGGCTGAGAAGGCGATGGTGCGGCCGCTTCGGAGCTCCGGGGCGAGGACGGGGAACGTTCCACCTCCACGAAAATGTTACGCGAAGGACGAGTCAACTATTTACTGAATATATTTACAGCAGCAGTTGCAGCGCTGACCGGTTGAGCTCACAACGCGAGCCCATTTCGTTCTTCCTCCTCTTTGCTCGAGTGATGGCACCCGCGCGTCTCTTTCAAATGACCAAATGCAACACGCGTGTAGCAATATCGTACGGGTTGGGGGCGAACGTCACATACAGAAAGTTCATTGTGGACGCCGGCATAAAACACTCTCGAGTTAAAATCAACGTGCGCGAGCAGAATACTGAAATTATGACTGAAACTATACAGCATGTCACGAAAACTGAGTGGCATGACAGCCGCTCAAGTGGAGACGGTATCGAATGAAAGCAAACAGTTTAGGGCACTCAGACTTATCTAGCAAATGAGAAATTCACATCATGTCTTTTTGAATCCCATACGCAGCTATATGACAGCCCCTGTAAGCAACCCTCTTCGGCCACTTAATCGCTGCTCCTTAGCTGGCTGTTTGTTCAGCAATTTTGTGGGCACATGCCATTTTCTTTCAATGCTAGCTACCAAGAAGTAAGCAGTACAAACGAAGCACTAGCGAAGGTCTCTTTATGAGAGCGAAAGTATTCGAGGGTGTGCGGATTCGCTGCATTATTAACGTTGCAGAGCGAACCCATTGTGGGGTACTGTAGTCGCTGCTGCTATATATATTACCCTGTGACCACACGCGCAATGCCCAAGTTGTTAATTCGAGCATATAAGCTGTGGCACATTCCCAGTGACCTAATTGTCCACTAGGCCAGACAGCATTTTGCAGAGAAATGTCTATTCGGCCACATACCCAGTGGCTCTTGCGTGCTCAGGAAGGCAGCGGCCAGAACATAGCTAATATTCTGAGCTTACGAGGCAGCATCAGTCACTGTTTGCTGTGCGAGACCGTCTAACCATCCGTGCTGGCCGGCGTGGCGATTTAAATATTTCATGCGACTTTTTTGCATCGAAAAAATTGAACAGCTTGGAGTGTGCCAACAGACCAGTTTCAGAATTTTCACTAGTCGCCCAGAGAGACGTGCTGTACAAAGGATAGGCATAAATAAATAAATAAATAATAAATAAATAAATAAATAAATAAATAAATCGATACTGACGCGTGCACTTGTTGACCTTTCTTCCATGATTGCTTTTCAACGGTGACAAATGTTAAACGCTATCGCTTGGCTCATCACGCGCCTGTGCCAGTTTCTCGAACGTTATCGCTGGTTGTATCCGTTGTCTGCTGTCCCCGAACTTTGTTTAATTTGTTGTATGCGAAACGCAATTGTTTGGTATTTTCTTGAAGGCAAGCGGGCACTAGCGCTTACGCTAGAACGTTTGACGAGTTCTGTATAAAAGCCTACGCACTTCACCCGCTGATAAGATTTCGACGATCGCCGACTGTGCTCGCCGGTATCATTGTGTGTCGAGTGTTAGGTGCTGTTGGCAAACAGTTTCTCCCAATAAAACGTTAGTTTGGCGATATACACCTTTGATACTGGGCTCTTCAACGTCACTACAGCGGGACAATAAAAAAGCGCAAAAGAAGCCAATAGAACGCTGCTGAAATGTTCTTTATAAGTTCAGATGCGGTAAGCTAAGATGTGGATTTAGTATTGTTAGTTTAGGAGATGCCGGTAATTTACAGTATTTTTATGTTGCTCACGTCACTTTATTTTAATTTTCTAGACATGCACCTTGAAAGTTGCCAATGAGCGCGGTATCGGTATACAAGCCTTTGACGACGGCGTCGCATTTATGCGAAGAGCAGCCCTAACGTTTGGATGGACCTGAGTGAAGAATATTTGCATGGAAGAGCCGGCAACCAACTGAGCCAATATACAAGATTGGTCTTCTACACCATGCTGCTCCTCAAGCTTTATTATTGAAAATCACCATTGGAAGTAAACATCTCTGTCACTTAACTGTATTCCAATAAAATGAACTTTTCAAAACTTCTAAAGCGTGCCACTGAAATTTGTTGCATGTCACTCAATATGTAATGGGCGGATCGTATCGAATGCACGAAACACGAATCCTAACATCAAAGAAGCAAGAAAAGCAAAGTGAATGACAAGAAAAGCTTGAATTTCATAACGAATTTCTATTAGGCCACCATTAGAAGGCGATTTAGTCATTAGACAAGAAGAGGAAATTCTCAGTTCCCAGCGGCGGAATGCTATTGAGAAAAGGTACATAAATTTCATCACACTCTCACATAAAACAGACGTCTCACCAATATACAAATAAGTACGTATCTAAGGACATACGATTTGACGAATGTATAAGTTACCGCGACTAACCGATGTGTAACGATGAGTGCTAAGTTGTATTCGGCACGCGCTGCATACTACTGTCAGGAATAAACATTTCTTGGTATTTAGACCACGGGTCGGTATCCACAATCATAGCGCCGCGGGGGTGTCTGCGTGAGCAGGCGTTTGTTGTGTTTCGACAGCACCGAACCGAGCACGTGGAGGTCTGACACTCTTGCGCTTAGCCATGCGTGCTATCCTGCCGGTTGAGCTGACACGGAGCGCTATCACTTTTTCGACCTCTCGGCGGAGGCAACACATAACTTTGGCACATACTTCACGTAGACCTATATTGACCCACAAAGTCTCCCCAATAACCCACCTGGAGGAAATCGGTAGTCGCCTTTTCCTATACCATCACTTCATCCTCTTACTTTGCTTCATTTTCCAATCTCACCTGTCTCTTTCTTGTTCTTTCGATTTTTTATCTCCAGGCGGCAACCGTTACCTTCCGTAAGTTTTCTCACAGTATGACGCTTTAAAAAGGCACCTAAACACTTTTTATCGAATTCCAGCATTGGAATTTAGGTTCAAATGGACTATATCAGAAATACTTCGAAGCAAGAAAGTACTTTCACGTTCAGTTTAAGCCGAGTTATTTGCAATCAAAGATCGGT
Source organism: Dermacentor silvarum (assembly GCF_013339745.2). Classification (NCBI taxonomy): domain Eukaryota; kingdom Metazoa; phylum Arthropoda; class Arachnida; order Ixodida; family Ixodidae; genus Dermacentor; species Dermacentor silvarum. Next base: position 35,424,908 of record NC_051162.1, read on the forward strand.
TTTGAGCCCCTTCGCGGTGCTCCTGCTGCTTCTTCGGTGACTTGCAATGCGATAATAGCGGTCCGCGTATTGAACGTCACCGTGGTGCACAGTCCGAATTTTATTTTGGATGTTCACGTTTACATCGCTACTTCCAATTTTGGCGCCTACGACAAGTGAACTCAGCCAACCTCAGAGGCTATTCCTCAACGTACGGTTCTGCTGAGGGTGTCTTCATCCCTTTAGTGTGCTACTAGACAATTAGACTACTACTAGACAATTACGCAGGGCTCTGTTTTCTTTCCCCGAGTGGCAAGTAGCACGTTTTCTTTCGCGCTTTTTTCTAGCGATATCGCACAATTCCCGAAGGTTGTCAAAAGCGCTATTTATTATGCTTGCTCGTGCGAGCACGTCGGCAACATCTGCATAGGGTAACAATGCGGACTCGCATTCGAGGGATCGCTAACGTAACGAGTTTCGACCATGATAGTGACACATCTCGGATGTGGGAAACTGGCAAAGCAGACAACTTGTTCCAGTGGGGCGCTGGTGCTCGGACCGGCTCGTAACGCGCCCGGACCACGTCACTCACAAAGACCACACAGGGCATGCGGTAGTCCACTGCAAGATGCAGCGAGCTCATGGAGCTGGATCGTCATGGCACTTCGCGAAGGTTGCTGTAGCTATGTTGCGCAGCAGACGCAGGTACCTGGAACTGTGTAGCTGAGCGCAATGGTTGCTATGTGCACGACTAGGCTGGAGTGCGATGCTCGCGCTCACGGGCTACATACAGTCTGGCCAAGCTACGTGGTGGGGACCGGCTTTGTCCTGCACCAGCTTGACCGACAGATGGTACCTTGTGCAAGTTGCGCATTTTGAAGCGCTGTCAATGGTTCAATGTGAACCACACTTGTACGTAACGACTTACATGTAATTAACTACTTGTAACCAGTTTCGCTTTCTGGTAATTTGTAGTTTAACGATTACTTTGTCTACCTAGTAACGGCAACTGTAATTCATATATTTCCATTAACCAAATAAATCTAACTAGTAACAACTCTGACAAAACACGCTCTAGGGGCGACGCCGCTTTGGGTACATAAGCTTGGCGTGAAGGGTAGTGTCCAAAATAATGAAAAAATATTTATCCGTTACATCCTTCGTGGAATCAGCGTCCTGCAGTTACGTCTCGATCACCTGAGCCTGACAGGCTCGCCGATTTTCACACCTCTTTGGAAGTCCGACCGCTGAGCTTTTCTGCTGTTATAAGTTTATATTTCTCCCTCTCCTGCAAATGCTTTCTGCTACTCAATTCTTCGCTTTGTGCAGTGTATGACCCTCTTACATAGACAGAAGTGATTGGCCATTACGCGCATCTGTCTATGTCTCTTTCATAATTATCTCGTAGGATCGAATCCCGGCCACGGCGGCCGCATTTCGATGGCGGCAAAATGCGCAAACACCGGTGTACATTGATTTAGGAGCACGTTAAAGAACTCAAGGTGGTCCAAATTTCCGGAGTCCCCCACTACGGCGTGCCTCATAATGAAATCGTGGTTTTGGCACGTAAAACCCCATAATTCTTTTTTTAATTATCTCGTGTTTCATTTAAACGTGTAAATTGTCAAAATCGCCGGTGGCACAAAGCACAATTCTGCTTAGGATATCTGCTTAAATATTAAAACGTATATTTCCCGAATTACCAAAATGTCAGAAATCAACTTTTACAGCCAAGCTGTTAAGGGCTCACCTTTCGATCGTCGCGTCGGGTAATAGGAAAAAAAACTCTCATCGGCCATATGCTGTATGTGCGAGTGAAAGCGCGCGAGGGCGAGGGACGCGCGCTTTCACGGGGAGCGAACGCACGGCGGAGAGCAAACGCGACTTCCCAATGAAAGAGGAATGGTAGGCGAGGAGGGCATCGAGGCAATGTGCGTGTGCGAGCCCGCTCTCCCACTGTGGCGCATGCACGCAGCCCTGCCGGCCTCTGCCACCGGCTCTCTTTGGGCTCTCGCTCGCCTCTCCCCTAACAGTGTTGACAACGGCGTTTAGCCGTTCGTCACGTAGCCAGCGTTTTGGCAGCGGTTGTGTGCGGTCACAAAAACAACGCGCACAACAGTTGTCGACGGCGGTGACGTTTTTCCCGCGTTCGCACCGAACGCGCGCGGAGCGTGGCGTTGGTGACGTGTTTCTGAGACAGCTTGTAAATCGTTTTTTGTACCTTCGAGATGTTCAGGATCCTTTCCTGCGCACAGTTTGCCAAGTACGACTGGTCAGTGCTCTGCCCAACTTTGTCATCTCTTCGAATAAAATGGAAGGTCGACTACAGGGTTACCTTAAAGAGGTTGTTGAGTCGTGCCGCTTCCTGGAGGCCCGTTTCTCGATTGAATATTTAAGCGCAGTGTCTCGTAAAAAATTGTATAATGATTTATGTGATATTGTTCTCCCAATTCCATTGTATCGGAATCATTTCTCGGGAGGAATGTGGCGCAAGGTGCTGAAACGTGTAAAAAGCATGCCTGTGCGTCCTGGGGTGAAAACCTTCTTCTTTAAATTACATGCAGGCGTTTTGCCAGTTAAAGACTTGGCTTTCTGATAACGGATTCTTCGTTCCGTGGGGTGACCACTGTTTCTTGTGCCGGAAACCTGAAACGATTGAACACGTGTTTCTGGAATGCTGGGATGGCGTGTTCTTCTGGGATGTCCTGCAAAGGACCTTAAAGAAGGATTTCCCTTTCGATGCACAGGGAATAAGGTACCTAATGGTTGATAACGAGGATGGTTTTCCATATGATATTACTATGTTAATGGCTCTGCATAGTATTTGGACGTCACGCATGGCTGTTCGTCATGCAGACGTTGATGCTCGCCCTGCAATAGAGTACTTTCGCGAGTCTCTCATTTCATTTCTCGAAATGGAAAAAGTGAAAAAGTGTGTACCCGATTGGGTGCCCCGTATGGAAGGCGTGTTACACATGAAACAGTTCTAAAATTATGAATTTGTCACTACGTGGTTGACTGTTATACCAATGCAATAAAGAAAAGAAAGTGTTCATGAAGAACGTGCCAACCTTTGCCATACACCTTATGGCGATGTACCGTAGCGACCATAAGGCCATGGTCCCTGTGGTCACTAAATAAATTAAACCCACCGGATCATATGTTTTTCTCATTCTTTAATACTTCAAATAACAAATTACACCATCACATTTTATTAGTGATAATTGGAAATACATAATTCCCACCTTAGTACACCTTCGCTGGTCTTCCATCTTCAGCCCAGTGGAAGGGCTGACAGTTTTTTTAACTACTTTTTAGAGCACATTGGAATACACGATTTCATCATGGGAAGCCAACAAACATACGAGTAGACACCAAGGAAAACAAAGGGGAAATTACTTCTACCTAAAAATGAAATAAACAAATCATAGAATAATGGAAATGAAAGTGGATGAAAAAACAACTTGCCACAGGTGAGGAACGATCCCACGTCATCGCATTAAGCGTGCGCCGTTTTCTCATCCACTTTCTGGGGTATTTATGGTTTACTTCTAGAACTAACCCTGGAAACACAAATACCCCAGTAAAGTGGAAGTTGTTTTTTCATCCACTTTACTTTTCATTAATATGCAATTTTAATTCACTTCCTAAGTACAAGCGATTTCCCCTGTTTAATTTGGGGTCTACGTTTCTTGGCTTCCTATGATAGGATTAATAAAATTCGGGCCCCTCGTTCCCTTTCTGCTCGTTCGCGGTTTGAAGCCAGTGATTGCTCCAGGCACAAACACTTGGAACGAATTTTCTAACCAGCGCCAGTTGGGAGATGTCCGCAGTCAAAACTGCAATCAAAATGCACTGTTGTTCCACTTACTTTAAGAAGGCTGTTTTTTTATGCATGAAGCTAAAAGGTAAGTGGTACATCCATTTCGTCTTAAGTTTTAGAAACGCATGCCTCAAAAATGATGTCATCCTTAGAATTCACTCCTAGCGAACATGATTTTCGGGTCACCAGTTATATGTTATATGTGTCGTAAAGTATCTAGCTTAAAAGTTCAGTAGCACACGTTCGTTAATTAGTCAAACATCGTTTTTAACTTCTCGAGCAAACTATGTCCGCCTCTGAGAGTATTCCACCTCAGGAATCAGAATTGTGCTAGACGCCATGAGTGGTTTTTGAAAATTCTTTTCAAGGGACGTCAACGTTTGCTGTCGTCAGTTACAACTAATCCTTGAAATCGGAATTGCTAACTCGTACAGTGCACGGGAAGGAGGTCCATGAAATGTTTGGCCGACAAATTCAAGCGACACTTATATAGCGGGTGTTTCAGTCAACACTTTCAAAAGTATTTACAGGTTGCCTGTGGCAGATAGCTGTAACTTCTACAAAAGAGGGGCTACAATTTATGTCCTGTCGCTGCCATGGCGGTAATGACTTCATTGTAGCCATTAAGCGAAGTTCAAGGAGTGCGACACTCACTTGGTCACTAACGTTCCTCACGTGTAGAGAAAAGGGCTCTCTCGCTGCATGTCGATTTTGGAACAGGGTGGCACTGTCATAAAGTGTATTGTTGAATAAGTGGAATGTTCATTGTTCGCAGGTATTTTTGGAAATACATGAAACTGGAGAAATACGTCAAACTGGAGTATGACCTTTCAAGATGGAGTGCCTTTCAATAGATTCTACATAGAATCGCTACAGGACTTGTCCGGAAGGCTCCGGTCGCAAAGCGGATACCTATATGGCGAACAAGAGAAGCATGCACATAGGGATTGGAGTAGCAGATTCGTACACTACAACCCCGTAGGCTAGACGTTTACGTATAAGGTTTTGGTGCAGGTTTATGAGGCATTTTCTATCACTAAACCATGTGCAATGCGACAACATTTAAAAAATATTCATTGTGTTACCGTAAAAACCGGAATATAGGTCGAACTTTTTTTCAAAAAACCATTTCGAAGAGTCGACCCTCGTCTAAATACTGTCACCATTTTGCAACCGGCTGAGTCGCATTTGTTTAAAGGTAAGGGTGTCTTTCGGTACTTTTGCCGTTGTAAAAGATTTTTTTTTTTTCATTTTTAGAATTAGTTAGTTGGGGGTCGACCTATCGTCCGGTTTTTACGGGAGGCATTTGGTAATAATCTTTTAGGTGTACAATCAAAGTTAGTTTTTGGAATAAAATAATACCCAAGAACTTGTGTTTTGTGTTCACTGTCCGTATAATCTACGTTGGGATCGGTAGTCACTTCTCTGTTTAGTGTGAATAGACACAGGAGATTTTATTGAAATATAAGTTTAAAGCCATTTTCAATGGTCCTCTTAGACGATTTGTTCAAGCAATTTGAATGTGTTGCTCGCAGATTGCGAGGTTACATGACTTGAAACCGATATGCACATTATCTACATAAACATAATAAACTTGCCGTGCGGTATTGATGAGCGCAATGAGTAAATTTTTATGATAAAAGTGTGCAGTAGAGTACGCTACCCTGTGGTACTCCAGTTTTCTGCGCAAACGGTCTGAATAGAGCATTATCAACTCTACCACGGAATGTGCAATATGATAAGGACCTTTCAATTAGGTTAAGAATTTTCCCGCGAATAACAATTTCCGAGAGGTCTCTCGATATTCCATACCGCCTAGTATCACACGCTTCTAAATGCGAAGTTTTTCTTGAACATTTGCCACTTTAACAGTATCTATCTATAAATCTATATATATATATATATATATATATATATATATATATAGAACCGCGTGACAATATCTATCTAGCCGCCTACCTCTTGGTGCTTTCATGGCCGTTTCGTTAACTTCGTGTGTACGAAAATTGGCATAGTATGACAAGAGTGTACGACAAACATAAAGGAGAGGTGACGACATCAATGTCGTGACATGCGTGCCATGGAAGTGATGAAACAGCCGTCTGAAAGGAGAATGACCAAGCGAAAAAGAGTAACACTCAAAAACCACTGAAACGGGTTCGGACGTGGGTATTGAGTGAAGTACAGGATGCCACTGCAGCCACTTGGCACTACAGGATAATGGTAGAGGTCATAATCACGAGCATCATCATCATAATAAGAATATATTTATGTCCATTGCAGGACAAAGGCCTCTCCCTGTGATCTCCAATTACGCCTGTCTTGCGCTAGCTGCTTCCAACGTGCGCCTGCAAATTTCCTAACTTCATCACTCCACCTAGTTTTCTGTCATCATCGACTGCGCTTCACTTCTCTTGGTATCCATTCTGTTGCTCTAATTCTCCACCGGTTATTCATCCTACGCATTAAATGGCCTGCCCAGCTCCATTTCTTCCACCTAATGTCAACTAGGATATAGGCTATCACCGTTTGTTCTCTAATCCACTCCGCTTTCTCCCTGTTTCTTAACGTTAGGCCTAACATTTTACAGGGTAAGCTGTTATGGGCTCATTGTAATTGCCGTTTCGGTTCGCGTTGTTGTCCGCCGCTGCCGCGTAACCGCTATCGTCCGAAATGCGAAAAAAGTAGCCGGTCTCCGGCGGGATCTAACCCAGGCCCGCTGCGTGGGAGTCAGATATTTTACCACTGAGCCATGCAAGCGCTTGCTATCAGCGTCATAAAAAAGGCTCTAGGCAGGCGCGCAGGCGCAGACGACCCGAGCCTCCGCCAGTGTGGTGGCGCTATCTAGTTTAGGCACCTGCAAAAGCCGTGTGAACAGGCGCAGACGACGAGATGTGATTCAGACGAGGCGCGCAATAAATGCGATCCCGATGTGAGATGTGCGCCACGTATCCTCGGTACCGGTAGAATGCAATGATTGTGCACTTTTCTTTTCAACGACAGTGGTAAGCTCCTAGTCAGGATTTGGTAATGCCTGCCGTATGCACTCCAACCCAATATTACTCTTCTGTAAATTTCTTTCTCATGATCAGGGACCCCTGTGAGTAATTGACCTAGATAAACGTACTCCTTTACAGACTCTATAGAGGCTGACTGACAATTGTGAATTCTTGTTCCCTTGCCAGGCTATTGAATATTTTTGTCTTCTGCATAATAATCTTCAACCTCACTCTTACACTTTCTCGGTTAAGGTCGTCAATCATTTGCTCTAGTTTGTCCCCATTGTTGCTGAATAGGACAATGTCATCTGCAAACCGAAGGTTGCTGAGATATTCGTTATTGATTCTCACTCCTAAGCCTTCCCACTCTACCACTCTAATAAGAGCTTGAATACTTCTTCTAAGATGCATTGAGTAGCATTGGAGAGATTGCGTCTCCTTGCCTGACCTCTTTCTTGATAGGTATCTTTCGACTTTTCTTGTGGAGAACCAAGGTTGCTGTGCAATCCTCGTAGATATTTGCCAAGATATTCACGTATGCCTCACGCAATTCATCTATGACTGCTGGTATCTCTACTGAATCAAATGCTTTTTCATATTTTATGACAGCAATATAGAGAGGTGGATTGTACTCCGCAGATTTCTTTATTACCTGATTGATGACAAGGATATGATCCATCTTAGAATATCCCTTCCTGAAACCAGCCTGTTTAATACTGAAAGCAAGCTAATGGGTCTATTTTTTTTTTCAATTCTTTAACGTCTACTTTCCTATGGATGAGTATAATGTTGGTGTTCTTACAGCTTCCTGGTACACTGGAAGTCGTGAAGCATTGCGTATAAAGGGCCGCATGCTTTTCAAGCATGATATCTCTTCCGTATTTGATTAAATTGAGTGTTATTCCACCTTCTCCAGCAGATTTTCCCCTGGTCATCTCTTTCAAGGCCCTTCTAACTTCATCGCTAGTTAATGTGGTGGCCTCTGTATTATGTTCATTACTGCTTCGAATTGAAATAGCTTGGCTGCTCTGGGAACTGCACAGGTCTGTATAGAATTCTTCCGCTGCTTTTACTAGTGTCATCGGAATTGCAGATGATATTACCCAGCTTATCTTTCAGTGCATACATTTTGCCTTGTCCTTTGCCAAGTTTTCTTCTCACTGATTTCAGGCTGTGCCCATATTTAACTGCTTCCTAAATCTTTTCCTCGTTATTCCGCGTTATAATTTTGGATATCCCTTACTTTCTTCTTGTTGCTCAGTTTCGAGAGTTCATCGAATTCTATCCGATCTCTCGAGTTTGACACTTTCATCTTTTGTCGTTTCTTTATTAGGTCCTTTGTTACTTGGGAGAGCTTAACTACTGGTTGCCTTGGTGGGGTACCTCCCATTTAAATTACTTCTTTAGAGATCAGCCTAGTTATGGTTTCATTCATTACCTCTATGTTGTCTTCATCTTCCTGTTCTAAAGCTGCATATTTGTTTCGGAGCATCAGCCTGCATTGGTCTGCTTTTACCCTTACTCCGTCTAGGTTGGCCTGTTTCTTTTTGACTAGTTTTATTCTTTCGCTCTTAAAATTGACAGAAATCCTAGACCTCACTAACCTATGGTCACTGCACTTTACACTAACACTTCTACATCCTGCACTATGCTGGGATCAGCAGAGAGTATGAAATCTATTTCATTCCTTGTTTCTCCATTAGGGCTTTTCCAGGTCCACTTCCTGTTGCTGCGCTTCCTGAAGAAGGTATTCAATATTCGGCGCCTATTCTTTTCCGCGAATTTTACCTACATCTCTCCTCTAGTGTTCCTAGAACCGATGCCGTAGTTGTCAATTGCTTGCCCGCCAGCCTGCATTTTCCCCGCGTTTGCATTGAAGTCTCCCATGACTACAGTATAATCAGTTTGCACCTCTATCGTTGCTAATTGAACATCTTCAAAAAACTTCTTTTCTTCATCATCGTGACTGGAGGTTAGAGCGTAGGCTTCTACTACCTTCATTCTATACCTCCTATTCAGCTTTATTACGACGACTGCTACCCTCTCATTAATGCTGTAAAATTCATCAATGTTGCCCGCTATGTCCTTATGGACTAGAAATCGTAATCCCAATTCTCTCTTATCTGGAGCACCTCTGTAACAGAGGACGTGCCGTTAGTCAGCACTGTAAAAGCTTCACCAGTTCTTCTAACTGCACTAAGGCCAATAATGAATGAATGAATGTTTAATGGCGGACGGGCTAGGTATGGCCAAAGAGCGCCATGCCAGTTTTAGTAAGTTTGAATGCTTGAAAGTTTATTTAACTTAAGTAAACGATACAATTAGAAAGTACACACTTTTGGGACCCAACAAATTTGTTAAAGCGTCCCTACCGATCGTTATAAAAGAAAAAGAACTTCTATGACAGCTGTTATATTATACTCAGAAATCACATAAAACAAAAGCAGCTGAAATAACTAAAAATAAAGAAAAGCAAAAATCAAAAGAAAGAAAATACTGTAGCACAGAAATATTACACACATAAGTAATACATTTTCTAAGAATTTCCTTCCTCACATCATCAAAAAACTTCGGCAGAGGAAAAGAAAAAGGGAGGATGTGTGCAAGCATGCGCAGTGCTATGCAGTGTCAATAAGTGAGTGTTTTAATTGTTTAAGAAATGTGTGCAATCTTCTTATAGTGGTTAGGTTACTATCAAGCCTATTCCAAACTGAGGTGCCCGTAAACTACAGTGTAGAGTGACCGTAACTAGTATTTACCTTAGGTAATAAAAAACGAAAGCGCGATACGTTCCCAACAGTGAGAAGTGAGGGGCGAAGTGAGACTGTTATCAAGGCTAGTTTTTTATTGACTATTTGATACCTGACGGAGGCGATGTTGTATGTTGCCAAATCGTAAATGTTGAGGATGTTCAGGGTTTTAAATAAATCTTGACTCTTAATATGCGTATTGTGGGGTGCTATGATGCGAAGAGCTCTTTTTTGAAGTGTGAAGACCAGCGACAAATGAGTTTTGTATTTGCAACCCCAGACTGCTATGCAGTAATTAAGGTAAGAGTGAACAAATGCGTAGTAAAGGTTGATAAGTATCTCGGGAGGGAAATAGTTTCGACATTTACACAGCACATGCCAGCCATATGAAGCCTTATGAACTACAGAGCGTACATGAAGACGGAATTTTAAATGGTTATCGATAATAACACCCAGAAATTTTGTCTCACTAGATTGTTTTATAGGATGGTTATTGTAAATGACATCTGAATGAATAGTCGTTTTCTTTTTTTCAGAGTGAAATAAGATAAAACTCTCTCCATTGGGTTGAGGTGAAGGGAATTCAATGTGCACCAGTGGTGCAAAATTTCTAATTCGGAGTTAAGCTTATTAATTAGGTTGCATTCCTCCCGATCAGCTATATAAGGTTAGGTCGTCTGCATAGAGTACAGGGGTAGCACACACAAGCTGCAAAGGTAATTCATTTATATAGAGCAAAAAAAATTAGGGCGAAGTATGTACCCTTGGAGAACGCCGAGAATAATAACGGTGCTATGAGACTGAAAATTTCCTAGTTGAACAATTTGTTGCCGATCTTCTAGGTAACTGCGAATTAACGTCAAAGGTAGTCCAATATTTCCGTAACGAACCAACTTATTGCTTAATATAAAATTATTTACAGAATCGAAAGCTTTCGCAAAGTCTACGAACAATTCCGCCACTAGGTAACCACTGTTAATTGATTTTCTAATTATGTCTTTAAATGTTAAGACTGCAGTTTGAGTGCAAAGGTCTTTTCTAAAACCGAATTGGCGCCGAGAAAGAATGATGTGTTTGTCCAAATAGTCATTAAGGCGCCTCGCGAACATTTTTTCAGGTATTTTGCTGAAGATCTATAGCACTGAAATTGGACGGTAGTTTTCTATTTTATGCTTATCCTTAGACTTGTGAAGTGGCAACACCTTGGCAATTTTCATCCGTGCTGGAAACACACCCATGACAAATATAGTATTGACGATATGCGCGATAACTGGGGGCACGATATCTGTTACAAGTTTAACGACCTGCGCGGAAACATTGTCAATTCCAGAGGCTGTGTTTCTCAAACTCGCAATAACTGAAGCCACTTCAAGCTCATCTGTAGGGTAATGGTAAATAGAAGCATTTGCACGTGGAATGTACATTGCATCAAAATCTTTATCAATTGAGTTAATGTGGGGCTAAAGATAGGCACGAAAAGCATTACAGATACTTTCGGGTGTGGTGTACGTAGCGTGATTATAAATTATTTTTTCTGGGGGATGTTGCTTTACCTGTCGTCCGAGAAACTGGTTGAGAAGGCTCCAGCCCTTTTAATTCCTTCCCGTTCTGTTGAACGCGGTTGCTAAAATAAATTTTCTTTGCTGCATAAAGGGTTCTATTGAGAGTTTGTGAATACCTAGAGTATCTTTCTTTCAAGGAACTGTTATACGGTTGTCATTTCAATTTTCTATACATGTTATATTTTGTTTTAATTGAAGGCAAGAGCGCGCCCGTTACCCAAGGATCTCGCGGAATTTTATGTCTATTGCGCACGCAGTTTGTGGTGGAGGTGGTGGCCATCGCCTCAATAAACATGTCTACAAATACGTTGTAGCTATTGTTACAACAGCCCGAAGAGTATACACATGACCAATCAATTGCACGTACATTGTTTACAAATATGTCAGCGTTAAATATTGTCCGCGTAAAACACTTCTTGCTTGAGTTCAGGTAGTTAGACATTATACAAAAAGCACAGGGTAATGATCAGTAATACTAACATCTAAAACTTGCGCATACTTTCAAACAGGACTGTTAGACAACACGTGGTCTATAAGTGTACTACTGTGTTCTGTTACACGCGTTGTTTTGTCTACAAGCAGTGAGTATCCATAACTAGTAAAACAAGAGACGTACTCATAACAAGAGAAAGAATCAACATCACTTACATCAATAATAACATCACCCATTACTATCACGCGAGCATGAGAACTCAAGAACGCATTAAAAATAAAGTCAAAGTCTTCACAAAAGCTGTGATAAGATGCAGACGGCGACCTATACATAACGCCTGCAATAAGGTTCTGTGACAGCTGCAACTGACTTTTATCCACCTCAATCCATACTGATTCACAATTAGGTGTTTTAAATACAACATCGTGTCGCATGTACGTAACGCTGTCGTCTATGTACAGGGCAGCGCCACCATGGGCAATGCAAGATTCACTGTAGGTTGGACGAGATCTTGCTTCTAGCTTGTAACCTGGTTTGTTGTAAGGTTCGACTTTATTTGCTGACAACCATGTCTCTTATATGACAAAAAGGAGAACTTCTTGCTAAATAGGCTAATAAAATTACGGATTTGGTCCTGGTTCGTCCGTAAACTGCGCGCATTGAAGTGTGCGCCCAGCAGCACGTTTTCAGAAACTGTCTTTTGATTAAAATCGTTCACTGAGACCTACGCCATGATACCGTCTGTGATTTGCTATCTAGCTGATACGACTAAGATCAGCCTCGCACGTAACACGCACAACAGGGCTATCAGTTGCCTTCCGTGATTTGATTTGACCTTGATCTGTCCAAACAAACATCCACTTCTTTTTCTTTTTTTTCGTTTCACTGCCTCAGCCAATAATTGCTTGTTTTCCCGGCGTGAGGTGCTCATTCACGTAGATTGCCTGTTTTCTGACTGAAGAAAAGGCTAGTACATCCGTAGAAAGCCGCGCTTTTTTCGCCCGTTGATAAAATTCGTTTCGCACTTTCTTGAAACAAAACGTACAATTATGTTATTTTTCAGTGGTATTGTGCGCAAGGGACACACGATGGCAAACATCGACGTCCTTGGAGTCGATGGGGTAACTAATTTGCTCTGCTAGCTTATGAACTAGTAATTCACAGTTCTCATTTCGTGTCCCAGGTATACCCTCGATTTCGATGTTGTTGCCCCTTGAATATTGCTCGATGGACATCACACGGCTTTACGACTCTTCATTTTTTTGCCTCAAATTCTCCTTACTTTCGCGCAAGCTTGCGTTTTGCTTCGTTAGTTCATCGCATTTGCTGAGAAGAGATTCGAAGATTGAATTCATAAGCTTCATGCTTTCTTCCATACCAATGACCTAGGTTGGTAATTGCACAAGACGGTCAAGACGTATTGTTATACCATCCAGTGTAAAGGCAAGTGCATGCAAACTCTGACTATTGGAGCTACTTGCCTGTGTTGTAGGAGCCTGAGTTTCGTTATCGTTTGTCGCGGTGTTCGCCGCAGCTGAGCTACCCCTTAACCTTGCTGAGCACCATGTCGGGCACTTCCACGCCCTTCGAGCAGCTTCATTCTTCTCTTTAAAGAACGTGTCATTTGTACCAGAACATTTTGCGAAGGAATGATAGGCTTTACAAAATATGACAGATGCAAAAATTGACCAGAAGCACAAGTGCCTGAACAGAGCCCTTGAAACACAAGGGCCTAGAGGAATGTGCTATAAAAAACTATCACAGCGGCATCCTCTGAGAGAGGTTGCGCTACGAACTTATTGGGCTAATAACATGTAGTACAACATCATTCAAAAAATCGAGGACTGCTTTGGCATTAAAAAGCGCTCCTTCACGAATAAACATCAGGATGCAGAGGGATATGATAGCGGTATGCTACAGGAAAATGTTTTCTTCTCTCCGTTACGGCTTTCCGACATTCCACGAGGACGTGGCGGACAGTCAGCCTCTCACCACATCCTCCACAGGTTGGTGGTTCATCACCAGTCAGCAAAAAATTGTGGGTGCCGTATGTGTGTCCTATTCTGAGACGACAGAATAGGGCATCAGTTCGCCGGGGTATTGTTACGGAGGGCCAGTAACCTAACTGTGGCTTAATCAAATGAAGCTTACTTTTGCTTCTGCGTCCAACCAGCGTTGCCAGTGGCTTCGCAGTTCTTTCGCAGGAAAGGTTTCAAATCTGTTGCAGGAACAGCAGCTGTAGGGTTAATAGCGAGTGATGTGACTGATATGGCCATTTGGTCGGCAAGAACATTACGCTCGATGCCTCTGTGCCCAGGCACCCAGCATATAATGACATGCTGTTTAGACGCATATGCTCTACAAAGAACAGAAAATAGCTCAACGAGTACAGGGTTTTTCTGTTTACAGGGTGAATTCAAGGCGTTTACGACGCGTTGGGAGTCTGTAAATATAATAGTTTTTTGAAGTTTTGCTTTCTTTATATGCGCTACAGCTGACAATAGTGCGTAGGCCTCAGCCGTAAAGATACTTGTTTCTGGGTGCAGTACGCCGGATTTCGAGAAGGACGGACCGACGGCTGCATCAGATACTCCGGCATGTGATTTAGAAGCGTATGTGTAAAATTATGTGCACAAATACTTGGACTGTAATTCTAAGAAATGCATTCGGATTTCGACCTCTGAAGCGTGCTTTGTAACTTCTACAAAGGATATATCACATTCTACTACCTGCCACTCCCAAGGTGGTAACAGCTTGGCTGGATGCATTAAGCGATTTTCGAGGAGTGGGACATCCATTTCTTCGCTAAGCTACCTGACACGCAGTGAGAAAGGCTGTCCTACAGAGGGACGATTACGAAAAAGTGTAGCACACGTCATATCTTTAATGGTATTAGAACACGCAGGCTGATGATTAGAGTGGACTTTAAGAAAATATGGGAGGCTGGTGTATGTTCTCTGCAGATGGAGTGACCACTGATTTGATTCGACGTATAATCTTTGAACAGGGCTTGTTCTGAAAGCCCCAGTGGCCAGGCGGATACCAAGATGGTGGAAGGGATCCAGCATCATTAGCGCACTAGGGGCGGCAGAGTGATATACCACGCTACCATAGTCCAAGAGTGATGAAATGAGACTCTTGTAAAGGTTCATTAAACACTTCCTGTCACTGCCCCATGTTGTGTGAGATAATATTTTTAGTAAGTTCATTGTTTTTAGGCATGTCACCTTGAGATATTTTATGTGTGGAATGAAAGTAAGTTAAGAGTCAAGTACACTGCCGAAAAATGTGTGCTCTTTGTTCACAGGTATGTCTTGCCCATACAGTTCTACACAAGAATCTGGAACCAGGGTTCTCTTTCTTGTAAAAAGAACACAAGAACTTTTCTTGGGGTTGACATTGAATCCGTTTTCGTCTGCCCACTTCGACACTTTGTTCAAGCCCTGCTGTACTTGTCTCTCACACACTGTAAGGTTGCACGATTTGAAACCTTTTGTATGTCGTCTACGTACACGGAATAAAAAATAGGTGGTGGTAAAGAAGCACGAAGCGTGTTCATCTTTACGATAAACAGTGTGCAGCTGAGCACACCTCCTTGGGGTACACCAGCTTCCTGTATAAATTGACGTGACAATACATTGCCGATTTTCACGCGGCAGGTACGTTTAGACAAATAGCTTTCTATTATGTTTAGCATATTTCCACGGATGCCCATTCCCGACAAGTCTCGCAAAATTCCGTAAAGCCAAGTTGTGTCATACGCCTTTTCCATATCGAGGAATATTGACAAGAAAAACTGTTTATGTACAAATGCGTCAGGGATATGTCCTTCAATGCGCACAAGATGATCAGTTGTGGACCGCCCTTCTCTGAAGCCACACTGATAGGGATCAAGCATATTGTTCCGTTCAAGGAAATGTATAAGTCAGCGATTCATCATTTTTTCGAAAAGCTTACAAAGGCAACTTGTGAGAGCTATCGGGCGGTAACTCGCCGCCGAGGAAGGGTCTTTACCCAGCTTCAAAACTGGAATAACAATAGCTTGCTTCCATGAGGATGGGATGTATCCGGCAGCCCAGATAAAGTTGAAAAGTCCCAGAACTGTCATCTGTGTGACAGTGTGTATGTTTTTAACCATGTCATACATGATTCCGTCAGCTCCCGGTGCAGAGCTACTGCATACGCTCAAGGAAGCTCTCAGCTCCGCTATAATAAAAGGACGGTTGTATGATTCATTCGGTCGGCATTTACAATCGAGTGACTTAAGTTCAGCTACTTGTTTATATTTTAGGAATGCTTCTGAGTAATGCATGGAGCTTGACACATGCTCGAAGTGCTCGCCCAGAGCGTTGGCCTGGTGTTCTGAGGTATTCCCTTGGTCGTCAACTAAAGGCAATGTGTGGATTTTCTGCCCCTTTAGCTTTCTTAGGCCATTCCATACTTTGGACTATTGGGTGTAGAATGTTATGCCACAGAGGAACCTCTCACAGCGGAACCTCTTTACCTGTCGGCGCGTACGCCTTCCCTGGAATTTTGCCAGCTTGAATTCGATAACATTTTCCGCAGTCGGGGAGCGACGTAGTGCGCCCCACGCTTTGTTCTGTGCTTTCGTGCCAGCCTGCACTCCTCATTCCACCAGGGGACCCGTCTTTTACATGAGAAACCTTTTGTTTGTGGAATGAATTTTTCAGTTGCCTCGAGTAGAAAACCAGTAAAATACGCTACTGCGTCATCAATACTAAAATCGTTGATAAAGTCTTGGGTTAAGTAGGTGGACTCTTTAAAACCTTTCCAGCTAGCTGATGTTATTTTCCAAGGGGGGCCGTGGGGCGGACTGTCATGTTCCTCTATAAAGGTCAACGACACAGGGAAGTGGTCGCTGCCAAATGGATTCTTAACGACATTTCATTCTATATGGGCGAGGAGGGTAGCAGAGCCAATCGCTAAATCTATACAAGAAAATTAGTTATAGTGAATGTTATAATAGGTGGGCTCTTTTTTGTTAGAAACACGCACCAGAGGTTATCAAAAAGTTCTCTATAAGCCGACTCCTGGCGTCACACCAGGAGTCTCCCCACAAAGTGCTGTGAGCATTAAAATCACCGGCAATAATGTATGGTTCCGGGGGCTGGTCAATTAGCGCGTAAAATTCCGTTTTGCCGAGTTTATAGTGTGGCGGTACGTAAATACAACAGATTGTTACCAACTTGTTGAAAAGTATTGCTCGCACGGACACCGCTTCTAGTGGTGTCGGAAGAGAGAGATTCTGGCATGCAACACATTTATCTGCAATTATTGCTACACCTCCGGACAAGGCAACAGCATCATCACGGTCTTTACGGAAGATAGCATATTGTCTGAGGAAGTTTGTTTGTGTAGGTTTTAGATGTGTTTCCTGAACACACAGCACTTTTGGCTTATATTTATGGAGGAGTTCTGTGATATCATCGAGATTACGGAGAAGTCATCTCACATTCCATTGTACGATTTGTGTGTTCATTTTGATAGATTTTTATGCTGTGTGTTCAAGAATACAAAGTTTTAGCTCACGGGCCCTTTACAGGCGCCGTGACACGAGATTTTCCTTTTTTAGCGGTCGATGGAATTGCGCCGCTCCTTAGGCGCTGGATGCGCCCTCACGCTCGGTGTTGTGTCCATGTCCTCTTGCGAGGTGCTGGACACGCGCTGTTGCGAGCGCTGTGTTGGCTTTGAGAGCCTCGCCTCAAAAGACGAGACCTTGGCGCCCACCAGCCCGGAGGTTGATGGGCCCTTCTTAGATGGCGGAGCCGCACTGGCTGCACCCGCCGAGGGGGCGGATGGCGTCACCGCCGGCTCACAACGCTTGTGCCAGACAGCCGCCGGGGCCGTTGTGGCGCTGCCCCCTGACGCGCTAATTCGGCAAAGCTGGTTTTTCGCAGGTACGATACCCGCCTGCGTGCCTCCTTGAAAGTTATGTTTTCCTTTACTTTATTCGTTACTATTTCCTTTTCTTATTTCTAGGATGGGCACGACCGCGAGTATGCGGCGTGCTGCCCATCACAGTTACCACAATGTAGAGAGCTTTAACAAGACTCGGAGGAGTGTTCATGAGCACTGCATTTCGCACAAGTTTTGCGGCCTCGGCAGTTCTGTGAACTATGGCCGAACCGCTGGCATTTGAAACAACGGAGAGGATTTGGCATGTATGGCCTAACACGAAGCTGGATGTATGGCCTTGATGGATTCGGGCAAAACACTTGAGTCAAAATAAGTATCAGGCGCTTGGTCTGAATTTCCTTGCCGTCGTGCCTCATCTTATTACGTTTAACATTAATTACATTCTGCTCACTGAAACCCTCCAGCATTCAGCATCCCTCAGCTGCAACAGATCATCATCTCATACAACGCCACGGGTGGTATTCATAGTACGGTGCGGGGTTACTGTTACTTGAGCAACTCCAAATGACACCCGGTTGGGCAGTTTCTCGTATTGTTTCAGATCACGGAGCTCCAAGAGGAGATCCTCGCTTGCCATCCTGGATCCTTTTAAGCCTGGTCCAAAAATATCAGTCAAAGACTTCGAGACAAGGAACGGTGAAATTGTTCGTGCTGATTTATCTGACTTTTCAGAGTGAATAACATGAAAGCGGCGGAAGTTCTGCGTTTGGCGTCCAAAAGATTGGAGGACATCTTCGGTGCGCCCTCTTTTCTGACGGCAATCAGGGAGTGGGGGGAATGGTTCAGCCATAAGTATTGGTGAATTTTTCGGCAGCGTCGCCAGCCTCCCACCATGGAGCCCAACGTGGGGACGCTACAGGACCTGGAAAAGCCAGGTCCTGCAAACGCGAGCTGTATGCCACTACTATAACCAAATACGTATAACCAAGGGTGGTTATAACACATAAGGTTAACCCTCGCTGCCTGGAAAGTGGAAAGTAAATAGAAGAGAGGAGAAAACTGGAAATAATGAAAAGAAGAGATAAAGACGTAGATGGAGAGGGGATAGGAAAAGGCAACTACCGATTTCCCACGGGTGGGTGAGTCCGGGGGTGCCGTCTACGTGAAGCGGAGGCCAAAGAGGTGTGTTGCCTCCGCCGAGCGGCCATGAAGGTCCAAACACCCGGCTTCCGCTCAACCCCCAGGATTCACTTTTCCCCGGACACGGCTAAGGCACGTACAGTTAAACGCGGGAGGGTCCGACCCCCATGTACTCGGGTCCGTGGTGGTGCAACACACCAAACGCCTGCGGACGCAGACGCCCCTGCGGACCTAAGACCAATAATATCCCATGAAATACCTGATACTTCTTCAAAAAGCCCCGCAAAGCTAGCCTCACTTGATAGGGTGTGCGTGTTGAACGTTGCCAGGTTCAATTTCCAGTGGCGGTCTGTCCGAACCCAGAGATTCTTAACACCCTCTGCCGCGTAGCAAGTCTGACCGCCGCCTTGGTCAGGTGCCCCGCAGCTTCGGGGGACTGAATACCATGGGTTAATTGTAGGATTCATGAGGGAGGTAGTGGCCGAATACTGCACCAGGGAGGCCAATTCATTTTCTGGCAAGGGAGTGACTTTGTTGAAGCTAAGTGGGCCTACCTAATTTGGTTGCACCTGGACTAGTATAGCCCCACTAGCTCTCGGCGATATTTTTTTCCGGTGTCAGGCGCCACCCCATGCCTGAAAAAGGTAGTGGACTGGAGGAGGATTCGAACTTACTAGCTTCAGATTCGAAGCCGGGTGTTCTACCTCTGCTCCACGCCACCACCAAGTTATGAGCATGATCCGGCATAAATGACAATGGCTCAGCGAAAAGAGATTAACGCTGAAAAACCACTGGAAGGCGTTTGGACGTGGGCACGAAGTAAAGGAAACCC
This sequence comes from Dermacentor silvarum, assembly GCF_013339745.2. Classification (NCBI taxonomy): domain Eukaryota; kingdom Metazoa; phylum Arthropoda; class Arachnida; order Ixodida; family Ixodidae; genus Dermacentor; species Dermacentor silvarum. Next base: position 35,444,303 of record NC_051162.1, read on the forward strand.
CAAAGGATGGTGTTAGAAGTCATAGTCATGAGCATGACTGAGCAAAGTTCACAATGACTCAGCGAAAAAAGATGAACACTCAAAAACCAATGAAATGGGTTCTGACGTGGGTACTAAGTGAAGAAAACACTAAAGCATTATGGTAGAAATCATTGTCATGCGCGTGACTAAGCAAAAATGAATAACTCAGCGAAAAAAGATTAACACTTAAAAACCACTCAAATGTGTTGGGACGTGGGTACTAAGTGAAGGAAACACTAAAGGATAGTGGTAGAAGTCATAGTCATGACCATGACTCAGCAAAAATGACAATGACTCATCGAAAAAAGATTAAAACTCAAACACCAATGGAATGGGTTCTAATGCGGTACTAAGTGAAGTAAAAATGCTAAAGCTTGATGGTCGAAGTCACAGTCATAAGCATGACTAAGGCTTTTGCCTTAAGGTCTCTTGCATTTATCTAAAGGGACACCCGAGGACTCATAACATGAATGCCATGTCGTGCGTGTCATGTAGATAATGAAACAGCCGCCTACCTCTTGACGCCCTCATGGTCATTTCGTTAACTCCCCGCACACTGCTTCGCACACCATCGATTCTCACAGGGTGTGGCATCTGCCGGCTTTTTCCATGTCGAGGAAATTATACGAAAATAACTGTATGTGTATGAAAGCGTCGCGGATGTTTGCTGCTATGCAAACAAGATGGTCATTCGTAGAACGGCCTTCTCTAAAACCGCACTGATACGCATCGCGCACTTTGTTTATTTGAAGAAAATGTAAAAGCCTGCTATTTATAATTATTATCATACAGTTTGCAAGCACAACTTGTTAATGCTATTAGACTGTAACATTGCACTGAGGATGAATCCTTTCGTTGTTTTGCAATGCGTACTGCGATAACTTCTCTCCACACCAGCTGGAGGGTACTCGTATGCACCTGCCCAGACAATCTTGAACAGAGACAGCAGCGCCATTTAAAGGTCACGGAGAAGATGCCTCATCATCTCGTGCATAATCCTGTCATCTCCGGAACTAGAGCTCTTACAATTGTTTAAAAAAGCAATGAACTCGGCAACGCTAAATGTACGGTTGTAGGGTTCATTTTATTGCACTTCCTGTTCACCAGCCAGCATTCTGCAAATTGTTTTAACTTAAGCAATGACTCCGAATAGATTCAGAACTACACACACGTTTGAAATGTTGACCAAGTGCATTAGCCTGGTCTTCAAGGTCATCAAGGTCTTGGTCTTCAAGGTCTTCAAGGTCTTCGTCATCTACCAAACACAGAAGGTAACGCTGACAGCCTATTTATTATTCTAGCGTTCCATTGTGTTATACTGCCTTTATCCTCAAGGCTACTCACAGACC